>NW_028115068.1:0-492175 GCF_964273445.1 Streptopelia decaocto
CTGCCACCCTTGGTTTTGGGAATCTCTCCCGGAGTTTGAGAGATTTGGACGTGAAAGGGTACCAGTCTTGTCGGGGTTTTCAGCGGGATTTCCAAAATGTTGAAAGGAACTCGAAACATGTCAACCTTGGGTTTTGAGAATCTCTCCCGGAGTTTGAGAGATTTGGACGTGAAAGGGTACCAGTCTTGTCGGGGATTGGGAACCCTTCGCGAGAATGTCCAAAGTTTCAGCGGGATTTCCAAAATGTTGAGAGGAACTCGAAACATGTCAACCTTGGTTTTGAGAATCTCTCCCGGAGTTTGAGAGATTTGGACGGAGGTACCAGTCTCGGGATTGGGAACCCTTCGCGAGAATGTCCAAAGTTTCAGCGGGATTTCCAAAATGTTGAAAGGAACTCGAAACATGTCAACCTTGGTTTTGAGAATCTCTCCCGGACTTTGAGAGATTTGGACGTGAAAGGGTACCAGTCTTGTCGGGGATTGGGAACCCTTCGCGAGAATGTCCAAAGTTTCAGCGGATTTCCAAAATGTTGAAAGGAACTCGAAACATGTCAACCTTGGTTTTGAGAATCTCTCCCGGAGTTTGAGAGATTTGGACGTGAAAGGGTACCAGTCTTGTCGGGGATTGGGAACCCTTTGCCAGAATGTCCAAAGTTTCAGCGGGATTTCCAAAATGTTGAAAGGAACTCGAAACATGTCAACCTTGGTTTTGAGAATCTCTCCCGGAGTTTGAGAGATTTGGACGTGAAAGGGTACCAGTCTTGTCGGGGATTGGGAACCCTTCACGAGAATGTCCAAAGTTTCAGCGGGATTTCCAAAATGTTGAAAGGAACTCGAAACATGTCAACCTTGGTTTTGAGAATCTCTCCCGGAGTTGGAGAGATTTGGACGTGAAAGGGTACCAGTCTTGTCGGGGATTGGGAACCCTTCGCAGAATGTCCAAAGTTTCAGCGGGATTTCCAAAATGTGAAAGGAACTCGAAACATGTCAACCTTGGTTTTGAGAATCTCTCCCGGAGTTTGAGAGATTTGGACGTGAAAGGGTACCAGTCTTGTCGGGGATTGGGAACCCTTCGCAAGAATGTCCAAAGTTTCAGCGGGATTTCCAAAATGTTGAAAGGAACTCGAAACATGTCAACCTTGGTTTTGAGAATCTCTCCCGGAGTTGGAGAGATTTGGACGTGAAAGGGTACCAGTCTTGTCGGGGATTGGGAACCCTTCGCAGAATGTCCAAAGTTTCAGCGGGATTTCCAAAATGTTGAAAGGAACTCGAAACATGTCAACCTTGGTTTTGAGAATCTCTCCCGGAGTTTGAGAGATTTGGACGTGAAAGGGTACCAGTCTTGTCGGGGATTGGGAACCCTTCGCCAGAATGTCCAAAGTTTCAGCGGGATTTCCAAAATGTTGAAAGGAACTCGAAACATGTCAACCTTGGTTTTGAGAATCTCTCCCGGAGTTTGAGAGATTTGGACGTGAAAGGGTACCAGTCTTGTCGGGGATTGGGAACCCTTCGCGAGAATGTCCAAAGTTTCAGCGGGATTTCCAAAATGTTGAAAGGAACTCGAAACATGTCAACCTTGGTTTTGAGAATCTCTCCCGGAGTTTGAGAGATTTGGACGTGAAAGGGTACCAGTCTTGTCGGGGATTGGGAACCCTTCGCGAGAATGTCCAAAGTTTCAGCGGGATTTCCAAAATGTTGAGAGGAACTCGAAACATGTCAACCTTGGTTTTGAGAATCTCTCCCGGAGTTTGAGAGATTTGGACGTGAAAGGGTACCAGTCTTGTCGGGGATTGGGAACCCTTCGCGAGAATGTCCAAAGTTTCAGCGGGATTTCCAAAATGTTGAAAGGAACTCGAAACATGTCAACCTTGGTTTTGAGAATCTCTCCCGGAGTTTGAGAGATTTGGACGTGAAAGGGTACCAGTCTTGTCGGGGATTGGGAACCCTTCGCGAGAATGTCCAAAGTTTCAGCGGGATTTCCAAAATGTTGAAAGGAACTCGAAACATGTCAACCTTGGTTTTGAGAATCTCTCCCGGAGTTGGAGAGATTTGGACGTGAAAGGGTACCAGTCTTGTCGGGGATTGGGAACCCTTCGCGAGAATGTCCAAAGTTTCAGCGGGATTTCCAAAATGTTGAAAGGAACTCGAAACATGTCAACCTTGGTTTTGAGAATCTCTCCCGGAGTTTGAGAGATTTGGACGTGAAAGGGTACCAGTCTTGTCGGGGATTGGGAACCCTTCGCGAGAATGTCCAAAGTTTCAGCGGGATTTCCAAAATGTTGAAAGGAACTCGAAACATGTCAACCTTGGTTTTGAGAATCTCTCCCGGAGTTTGAGAGATTTGGACGTGAAAGGGTACCAGTCTTGTCGGGGATTGGGAACCCTTCGCGAGAATGTCCAAAGTTTCAGCGGGATTTCCAAAATGTTGAAAGGAACTCGAAACATGTCAACCTTGGTTTTGAGAATCTCTCCCGGAGTTTGAGAGATTTGGACCGTGAAAGGGTACCAGTCTTGTCGGGGATTGGGAACCCTTCGCGAGAATGTCCAAAGTTTCAGCGGGATTTCCAAAATGTTGAAGGAACTCGAAACATGTCAACCTTGGTTTTGAGAATCTCTCCCGGAGTTGGAGAGATTTGGACGTGAAAGGGTACCAGTCTTGTCGGGGATTGGGAACCCTTCGCCAGAATGTCCAAAGTTTCAGCGGGATTTCCAAAATGTTGAAAGGAACTCGAAACATGTCAACCTTGGTTTTGAGAATCTCTCCCGGAGTTTGAGAGATTTGGACGTGAAAGGGTACCAGTCTTGTCGGGGATTGGGAACCCTTCGCCAGAATGTCCAAAGTTTCAGCGGGATTTCCAAAATGTTGAAAGGAACTCGAAACATGTCAACCTTGGTTTTGAGAATCTCTCCCGGAGTTTGAGAGATTTGGACGTGAAAGGGTACCAGTCTTGTCGGGGATTGGGAACCCTTCGCGAGAATGTCCAAAGTTTCAGCGGGATTTCCAAAATGTTGAAAGGAACTCGAAACATGTCAACCTTGGTTTTGAGAATCTCTCCCGGAGTTGGAGAGATTTGGACGTGAAAGGGTACCAGTCTTGTCGGGGATTGGGAACCCTTCGCGAGAATGTCCAAAGTTTCAGCGGGATTTCCAAAATGTTGAAAGGAACTCGAAACATGTCAACCTTGGTTTTGAGAATCTCTCCCGGAGTTTGAGAGATTTGGACGTGAAAGGGTACCAGTCTTGTCGGGGATTGGGAACCCTTCGCGAGAATGTCCAAAGTTTCAGCGGGATTTCCAAAATGTTGAAAGGAACTCGAAACATGTCAACCTTGGTTTTGAGAATCTCTCCCGGAGTTTGAGAGATTTGGACGTGAAAGGGTACCAGTCTTGTCGGGGATTGGGAACCCTTCGCGAGAATGTCCAAAGTTTCAGCGGGATTTCCAAAATGTTGAAAGGAACTCGAAACATGTCAACCTTGGTTTTGAGAATCTCTCCCGGAGTTTGAGAGATTTGGACGTGAAAGGGTACCAGTCTTGTCGGGGATTGGGAACCCTTCGCCAGAATGTCCAAAGTTTCAGCGGGATTTCCAAAATGTTGAAAGGAACTCGAAACATGTCAACCTTGGTTTTGAGAATCTCTCCCGGAGTTTGAGAGATTTGGACGTGAAAGGGTACCAGTCTTGTCGGGGATTGGGAACCCTTCGCGAGAATGTCCAAAGTTTCAGCGGGATTTCCAAAATGTTGAAAGGAACTCGAAACATGTCAACCTTGGTTTTGAGAATCTCTCCCGGAGTTTGGAGAGATTTGGACGTGAAAGGGTACCAGTCTTGTCGGGGATTGGGAACCCTTCGCGAGAATGTCCAAAGTTTCAGCGGGATTTCCAAAATGTTGAAAGGAACTCGAAACATGTCAACCTTGGTTTTGAGAATCTCTCCCGGAGTTGGAGAGATTTGGAAGTGAAAGGGTACCAGTCTTGTCGGGGATTGGGAACCCTTCGCCAGAATGTCCAAAGTTTCAGCGGGATTTCCAAAATGTTGAAAGGAACTCGAAACATGTCAACCTTGGTTTTGAGAATCTCTCCCGGAGTTGGAGAGATTTGGACGTGAAAGGGTACCAGTCTTGTCGGGGATTGGGAACACTTCGCGAGAATGTCCAAAGTTTCAGCGGGATTTCCAAAATTTTGAAAGGAACTCGAAACATGTCAACCTTGGTTTTGAGAATCTCTCCCGGAGTTTGAGAGATTTGGAAGTGAAAGGGTACCAGTCTTGTCGGGGATTGGGAACCCTTCGCGAGAATGTCCAAAGTTTCAGCGGGATTTCCAAAATGTTGAGAGGAACTCGAAACATGTCAACCTTGGTTTTGAGAATCTCTCCCGGAGTTTGAGAGATTTGGACGTGAAAGGGTACCAGTCTTGTCGGGGATTGGGAACCCTTCGCGAGAATGTCCAAAGTTTCAGCGGGATTTCCAAAATGTTGAAAGGAACTCGAAACATGTCAACCTTGGTTTTGAGAATCTCTCCCGGAGTTTGAGAGATTTGGACGTGAAAGGGTACCAGTCTTGTCGGGGATTGGGAACCCTTCGCGAGAATGTCCAAAGTTTCAGCGGGATTTCCAAAATGTTGAAAGGAACTCGAAACATGTCAACCTTGGTTTTGAGAATCTCTCCCGGAGTTTGAGAGATTTGGACGTGAAAGGGTACCAGTCTTGTCGGGGATTGGGAACCCTTCGCGAGAATGTCCAAAGTTTCAGCGGGATTTCCAAAATGTTGAAAGGAACTCGAAACATGTCAACCTTGGTTTTGAGAATCTCTCCCGGAGTTGGAGAGATTTGGACGTGAAAGGGTACCAGTCTTGTCGGGGATTGGGAACCCTTCGCGAGAATGTCCAAAGTTTCAGCGGGATTTCCAAAATGTTGAAAGGAACTCGAAACATGTCAACCTTGGTTTTGAGAATCTCTCCCGGAGTTTGAGAGATTTGGACGTGAAAGGGTACCAGTCTTGTCGGGGATTGGGAACCCTTCGCGAGAATGTCCAAAGTTTCAGCGGGATTTCCAAAATGTTGAAAGGAACTCGAAACATGTCAACCTTGGTTTTGAGAATCTCTCCCGGAGTTGGAGAGATTTGGACGTGAAAGGGTACCAGTCTTGTCGGGGATTGGGAACCCTTCGCGAGAATGTCCAAAGTTTCAGCGGGATTTCCAAAATGTTGAAAGGAACTCGAAACATGTCAACCTTGGTTTTGAGAATCTCTCCCGGACTTTGAGAGATTTGGACGTGAAAGGGTACCAGTCTTGTCGGGGATTGGGAACCCTTCGCCAGAATGTCCAAAGTTTCAGCGGGATTTCCAAAATGTTGAAAGGAACTCAAAACATGTCAACCTTGGTTTTGAGAATCTCTCCCGGAGTTTGAGAGATTTGGACGTGAAAGGGTACCAGTCTTGTCGGGGATTGGGAACCCTTCGCCAGAATGTCCAAAGTTTCAGCGGGATTTCCAAAATGTTGAAAGGAACTCGAAACATGTCAACCTTGGTTTTGAGAATCTCTCCCGGAGTTTGAGAGATTTGGAAGTGAAAGGGTACCAGTCTTGTCGGGGATTGGGAACCCTTCGCGAGAATGTCCAAAGTTTCAGCGGGATTTCCAAAATGTTGAAAGGAACTCGAAACATGTCAACCTTGGTTTTGAGAATCTCTCCCGGAGTTTGAGAGATTTGGACGTGAAAGGGTACCAGTCTTGTCGGGGATTGGGAACCCTTCGCGAGAATGTCCAAAGTTTCAGCGGGATTTCCAAAATGTTGAAAGGAACTCGAAACATGTCAACCTTGGTTTTGAGAATCTCTCCCGGAGTTTGAGAGATTTGGACGTGAAAGGGTACCAGTCTTGTCGGGGATTGGGAACCCTTCGTGAGAATGTCCAAAGTTTCAGCGGGATTTCCAAAACGTTGAAAGGAACTCGAAACATGTCAACCTTGGTTTTGAGAATCTCTCCCGGAGTTTGAGAGATTTGGACGTGAAAGGGTACCAATCTTGTCGGGGATTGGGAACCCTTCGCGAGAATGTCCAAAGTTTCAGCGGGATTTCCAAAATGTTGAAAGGAACTCGAAACATGTCAACCTTGGTTTTGAGAATCTCTCCCGGAGTTTGAGAGATTTGGACGTGAAAGGGTACCAGTCTTGTCGGGGATTGGGAACCCTTCGCGAGAATGTCCAAAGTTTCAGCGGGATTTCCAAAATGTTGAAAGGAACTCGAAACATGTCAACCTTGGTTTTGAGAATCTCTCCCGGAGTTTGAGAGATTTGGACGTGAAAGGGTACCAGTCTTGTCGGGGATTGGGAACCCTTCGCGAGAATGTCCAAAGTTTCAGCGGGATTTCCAAAATGTTGAAAGGAAGTTGAAACATGTCAACCTTGGTTTTGAGAATCTCTCCCAGAGTTTGAGAGATTTGGACGTGAAAGGGTACCAGTCTTGTCGGGGATTGGGAACCCTTCGCGAGAATGTCCAAAGTTTCAGCGGGATTTCCAAAATGTTGAAAGGAACTCAAAACATGTCAACCTTGGTTTTGAGAATCTCTCCCGGAGTTGGAGAGATTTGGACGTGAAAGGGTACCAGTCTTGTCGGGGATTGGGAACCCTTCGCAAGAATGTCCAAAGTTTCAGCGGGATTTCCAAAATGTTGAAAGGAACTCGAAACATGTCAACCTTGGTTTTGAGAATCTCTCCCGGACTTTGAGAGATTTGGACGTGAAAGGGTACCAGTCTTGTCGGGGATTGGGAACCCTTCGCCAGAATGTCCAAAGTTTCAGCGGGATTTCCAAAATGTTGAAAGGAACTCGAAACATGTCAACCTTGGTTTTGAGAATCTCTCCCGGAGTTTGAGAGATTTGGACGTGAAAGGGTACCAGTCTTGTCGGGGATTGGGAACCCTTCGCGAGAATGTCCAAAGTTTCAGCGGGATTTCCAAAATGTTGAAAGGAACTCGAAACATGTCAACCTTGGTTTTGAGAATCTCTCCCGGAGTTTGAGTGATTTGGAAGTGAAAGGGTACCAGTCTTGTCGGGGATTGGGAACCCTTCGCGAGAATGTCCAAAGTTTCAGCGGGATTTCCAAAATGTTGAAAGGAACTCGAAACATGTCAACCTTGGTTTTGAGAATCTCTCCCGGAGTTTGAGAGATTTGGACGTGAAAGGGTACCAGTCTTGTCGGGGATTGGGAACCCTTCGCGAGAATGTCCAAAGTTTCAGCGGGATTTCCAAAATGTTGAAAGGAACTCGAAACATGTCAACCTTGGTTTTGAGAATCTCTCCCGGAGTTTGAGAGATTTGGACGTGAAAGGGTACCAGTCTTGTCGGGGATTGGGAACCCTTCGCCAGAATGTCCAAAGTTTCAGCGGGATTTCCAAAATGTTGAAAGGAACTCGAAACATGTCAACCTTGGTTTTGAGAATCTCTCCCGGAGTTTGAGAGATTTGGACGTGAAAGGGTACCAATCTTGTCGGGGATTGGGAACCCTTCGCCAGAATGTCCAAAGTTTCAGCAGGATTTCCAAAATTTTGAAAGGAACTCGAAACATGTCAACCTTGGTTTTGAGAATCTCTCCCGGAGTTTGAGAGATTTGGACGTGAAAGGGTACCAGTCTTGTCGGGGATTGGGAACCCTTCGCCAGAATGTCCAAAGTTTCAGCGGGATTTCCAAAATGTTGAAAGGAACTCGAAACATGTCAACCTTGGTTTTGAGAATCTCTCCCGGAGTTGGAGAGATTTGGACGTGAAAGGGTACCAGTCTTGTCGGGGATTGGGAACCCTTCGCAAGAATGTCCAAAGTTTCAGCGGGATTTCCAAAATGTTGAAAGGAACTCGAAACATGTCAACCTTGGTTTTGAGAATCTCTCCCGGACTTTGAGAGATTTGGACGTGAAAGGGTACCAGTCTTGTCGGGGATTGGGAACCCTTTGCGAGAATGTCCAAAGTTTCAGCGGGATTTCCAAAATGTTGAAAGGAACTCGAAACATGTCAACCTTGGTTTTGAGAATCTCTCCCGGAGTTGGAGAGATTTGGACGTGAAAGGGTACCAGTCTTGTCGGGGATTGGGAACCCTTCGCAAGAATGTCCAAAGTTTCAGCGGGATTTCCAAAATGTTGAAAGGAACTCGAAACATGTCAACCTTGGTTTTGAGAATCTCTCCCGGACTTTGAGAGATTTGGACGTGAAAGGGTACCAGTCTTGTCGGGGATTGGGAACCCTTCGCCAGAATGTCCAAAGTTTCAGCGGGATTTCCAAAATGTTGAAAGGAACTCGAAATATGTCAACCTTGGTTTTGAGAATCTCTCCCGGACTTTGAGAGATTTGGACGTGAAAGGGTACCAGTCTTGTCGGGGATTGGGAACCCTTCGCGAGAATGTCCAAAGTTTCAGCGGGATTTCCAAAATGTTGAGAGGAACTCGAAACATGTCAACCTTGGTTTTGAGAATCTCTCCCGGAGTTTGAGAGATTTGGAAGTGAAAGGGTACCAGTCTTGTCGGGGATTGGGAACCCTTCGCGAGAATGTCCAAAGTTTCAGCGGGATTTCCAAAATGTTGAAAGGAACTCGAAACATGTCAACCTTGGTTTTGAGAATCTCTCCCGGACTTTGAGAGATTTGGACGTGAAAGGGTACCAGTCTTGTCGGGGATTGGGAACCCTTCGCCAGAATGTCCAAAGTTTCAGCGGGATTTCCAAAATGTTGAAACGAACTCGAAACATGTCAACCTTGGTTTTGAGAATCTCTCCCGGAGTTGGAGAGATTTGGACGTGAAAGGGTACCAGTCTTGTCGGGGATTGGGAACCCTTCGCGAGAATGTCCAAAGTTTCAGCGGGATTTCCAAAATGTTGAAAGGAACTCGAAACATGTCAACCTTGGTTTTGAGAATCTCTCCCGGAGTTTGAGAGATTTGGACGTGAAAGGGTACCAGTCTTGTCGGGGATTGGGAACCCTTCGCCAGAATGTCCAAAGTTTCAGCGGGATTTCCAAAATGTTGAAAGGAACTCGAAACATGTCAACCTTGGTTTTGAGAATCTCTCCCGGAGTTTGAGAGATTTGGACGTGAAAGGGTACCAGTCTTGTCGGGGATTGGGAACCCTTCGCGAGAATGTCCAAAGTTTCAGCGGGATTTCCAAAATGTTGAAAGGAACTCGAAACATGTCAACCTTGGTTTTGAGAATCTCTCCCGGAGTTTGAGAGATTTGGACGTGAAAGGGTACCAGTCTTGTCGGGGATTGGGAACCCTTCGCGAGAATGTCCAAAGTTTCAGCGGGATTTCCAAAATGTTGAAAGGAACTCGAAACATGTCAACCTTGGTTTTGAGAATCTCTCCCGGAGTTTGAGAGATTTGGACATGAAAGGGTACCAGTCTTGTCGGGGATTGGGAACCCTTCGCGAGAATGTCCAAAGTTTCAGCGGGATTTCCAAAATGTTGAAAGGAACTCGAAACATGTCAACCTTGGTTTTGAGAATCTCTCCCGGAGTTTGAGAGATTTGGACGTGAAAGGGTACCAGTCTTGTCGGGGATTGGGAACCCTTCGCCAGAATGTCCAAAGTTTCAGCGGGATTTCCAAAATGTTGAAAGGAACTCGAAACATGTCAACCTTGGTTTTGAGAATCTCTCCCGGAGTTTGAGAGATTTGGACGTGAAAGGGTACCAATCTTGTCGGGGATTGGGAACCCTTCGCCAGAATGTCCAAAGTTTCAGCGGGATTTCCAAAATTTTGAAAGGAACTCGAAACATGTCAACCTTGGTTTTGAGAATCTCTCCCGGAGTTTGAGAGATTTGGACGTGAAAGGGTACCAGTCTTGTCGGGGATTGGGAACCCTTCGCGAGAATGTCCAAAGTTTCAGCGGGATTTCCAAAATGTTGAAAGGAACTCGAAACATGTCAACCTTGGTTTTGAGAATCTCTCCCGGAGTTGGAGAGATTTGGACGTGAAAGGGTACCAGTCTTGTCGGGGATTGGGAACCCTTCGCGAGAATGTCCAAAGTTTCAGCGGGATTTCCAAAATGTTGAAAGGAACTCGAAACATGTCAACCTTGGTTTTGAGAATCTCTCCCGGAGTTTGAGAGATTTGGACGTGAAAGGGTACCAGTCTTGTCGGGGATTGGGAACCCTTCGCGAGAATGTCCAAAGTTTCAGCGGGATTTCCAAAATGTTGAAAGGAACTCGAAACATGTCAACCTTGGTTTTGAGAATCTCTCCCGGAGTTTGAGAGATTTGGACGTGAAAGGGTACCAATCTTGTCGGGGATTGGGAACCCTTCGCGAGAATGTCCAAAGTTTCAGCGGGATTTCCAAAATGTTGAAAGGAACTCGAAACATGTCAACCTTGGTTTTGAGAATCTCTCCCAGAGTTTGAGAGATTTGGACGTGAAAGGGTACCAGTCTTGTCGGGGATTGGGAACCCTTCGTGAGAATGTCCAAAGTTTCAGCGGGATTTCCAAAATGTTGAAAGGAACTCGAAACATGTCCACCTTGGTTTTGAGAATCTCGCCCGGAGTTTGAGAGATTTGGACGTGAAAGGGTACCAGTCTTGTCGGGGATTGGGAACCCTTCGCGAGAATGTCCAAAGTTTCAGCGGGATTTCCAAAATGTTGAAAGGAACTCGAAACATGTCAACCTTGGTTTTGAGAATCTCTCCCGGAGTTTGAGAGATTTGGACGTGAAAGGGTACCAGTCTTGTCGGGGATTGGGAACCCTTCGCGAGAATGTCCAAAGTTTCAGCGGGATTTCCAAAATGTTGAAAGGAACTCGAAACATGTCAACCTTGGTTTTGAGAATCTCTCCCGGAGTTGGAGAGATTTGGACGTGAAAGGGTACCAGTCTTGTCGGGGATTGGGAACCCTTCGCGAGAATGTCCAAAGTTTCAGCGGGATTTCCAAAATGTTGAAAGGAACTCGAAACATGTCAACCTTGGTTTTGAGAATCTCTCCCGGAGTTGGAGAGATTTGGACGTGAAAGGGTACCAGTCTTGTCGGGGATTGGGAACCCTTCGCAAGAATGTCCAAAGTTTCAGCGGGATTTCCAAAATGTTGAAAGGAACTCGAAACATGTCAACCTTGGTTTTGAGAATCTCTCCCGGACTTTGAGAGATTTGGACGTGAAAGGGTACCAGTCTTGTCGGGGATTGGGAACCCTTCGCCAGAATGTCCAAAGTTTCAGCGGGATTTCCAAAATGTTGAAAGGAACTCGAAACATGTCAACCTTGGTTTTGAGAATCTCTCCCGGAGTTGGAGAGATTTGGACGTGAAAGGGTACCAGTCTTGTCGGGGATTGGGAACCCTTCGCAAGAATGTCCAAAGTTTCAGCGGGATTTCCAAAATGTTGAAAGGAACTCGAAACATGTCAACCTTGGTTTTGAGAATCTCTCCCGGAGTTTGAGAGATTTGGACGTGAAAGGGTACCAGTCTTGTCGGGGATTGGGAACCCTTCGCGAGAATGTCCAAAGTTTCAGCGGGATTTCCAAAATGTTGAAAGGAACTCGAAACATGTCAACCTTGGTTTTGAGAATCTCTCCCGGAGTTGGAGAGATTTGGACGTGAAAGGGTACCAGTCTTGTCGGGGATTGGGAACCCTTCGCAAGAATGTCCAAAGTTTCAGCGGGATTTCCAAAATGTTGAAAGGAACTCGAAACATGTCAACCTTGGTTTTGAGAATCTCTCCCGGACTTTGAGAGATTTGGACGTGAAAGGGTACCAGTCTTGTCGGGGATTGGGAACCCTTCGCCAGAATGTCCAAAGTTTCAGCGGGATTTCCAAAATGTTGAAAGGAACTCGAAACATGTCAACCTTGGTTTTGAGAATCTCTCCCGGAGTTGGAGAGATTTGGACGTGAAAGGGTACCAGTCTTGTCGGGGATTGGGAACCCTTCGCGAGAATGTCCAAAGTTTCAGCGGGATTTCCAAAATGTTGAAAGGAACTCGAAACATGTCAACCTTGGTTTTGAGAATCTCTCCCGGAGTTTGAGAGATTTGGACGTGAAAGGGTACCAGTCTTGTCGGGGATTGGGAACCCTTCGCGAGAATGTCCAAAGTTTCAGCGGGATTTCCAAAATGTTGAAAGGAACTCGAAACATGTCAACCTTGGTTTTGAGAATCTCTCCCGGAGTTTGAGAGATTTGGACGTGAAAGGGTACCAGTCTTGTCGGGGATTGGGAACCCTTCGCGAGAATGTCCAAAGTTTCAGCGGGATTTCCAAAATGTTGAAAGGAACTCGAAACATGTCAACCTTGGTTTTGAGAATCTCTCCCGGAGTTTGAGAGATTTGGACGTGAAAGGGTACCAGTCTTGTCGGGGATTGGGAACCCTTCGCGAGAATGTCCAAAGTTTCAGCGGGATTTCCAAAATGTTGAAAGGAACTCGAAACATGTCAACCTTGGTTTTGAGAATCTCTCCCGGAGTTTGAGAGATTTGGACGTGAAAGGGTACCAGTCTTGTCGGGGATTGGGAACCCTTCGCGAGAATGTCCAAAGTTTCAGCGGGATTTCCAAAATGTTGAAAGGAACTCGAAACATGTCAACCTTGGTTTTGAGAATCTCTCCCGGAGTTTGAGAGATTTGGACGTGAAAGGGTACCAGTCTTGTCGGGGATTGGGAACCCTTCGCGAGAATGTCCAAAGTTTCAGCGGGATTTCCAAAATGTTGAAAGGAACTCGAAACATGTCAACCTTGGTTTTGAGAATCTCTCCCAGAGTTTGAGAGATTTGGACGTGAAAGGGTACCAGTCTTGTCGGGGATTGGGAACCCTTCGCGAGAATGTCCAAAGTTTCAGCGGGATTTCCAAAATGTTGAAAGGAACTCGAAACATGTCAACCTTGGTTTTGAGAATCTCTCCCGGAGTTTGAGAGATTTGGACGTGAAAGGGTACCAGTCTTGTCGGGGATTGGGAACCCTTCGCGAGAATGTCCAAAGTTTCAGCGGGATTTCCAAAATGTTGAAAGGAACTCGAAACATGTCAACCTTGGTTTTGAGAATCTCTCCTGGAGTTTGAGAGATTTGGACGTGAAAGGGTACCAGTCTTGTCGGGGATTGGGAACCCTTCGCGAGAATGTCCAAAGTTTCAGCGGGATTTCCAAAATGTTGAAAGGAACTCGAAACATGTCAACCTTGGTTTTGAGAATCTCTCCCGGAGTTGGAGAGATTTGGACGTGAAAGGGTACCAGTCTTGTCGGGGATTGGGAACCCTTCGCAAGAATGTCCAAAGTTTCAGCGGGATTTCCAAAATGTTGAAAGGAACTCGAAACATGTCAACCTTGGTTTTGAGAATCTCTCCCGGACTTTGAGAGATTTGGACGTGCAAGGGTACCAGTCTTGTCGGGGATTGGGAACCCTTCGCCAGAATGTCCAAAGTTTCAGCGGGATTTCCAAAATGTTGAAAGGAACTCGAAACATGTCAACCTTGGTTTTGAGAATCTCTCCCGGAGTTGGAGAGATTTGGACGTGAAAGGGTACCAGTCTTGTCGGGGATTGGGAACCCTTCGCAAGAATGTCCAAAGTTTCAGCGGGATTTCCAAAATGTTGAAAGGAACTCGAAACATGTCAACCTTGGTTTTGAGAATCTCTCCCGGACTTTGAGAGATTTGGACGTGAAAGGGTACCAGTCTTGTCGGGGATTGGGAACCCTTCGCGAGAATGTCCAAAGTTTCAGCGGGATTTCCAAAATGTTGAAAGGAACTCGAAACATGTCAACCTTGGTTTTGAGAATCTCTCCTGGAGTTTGAGAGATTTGGACGTGAAAGGGTACCAGTCTTGTCGGGGATTGGGAACCCTTCGCGAGAATGTCCAAAGTTTCAGCGGGATTTCCAAAATGTTGAAAGGAACTCGAAACATGTCAACCTTGGTTTTGAGAATCTCTCCCGGAGTTGGAGAGATTTGGACGTGAAAGGGTACCAGTCTTGTCGGGGATTGGGAACCCTTCGCAAGAATGTCCAAAGTTTCAGCGGGATTTCCAAAATGTTGAAAGGAACTCGAAACATGTCAACCTTGGTTTTGAGAATCTCTCCCGGACTTTGAGAGATTTGGACGTGAAAGGGTACCAGTCTTGTCGGGGATTGGGAACCCTTCGCCAGAATGTCCAAAGTTTCAGCGGGATTTCCAAAATGTTGAAAGGAACTCGAAACATGTCAACCTTGGTTTTGAGAATCTCTCCCGGAGTTGGAGAGATTTGGACGTGAAAGGGTACCAGTCTTGTCGGGGATTGGGAACCCTTCGCAAGAATGTCCAAAGTTTCAGCGGGATTTCCAAAATGTTGAAAGGAACTCGAAACATGTCAACCTTGGTTTTGAGAATCTCTCCCGGACTTTGAGAGATTTGGACGTGAAAGGGTACCAGTCTTGTCGGGGATTGGGAACCCTTCGCGAGAATGTCCAAAGTTTCAGCGGGATTTCCAAAATGTTGAAAGGAACTCGAAACATGTCAACCTTGGTTTTGAGAATCTCTCCCGGAGTTGGAGAGATTTGGACGTGAAAGGGTACCAGTCTTGTCGGGGATTGGGAACCCTTCGCGAGAATGTCCAAAGTTTCAGCGGGATTTCCAAAATGTTGAAAGGAACTCGAAACATGTCAACCTTGGTTTTGAGAATCTCTCCCGGAGTTTGAGAGATTTGGACGTGAAAGGGTACCAGTCTTGTCGGGGATTGGGAACCCTTCGCGAGAATGTCCAAAGTTTCAGCGGGATTTCCAAAATGTTGAAAGGAACTCGAAACATGTCAACCTAGGTTTTGAGAATCTCTCCCGGAGTTTGAGAGATTTGGACATGAAAGGGTACCAGTCTTGTCGGGGATCGGGAACCCTTCGCGAGAATGTCCAAAGTTTCAGCCGGATTTCCAAAATGTTGAAAGGAACTCGAAACATGTCAACCTTGGTTTTGAGAATCTCTCCCGGAGTTTGAGAGATTTGGACGTGAAAGGGTACCAGTCTTGTCGGGGATTGGGAACCCTTCGCGAGAATGTCCAAAGTTTCAGCGGGATTTCCAAAATGTTGAAAGGAACTCGAAACATGTCAACCTTGGTTTTGAGAATCTCGCCTGGAGTTTGAGAGATTTGGACGTGAAAGGGTACCAGTCTTGTCGGGGATTGGGAACCCTTCGCGAGAATGTCCAAAGTTTCAGCTGGATTTCCAAAATGTTGAAAGGAACTCGAAACATGTCAACCTTGGTTTTGAGAATCTCTCCCGGAGTTTGAGAGATTTGGACGTGAAAGGGTACCAGTCTTGTCGGGGATTGGGAACCCTTCGCGAGAATGTCCAAAGTTTCAGCGGGATTTCCAAAATGTTGAAAGGAACTCGAAACATGTCAACCTTGGTTTTGAGAATCTCTCCTGGAGTTTGAGAGATTTGGACGTGAAAGGGTACCAGTCTTGTCGGGGATTGGGAACCCTTCTCGAGAACGTCCAAAGTTTCAGCGGGATTTCCAAAATGTTGAAAGGAACTCGAAACATGTCAACCTTGGTTTTGAGAATCTCTCCCGGAGTTTGAGAGATTTGGACGTGAAAGGGTACCAGTCTTGTCGGGGATTGGGAACCCTTCGCGAGAATGTCCAAAGTTTCAGCTGGATTTCCAAAATGTTGAAAGGAACTCGAAACATGTCAACCTTGGTTTTGAGAATCTCTCCCGGAGTTTGAGAGATTTGGACGTGAAAGGGTACCAGTCTTGTCGGGGATTGGGAACCCTTCGCGAGAATGTCCAAAGTTTCAGCGGGATTTCCAAAATGTTGAAAGGAACTCGAAACATGTCAACCTTGGTTTTGAGAATCTCTCCTGGAGTTTGAGAGATTTGGACGTGAAAGGGTACCAGTCTTGTCGGGGATTGGGAACCCTTCGCGAGAATGTCCAAAGTTTCAGTGGGATTTCCAAAATGTTGAAAGGAACTCGAAACATGTCAACCTTGGTTTTGAGAATCTCTCCCGGAGTTTGAGAGATTTGGACGTGAAAGGGTACCAGTCTTGTCGGGGATTGGGAACCCTTCGCGAGAATGTCCTATGTTTCAGCGGGATTTCCAAAATGTTGAAAGGAACTCGAAACCTGTCAACCTTGGTTTTGAGAATCTCTCCCGGAGTTTGAGAGATTTGGACGTGAAAGGGTACCAGTCTTGTCGGGGATTGGGAACCCTTCGCGAGAATGTCCAAAGTTTCAGCGATATTTCCAAAATGTTGAAAGGAACTCGAAACATGTCAACCTTGGTTTTGAGAATCTCTCCCGGAGTTTGAGAGATTTGGACGTGAAAGGGTACCAGTCTTGTCGGGGATTGGGAACCCTTCGCGAGAATGTCCAAAGTTTCAGCGGGATTTCCAAAATGTTGAAAGGAACTCGAAACTTGTCAACCTTGGTTTTGAGAATCTCTCCCGGAGTTGGAGAGATTTGGACGTGAAAGGGTACCAGTCTTGTCGGGGATTGGGAACCCTTCGCCAGAATGTCCAAAGTTTCAGCGGGATTTCCAAAATGTTGAACGGAACTCGAAACATGTCAACCTTGGTTTTGAGAATCTCTCCCGGAGTTTGAGAGATTTGGACGTGAAAGGGTACCAGTCTTGTCGGGGATTGGGAACCCTTCGCGAGAATGTCCTATGTTTCAACGGGATTTCCAAAATGTTGAAAGGAACTCGAAACCTGTCAACCTTGGTTTTGAGAATCTCTCCCGGAGTTTGAGAGATTTGGACGTGAAAGGGTACCAGTCTTGTCGGGGATTGGGAACCCTTCGCGAGAATGTCCAAAGTTTCAGCGATATTTCCAAAATGTTGAAAGGAACTCGAAACATGTCAACCTTGGTTTTGAGAATCTCTCCCGGACTTTGAGAGATTTGGACGTGAAAGGGTACCAGTCTTGTCGGGGATTGGGAACCCTTCGCCAGAATGTCCAAAGTTTCAGCGGGATTTCCAAAATGTTGAAAGGAACTCGAAACATGTCAACCTTGGTTTTGAGAATCTCTCCTGGAGTTTGAGAGATTTGGACGTGAAAGGGTACCAGTCTTGTCGGGGATTGGGAACCCTTCGCGAGAATGTCCAAAGTTTCAGCGGGATTTCCAAAATGTTGAAAGGAACTCGAAACATGTCAACCTTGGTTTTGAGAATCTCTCCCGGAGTTTGAGAGATTTGGACGTGAAAGGGTACCAGTCTTGTCGGGGATTGGGAACCCTTCGCGAGAATGTCCAAAGTTTCAGCGGGATTTCCAAAATGTTGAAAGGAACTCGAAACATGTCAACCTTGGTTTTGAGAATCTCTCCCGGAGTTTGAGAGATTTGGACGTGAAAGGGTACCAGTCTTGTCGGGGATTGGGAACCCTTCGCCAGAATGTCCTATGTTTCAGCGGGATTTCCAAAATGTTGAAAGGAACTCGAAACCTGTCAACCTTGGTTTTGAGAATCTCTCCCGGAGTTTGAGAGATTTGGACGTGAAAGGGTACCAGTCTTGTCGGGGATTGGGAACCCTTCGCGAGAATGTCCAAAGTTTCAGCGGGATTTCCAAAATGTTGAAAGGAACTCGAAACATGTCAACCTTGGTTTTGAGAATCTCGCCCGGAGTTTGAGAGATTTGGACGTGAAAGGGTACCAGTCTTGTCGGGGATTGGGAACCCTTCGCGAGAATGTCCAAAGTTTCAGTGGGATTTCCAAAATGTTGAAAGGAACTCGAAACATGTCAACCTTGGTTTTGAGAATCTCTCCCGGAGTTTGAGAGATTTGGACGTGAAAGGGTACCAGTCTTGTCGGGGATTGGGAACCCTTCGCGAGAATGTCCTATGTTTCAGCGGGATTTCCAAAATGTTGAAAGGAACTCGAAACCTGTCAACCTTGGTTTTGAGAATCTCTCCCGGAGTTTGAGAGATTTGGACGTGAAAGGGTACCAGTCTTGTCGGGGATTGGGAACCCTTCGCGAGAATGTCCAAAGTTTCAGCGATATTTCCAAAATGTTGAAAGGAACTCGAAACATGTCAACCTTGGTTTTGAGAATCTCTCCCGGAGTTTGAGAGATTTGGACGTGAAAGGGTACCAGTCTTGTCGGGGATTGGGAACCCTTCGCGAGAATGTCCAAAGTTTCAGCGGGATTTCCAAAATGTTGAAAGGAACTCGAAACTTGTCAACCTTGGTTTTGAGAATCTCTCCCGGAGTTGGAGAGATTTGGACGTGAAAGGGTACCAGTCTTGTCGGGGATTGGGAACCCTTCGCCAGAGTGTCCAAAGTTTCAGCGGGATTTCCAAAATGTTGAAAGGAACTCGAAACATGTCAACCTTGGTTTTGAGAATCTCTCCCGGAGTTTGAGAGATTTGGACGTGAAAGGGTACCAGTCTTGTCGGGGATTGGGAACCCTTCGCGAGAATGTCCTATGTTTCAACGGGATTTCCAAAATGTTGAAAGGAACTCGAAACCTGTCAACCTTGGTTTTGAGAATCTCTCCCGGAGTTTGAGAGATTTGGACGTGAAAGGGTACCAGTCTTGTCGGGGATTGGGAACCCTTCGCGAGAATGTCCAAAGTTTCAGCGATATTTCCAAAATGTTGAAAGGAACTCGAAACATGTCAACCTTGGTTTTGAGAATCTCTCCCGGACTTTGAGAGATTTGGACGTGAAAGGGTACCAGTCTTGTCGGGGATTGGGAACCCTTCGCCAGAATGTCCAAAGTTTCAGCGGGATTTCCAAAATGTTGAAAGGAACTCGAAACATGTCAACCTTGGTTTTGAGAATCTCTCCTGGAGTTTGAGAGATTTGGACGTGAAAGGGTACCAGTCTTGTCGGGGATTGGGAACCCTTCGCGAGAATGTCCAAAGTTTCAGCGGGATTTCCAAAATGTTGAAAGGAACTCGAAACATGTCAACCTTGGTTTTGAGAATCTCTCCCGGAGTTTGAGAGATTTGGACGTGAAAGGGTACCAGTCTTGTCGGGGATTGGGAACCCTTCGCGAGAATGTCCAAAGTTTCAGCGGGATTTCCAAAATGTTGAAAGGAACTCGAAACATGTCAACCTTGGTTTTGAGAATCTCTCCCGGAGTTTGAGAGATTTGGACGTGAAAGGGTACCAATCTTGTCGGGGATTGGGAACCCTTCGCGAGAATGTCCAAAGTTTCAGCGGGATTTCCAAAATGTTGAAAGGAACTCGAAACATGTCAACCTTGGTTTTGAGAATCTCTCCCGGACTTTGAGAGATTTGGACGTGAAAGGGTACCAGTCTTGTCGGGGATTGAGAACCCTTCGCCAGAATGTCCAAAGTTTCAGCGGGATTTGCAAAATGTTGAAAGGAACTCGAAACATGCCAACCTTGGTTTTGAGAATCTCTCCCGGAGTTTGAGAGATTTGGACGTGAAAGGGTAGCAGTCTTGTGTGGGATTGGGAACCCTTCACGAGAATGTCCAAAGTTTCAGCGGGATTTCCAAAATGTTGAGAGGAACTCGAAACATGTCAACCTTGGTTTTGAGAATCTCTCCCAGAGTTTGAGAGATTTGGACGTGAAAGGGTACCAGTCTTGTCGGGGATTGGGAACCCTTCGCCAGAATGTCCAAAGTTTCAGCGGGATTTCCAAAATGTTGAAAGGAACTCGAAACATGTCAACCTTGGTTTTGAGAATCTCTCCCGGAGTTTGAGAGATTTGGACGTGCAAGGGTACCAGTCTTGTCGGGGATTGGGAACCCTTCGCGAGAATGTCCAAAGTTTCAGCGGGATTTCCAAAATGTTGAAAGGAACTCGAAACATGTCAACCTTGGTTTTGAGAATCTCTCCCGGAGTTTGAGAGAGTTGGACGTGAAAGGGTACCAGTCTTGTCGGGGATTGGGAACCCTTCGCGAGAATGTCCAAAGTTTCAGCGGGATTTCCAAAATGTTGAGAGGAACTCGAAACATGTCAACCTTGGTTTTGAGAATCTCTCCCGGAGTTTGAGAGATTTGGACGTGAAAGGGTACCAGTCTTGTCGGGGATTGGGAACCCTTCGCGAGAATGTCCAAAGTTTCAGCGGGATTTCCAAAATGTTGAAAGGAACTCGAAACATGTCAACCTTGGTTTTGAGAATCTCTCCCGGAGTTTGAGAGATTTGGACGTGAAAGGGTACCAATCTTGTCGGGGATTGGGAACCCTTCGCGAGAATGTCCAAAGTTTCAGCGGGATTTCCAAAATGTTGAAAGGAACTCGAAACCTGCCACCCTTGGTTTTGAGAATCTCTCCCGGAGTTTGAGAGATTTGGACGTGAAAGGGTACCAGTCTTGTCGGGGATTGGGAACCCTTCGCGAGAATGTCCAAAGTTTCAGCGGGATTTCCAAAATGTTGAAAGGAACTCGAAACATGTCAACCTTGGTTTTGAGAATCTCTCCCGGAGTTTGAGAGATTTGGACGTGAAAGGGTACCAGTCTTGTCGGGGATTGGGAACCCTTCGCGAGAATGTCCAAAGTTTCAGCGATATTTACAAAATGTTGAAAGGAACTCGAAACATGTCAACCTTGGTTTTGAGAATCTCTCCCGGAGTTTGAGAGATTTGGACGTGCAAGGGTACCAGTCTTGTCGGGGATTGGGAACCCTTCGCCAGAATGTCCAAAGTTTCAGCGGGATTTCCAAAATGTTGAAAGGAACTTGAAACATGTCAACCTTGGTTTTGAGAATCTCTCCCGGAGTTTGAGAGATTTGGACGTGAAAGGGTAGCAGTCTTGTGTGGGATTGGGAACCCTTCACGAGAATGTCCAAAGTTTCAGCGGGATTTCCAAAATGTTGAGAGGAACTCGAAACATGTCAACCTTGGTTTTGAGAATCTCTCCCAGAGTTTGAGAGATTTGGACGTGAAAGGGTACCAGTCTTGTCGGGGATTGGGAACCCTTCGCGAGAATGTCCAAAGTTTCAGCGGGATTTCCAAAATGTTGAAAGGAACTCGAAACATGTCAACCTTGGTTTTGAGAATCTCTCCCGGACTTTGAGAGATTTGGACGTGAAAGGGTACCAGTCTTGTCGGGGATTGGGAACCCTTCGCCAGAATGTCCAAAGTTTCAGCGGGATTTCCAAAATGTTGAAAGGAACTCGAAACATGTCAACCTTGGTTTTGAGAATCTCTCCCGGAGTTTGAGAGATTTGGACGTGAAAGGGTACCAGTCTTGTCGGGGATTGGGAACCCTTCGCCAGAATGTCCAAAGTTTCAGCGGGATTTCCAAAATGTTGAAAGGAACTCGAAACATGTCAACCTTGGTTTTGAGAATCTCTCCCGGAGTTTGAGAGATTTGGACGTGAAAGGGTACCAGTCTTGTCGGGGATTGGGAACCCTTCGCGAGAATGTCCAAAGTTTCAGCGGGATTTCCAAAATGTTGAGAGGAACTCGAAACATGTCAACCTTGGTTTTGAGAATCTCTCCCGGAGTTTGAGAGATTTGGACGTGAAAGGGTACCAGTCTTGTCGGGGATTGGGAACCCTTCGCGAGAATGTCCAAAGTTTCAGCGGGATTTCCAAAATGTTGAAAGGAACTCGAAACATGTCAACCTTGGTTTTGAGAATCTCTCCCGGAGTTTGAGAGATTTGGACGTGAAAGGGTACCAATCTTGTCGGGGATTGGGAACCCTTCGCCAGAATGTCCAAAGTTTCAGCGGGATTTCCAAAATGTTGAAAGGAACTCGAAACATGTCAACCTTGGTTTTGAGAATCTCTCCCGGACTTTGAGAGATTTGGACGTGAAAGGGTACCAGTCTTGTCGGGGATTGGGAACCCTTCACCAGAATGTCCAAAGTTTCAGCGGGATTTCCAAAATGTTGAAAGGAACTCAAAACATGTCAACCTTTGTTTTGAGAATCTCTCCCGGACTTTGAGAGATTTGGACGTGAAAGGGTACCAATCTTGTCGGGGATTGGGAACCCTTCGCGAGAATGTCCAAAGTTTCAGCGGGATTTCCAAAATGTTGAAAGGAACTCGAAACATGTGAACGTTGGTTTTGAGAATCTCTCCCGGACTTTGAGAGATTTGGACGTGAAAGGGTACCAGTCTTGTTGGGGATTGGGAACCCTTCGCGAGAATGTCCAAAGTTTCAGCGGGATTTCCAAAATGTTGAAAGGAACTCGAAACATGTCAACCTTGGTTTTGAGAATCTCTCCCGGAGTTTGAGAGATTTGGACGTGAAAGGGTACCAGTCTTGTTGGGGATCGGGAACCCTTCGCGAGAATGTCCAAAGTTTCAGCGGGATTTCCAAAATGTTGAGAGGAACTCGAAACATGTCAACCTTGGTTTTGAGAATCTCTCCCGGAGTTTGAGAGATTTGGACGTGAAAGGGTACCAGTCTTGTCAGGGATTGGGAACCCTTCGCCAGAATGTCCAAAGTTTCAGCGGGATTTCCAAAATGTTGAAAGGAACTCGAAACATGTCAACCTTGGTTTTGAGAATCTCTCCCGGAGTTTGAGAGATTTGGACGTGAAAGGGTACCAGTCTTGTCGGGGATTGGGAACCCTTCGCGAGAATGTCCAAAGTTTCAGCGGGATTTCCAAAATGTTGAGAGGAACTCGAAACATGTCAACCTTGGTTTTGAGAATCTCTCCCGGAGTTTGAGAGATTTGGACGTGAAAGGGTACCAGTCTTGTCGGGGATTGGGAACCCTTCGCCAGAATGTCCAAAGTTTCAGCGGGATTTCCAAAATGTTGAGAGGAACTCGAAACATGTCAACCTTGGTTTTGAGAATCTCTCCCGGAGTTTGAGAGATTTGGACGTGCAAGGGTACCAGTCTTGTCGGGGATTGGGAACCCTTCGCGAGAATGTCCAAAGTTTCAGCGGGATTTCCAAAATGTTGAAAGGAACTCGAAACATGTCAACCTTGGTTTTGAGATTCTCTCCCGGAGTTTGAGAGATTTGGACGTGAAAGGGTACCAATCTTGTCGGGGATTGGGAACCCTTCGCGAGAATGTCCAAAGTTTCAGCGGGATTTCCAAAATGTTGAAAGGAACTCGAAACATGTCAACCTTGGTTTTGAGAATCTCTCCCGGAGTTTGAGAGATTTGGACGTGAAAGGGTACCAGTCTTGTCGGGGATTGGGAACCCTTCGCCAGAATGTCCAAAGTTTCAGCGGGATTTCCAAAATGTTGAAAGGAACTCGAAACATGTCAACCTTGGTTTTGAGAATCTCTCCCGGACTTTGAGAGATTTGGACGTGAAAGGGTACCAATCTTGTCAGGGATTGGGAACCCTTCGCGAGAATGTCCAAAGTTTCAGCAGGATTTCCAAAATGTTGAAAGGAACTCAAAACATGTCAACCTTGGTTTTGAGAATCTCTCCCGGAGTTTGAGAGATTTGGACGTGAAAGGGTACCAGTCTTGTCGGGGATTGGGAACCCTTCGCCAGAATGTCCAAAGTTTCAGCGGGATTTCCAAAATGTTGAAAGGAACTCGAACCATGTCAACCTTGGTTTTGAGAATCTCTCCCGGAGTTTGAGAGATTTGGACGTGAAAGGGTACCAGTCTTGTCAGGGATTGGGAACCCTTCGCGAGAATGTCCAAAGTTTCAGCGGGATTTCCAAAATGTTGAAAGGAACTCGAAACATGTCAACCTTGGTTTTGAGAATCTCTCCCGGAGTTTGAGAGATTTGGACGTGAAAGGGTACCAGTCTTGTCGGGGATTGGGAACCCTTCGCGAGAATGTCCAAAGTTTCAGCGGGATTTCCAAAATGTTGAGAGGAACTCGAAACATGTCAACCTTGGTTTTGAGAATCTCTCCCGGAGTTTGAGAGATTTGGACGTGAAAGGGTACCAGTCTTGTCGGGGATTGGGAACCCTTCGCGAGAATGTCCAAAGTTTCAGCGGGATTTCCAAAATGTTGAGAGGAACTCGAAACATGTCAACCTTGGTTTTGAGAATCTCTCCCGGAGTTTGAGAGATTTGGACGTGAAAGGGTACCAGTCTTGTCGGGGATTGGGAACCCTTCGCGAGAATGTCCAAAGTTTCAGCGGGATTTCCAGAATGTTGAGAGGAACTCGAAACATGTCAACCTTGGTTTTGAGAATCTCTCCCGGAGTTTGAGAGATTTGGACGTGAAAGGGTACCAGTCTTGTCGGGGATTGGGAACCCTTCGCCAGAATGTCCAAAGTTTCAGCGGGATTTCCAAAATGTTGAAAGGAACTCGAAACATGTCAACCTTGGTTTTGAGAATCTCTCCCGGACTTTGAGAGATTTGGACGTGCAAGGGTACCAGTCTTGTCGGGGATTGGGAACCCTTCGCCAGAATGTCCAAAGTTTCAGCGGGATTTCCAAAATGTTGAAAGGAACTCGAAACATGTCAACCTTGGTTTTGAGAATCTCTCCTGGAGTTTGAGAGATTTGGATGTGAAAGGGTACCAGTCTTGTCGGGGATTGGGAACCCTTCGCGAGAATGTCCAAAGTTTCAGCGGGATTTCCAAAATGTTGAAAGGAACTCGAAACATGTCAACCTTGGTTTTGAGAATCTCTCCCGGAGTTTGAGAGATTTGGACGTGAAAGGGTACCAGTCTTGTCGGGGATTGGGAACCCTTCGCGAGAATGTCCAAAGTTTCAGCGGGATTTCCAAAATGTTGAGAGGAACTCGAAACATGTCAACCTTGGTTTTGAGATTCTCTCCCGGAGTTTGAGAGATTTGGACGTGAAAGGGTACCAGTCTTGTCGGGGATTGGGAACCCTTCGCCAGAATGTCCAAAGTTTCAGCGGGATTTCCAAAATGTTGAGAGGAACTCGAAACATGTCAACCTTGGTTTTGAGAATCTCTCCCGGAGTTTGAGAGATTTGGACGTGAAAGGGTACCAGTCTTGTTGGGGATTGGGAACCCTTCGCCAGAATGTCCAAAGTTTCAGCGGGATTTCCAAAATGTTGAAAGGAACTCGAAACATGTCAACCTTGGTTTTGAGAATCTCTCCCGGACTTTGAGAGATTTGGACGTGAAAGGGTACCAGTCTTGTCGGGGATTGGGAACCCTTCGCGAGAATGTCCAAAGTTTCAGCGGGATTTCCAAAATGTTGAAAGGAACTCGAAACATGTCAACCTTGGTTTTGAGAATCTCTCCCGGAGTTTGAGAGATTTGGACGTGAAAGGGTACCAGTCTTGTCGGGGATTGGGAACCCTTCGCGAGAATGTCCAAAGTTTCAGCGGGATTTCCAAAATGTTGAAAGGAACTCGAAACATGTCAACCTTGGTTTTGAGAATCTCTCCCGGAGTTTGAGAGATTTGGACGTGAAAGGGTACCAGTCTTGTCGGGGATTGGGAACCCTTCGCGAGAATGTCCAAAGTTTCAGCGGGATTTCCAAAATGTTGAGAGGAACTCGAAACATGTCAACCTTGGTTTTGAGAATCTCTCCCGGAATTTGAGAGATTTGGACGTGAAAGGGTACCAGTCTTGTCAGGGATTGGGAACCCTTCGCGAGAATGTCCAAAGTTTCAGCGGGATTTCCAAAATGTTGAAAGGAACTCGAAACATGTCAACCTTGGTTTTGAGAATCTCTCCCGGAGTTTGAGAGATTTGGACGTGAAAGGGTACCAGTCTTGTCGGGGATTGGGAACCCTTCGCGAGAATGTCCTATGTTTCAGCGGGATTTCCAAAATGTTGAGAGGAACTCGAAACATGTCAACCTTGGTTTTGAGAATCTCTCCCGGAGTTTGAGAGATTTGGACGTGAAAGGGTACCAGTCTTGTCGGGGATTGGGAACCCTTCGCGAGAATGTCCAAAGTTTCAGCGGGATTTCCAAAATGTTGAGAGGAACTCGAAACATGTCAACCTTGGTTTTGAGAATCTCTCCCGGAGTTTGAGAGATTTGGACGTGAAAGGGTACCAGTCTTGTCGGGGATTGGGAACCCTTCTCCAGAATGTCCAAAGTTTCAGCGGGATTTCCAAAATGTTGAGAGGAACTCGAAACATGTCAACCTTGGTTTTGAGAATCTCTCCCGGAGTTTGAGAGATTTGGACGTGAAAGGGTACCAGTCTTGTCGGGGATTGGGAACCCTTCGCCAGAATGTCCAAAGTTTCAGCGGGATTTCCAAAATGTTGAAAGGAACTCGAAACATGTCAACCTTGGTTTTGAGAATCTCTCCCGGAGTTTGAGAGATTTGGACGTGAAAGGGTACCAGTCTTGTCGGGGATTGGGAACCCTTCGCGAGAATGTCCAAAGTTTCAGCGGGATTTCCAAAATGTTGAAAGGAACTCGAAACCTGCCACCCTTGGTTTTGAGAATCTCTCCCGGAGTTTGAGAGATTTGGACGTGAAAGGGTACCAGTCTTGTCGGGGATTGGGAACCCTTCGCGAGAATTTCCAAAGTTTCAGCAGGATCTCCAAAATGTTGAAAGGAACTCGAAACATGTCAACCTTGGTTTTGAGAATCTCTCCCGGAGTTTGAGAGATTTGGACGTGAAAGGGTACCAGTCTTGTCGGGGATTGGGAACCCTTCGCGAGAATTTCCAAAGTTTCAGCGGGATTTCCAAAATGTTGAAAGGAACTCGAAACATGTCAACCTTGGTTTTGAGAATCTCTCCCGGAGTTTGAGAGATTTGGACGTGAAAGGGTACCAGTCTTGTCGGGGATTGGGAACCCTTCGCGAGAATGTCCAAAGTTTCAGCGGGATTTCCAAAATGTTGAGAGGAACTCGAAACATGTCAACCTTGGTTTTGAGAATCTCTCCTGGAGTTTGAGAGATTTGGACGTGAAAGGGTACCAGTCTTGTCGGGGATTGGGAACCCTTCGCGAGAATGTCCAAAGTTTCAGCGGGATTTCCAAAATGTTGAGAGGAACTCGAAACATGTCAACCTTGGTTTTGAGATTCTCTCCCGGAGTTTGAGAGATTTGGACGTGAAAGGGTACCAGTCTTGTCGGGGATTGGGAACCCTTCGCCAGAATGTCCAAAGTTTCAGCGGGATTTCCAAAATGTTGAAAGGAACTCGAAACATGTCAACCTTGGTTTTGAGAATCTCTCCCGGAGTTTGAGAGATTTGGACGTGAAAGGGTACCAATCTTGTCGGGGATTGGGAACCCTTCGCGAGAATGTCCAAAGTTTCAGCGGGATTTCCAAAATGTTGAAAGGAACTCGAAACATGTCAACCTTGGTTTTGAGAATCTCTCCCGGAGTTTGAGAGATTTGGACGTGCAAGGGTACCAGTCTTGTCGGGGATTGGGAACCCTTCGCCAGAATGTCCAAAGTTTCAGCGGGATTTCCAAGATGTTGAAAGGAACTCGAAACATGTCAACCTTGGTTTTGAGAATCTCTCCCGGAGTTTGAGAGATTTGGACGTGAAAGGGTACCAATCTTGTCGGGGATTGGGAACCCTTCGCGAGAATGTCCAAAGTTTCAGCGGGATTTCCAAAATGTTGAAAGGAACTCGAAACATGTCAACGTTGGTTTTGAGAATCTCTCCCGGACTTTGAGAGATTTGGACGTGAAAGGGTACCAGTCTTGTCGGGGATTGGGAACCCTTCGCGAGAATGTCCAAAGTTTCAGCGGGATTTCCAAAATGTTGAAAGGAACTCGAAACATGTCAACCTTGGTTTTGAGAATCTCTCCCGGAGTTGGAGAGATTTGGACGTGAAAGGGTACCAGTCTTGTCGGGGATTGGGAACCCTTTGCGAGAATGTCCAAAGTTTCAGCGGGATTTCCAAGATGTTGAAAGGAACTCGAAACATGTCAACCTTGGTTTTGAGAATCTCTCCCGGAGTTTGAGAGATTTGGACGTGAAAGGGTACCAGTCTTGTCGGGGATTGGGAACCCTTCGCGAGAATGTCCAACGTTTCAGCGGGATTTCCAGAATGTTGAAAGGAACTCGAAACATGTCAACCTTGGTTTTGAGAATCTCTCCCAAAGTTTGAGAGATTTGGATGTGAAAGGGTACCAATCTTTTCGCGGATTGGGAACCCTCCGCGAGAATGTCCAAAGTTTCAGCGGGATTTCCAAAATGTTGAAAGGAACTCGAAACATGTCAACCTTGGTTTTGAGAATCTCTCCCGAGTTTGAGAGATTTGGACGTGAAAGGGTACCAGTCTTGTCGGGGATTGGGAACCCTTCGCCAGAATGTCCAAAGTTTCAGCGGGATTTCCAAAATGTTGAAAGAACTCGAAACATGTCAACCATGGCTTTGAGAATCTCTCCCGGAGTTTGAGAGATTTGGACGTGAAAGGGTACCAGTCTTGTCGGGGATTGGGAACCCTTCGCCAGAATGTCCAAAGTTTCAGCGGGATTTCCAAAATGTTGAAAGGAACTCGAAACATGTCAACCTTGGTTTTGAGAATCTCTCCCGGAGTTTGAGAGATTTGGACGTGAAAGGGTACCAGTCTTGTCGGGGATTGGGAACCCTTCGCGAGAATGTCCAAAGTTTCAGCGGGATTTCCAAAATGTTGAGAGGAACTCAAAATATGTCAACCTTGGTTTTGAGAATCTCTCCCGGAGTTTGAGAGATTTGGACGTGAAAGGGTACCAGTCTTGTCGGGGATTGGGAACCCTTCGCCAGAATGTCCAAAGTTTCAGCGGGATTTCCAAAATGTTGAGAGGAACTCGAAACATGTCAACCTTGGTTTTGAGAATCTCTCCCGGACTTTGAGAGATTTGGACGTGAAAGGGTACCAGTCTTGTCGGGGATTGGGAACCCTTCGCGAGAATGTCCAAAGTTTCAGCGGGATTTCCAAAATGTTGAAAGGAACTCGAAACATGTCAACCTTGGTTTTGAGAATCTCTCCCGGAGTTTGAGAGATTAGGACGTGAAAGGGTACCAGTCTTGTCGGGGATTGGGAACCCTTCGCGAGAATGTCCAAAGTTTCAGCGGGATTTCCAAAATCTTGAGAGGAACTCGAAACATGTCAACGTTGGTTTTGAGAATCTTTCCCGGACTTTGAGAGATTTGGACGTGAAAGGGTACCAGTCTTGTCGGGGATTGGGAACCCTTCGCCAGAATGTCCAAAGTTTCAGCGGGATTTCCAAAATGTTGAGAGGAACTCGAAACATGTCAACCTTGGTTTTGAGAATCTCTCCCGGAGTTTGAGAGATTTGGACGTGAAAGGGTACCAGTCTTGTCGGGGATTGGGAACCCTTCGCGAGAATGTCCAAAGTTTCAGCGGGATTTCCAAAATGTTGAAAGGAACTCGAAACATGTCAACCTTGGTTTTGAGAATCTCTCCCGGAGTTTGAGAGATTTGGACGTGAAAGGGTACCAGTCCTGTCGGGGATTGGGAACCCTTCGCGAGAATGTCCAAAGTTTCAGCGGGATTTCCAAAATGTTGAGAGGAACTCGAAACATGTCAACCTTGGTTTTGAGAATCTCTCCCGGAGTTTGAGAGATTTGGACGTGAAAGGGTACCAGTCTTGTCGGGGATTGGGAACCCTTCGCGAGAATGTCCAAAGTTTCAGCGGGATTTCCAAAATGTTGAGAGGAACTCGAAACATGTCAACCTTGGTTTTGAGAATCTCTCCCGGAGTTTGAGAGATTTGGACGTGAAAGGGTACCAGTCTTGTCGGGGATTGGGAACCCTTCGCCAGAATGTCCAAAGTTTCAGCGGGATTTCCAAAATGTTGAGAGGAACTCGAAACATGTCAACCTTGGTTTTGAGAATCTCTCCCGGAGTTTGAGAGATTTGGACGTGCAAGGGTACCAGTCTTGTCGGGGATTGGGAACCCTTCGCCAGAATGTCCAAAGTTTCAGCGGGATTTCCAAAATGTTGAAAGGAACTCGAAACATGTCAACCTTGGTTTTGAGAATCTCTCCCGGAGTTTGAGAGATTTGGACGTGAAAGGGTACCAATCTTGTCGGGGATTGGGAACCCTTCGCCAGAATGTCCAAAGTTTCAGCGGAATTTCCAAAATGTTGAAAGGAACTCGAAACATGTCAACCTTGGTTTTGAGAATCTCTCCCGGAGTTTGAGAGATTTGGACGTGAAAGGGTACCAGTCTTGTCGGGGATTGGGAACCCTTCGCCAGAATGTCCAAAGTTTCAGCGGGATTTCCAAAATGTTGAAAGGAACTCGAAACATGTCAACCTTGGTTTTGAGAATCTCTCCCGGAGTTTGAGAGATTTGGACGTGAAAGGGTACCAATCTTGTCGGGGATTGGGAACCCTTCGCGAGAATGTCCAAAGTTTCAGCGGGATTTCCAAAATGTTGAAAGGAACTCGAAACATGTCAACGTTGGTTTTGAGAATCTCTCCCGGACTTTGAGAGATTTGGACGTGAAAGGGTACCAGTCTTGTCGGGGATTGGGAACCCTTCGCGAGAATGTCCAAAGTTTCAGCGGGATTTCCAAAATGTTGAAAGGAACTCGAAACATGTCAACCTTGGTTTTGAGAATCTCTCCCGGAGTTGGAGAGATTTGGACGTGAAAGGGTACCAGTCTTGTCGGGGATTGGGAACCCTTCGCGAGAATGTCCAAAGTTTCAGCGGGATTTCCAAAATGTTGAAAGGAACTCGAAACATGTCAACCTTGGTTTTGAGAATCTCTCCCGGACTTTGAGAGATTTGGACGTGAAAGGGTACCAGTCCTGTCGGGGATTGGGAACCCTTCGCGAGAATGTCCAAAGTTTCAGCGGGATTTCCAAAATGTTGAGAGGAACTCGAAACATGTCAACCTTGGTTTTGAGAATCTCTCCCGGAGTTTGAGAGATTTGGACGTGAAAGGGTACCAGTCTTGTCGGGGATTGGGAACCCTTCGCGAGAATGTCCAAAGTTTCAGCGGGATTTCCAAAATGTTGAGAGGAACTCGAAACATGTCAACCTTGGTTTTGAGAATCTCTCCCGGAGTTTGAGAGATTTGGACGTGAAAGGGTACCAGTCTTGTCGGGGATTGGGAACCCTTCGCGAGAATGTCCAAAGTTTCAGCGGGATTTCCAAAATGTTGAGAGGAACTCGAAACATGTCAACCTTGGTTTTGAGAATCTCTCCCGGAGTTTGAGAGATTTGGACGTGAAAGGGTACCAGTCTTGTCGGGGATTGGGAACCCTTCGCGAGAATGTCCAAAGTTTCAGCGGGATTTCCAAAATGTTGAAAGGAACTCGAAACATGTCAACCTTGGTTTTGAGAATCTCTCCCGGAGTTTGAGAGATTTGGACGTGAAAGGGTACCAGTCTTGTCGGGGATTGGGAACCCTTCGCCAGAATGTCCAAAGTTTCAGCGGGATTTCCAAAATGTTGAAAGGAACTCGAAACATGTCAACCTTGGTTTTGAGAATCTCTCCCGGAGTTTGAGAGATTTGGACGTGAAAGGGTACCAATCTTGTCGGGGATTGGGAACCCTTCGTGAGAATGTCCAAAGTTTCAGCGGGATTTCCAAAATGTTGAAAGGAACTCGAAACATGTCAACGTTGGTTTTGAGAATCTCTCCCGGACTTTGAGAGATTTGGACGTGAAAGGGTACCAGTCTTGTCGGGGATTGGGAACCCTTCGCGAGAATGTCCAAAGTTTCAGCGGGATTTCCAAAATGTTGAAAGGAACTCGAAACATGTCAACCTTGGTTTTGAGAATCTCTCCCGGAGTTGGAGAGATTTGGACGTGAAAGGGTACCAGTCTTGTTGGGGATCGGGAACCCTTCGCGAGAATGTCCAAAGTTTCAGCGGGATTTCCAAAATGTTGAAAGGAACTCAAAACATGTCAACCTTGGTTTTGAGAATCTCTCCCGGAGTTTGAGAGATTTGGACGTGAAAGGGTACCAGTCTTGTCGGGGATTGGGAACCCTTTGCGAGAATGTCCAAAGTTTCAGCGGGATTTCCAAGATGTTGAAAGGAACTCGAAACATGTCAACCTTGGTTTTGAGAATCTCTCCCGGAGTTTGAGAGATTTGGACGTGAAAGGGTACCAGTCTTGTCGGGGATTGGGAACCCTTCGCGAGAATGTCCAACGTTTCAGCGGGATTTCCAGAATGTTGAAAGGAACTCGAAACATGTCAACCTTGGTTTTGAGAATCTCTCCCAAAGTTTGAGAGATTTGGATGTGAAAGGGTACCATCTTTTCGCGGATTGGGAACCCTCCGCGAGAATGTCCAAAGTTTCAGCGGGATTTCCAAAATGTTGAAAGGAACTCGAAACATGTCAACCTTGGTTTTGAGAATCTCTCCCGAGTTTGAGAGATTTGGACGTGAAAGGGTACCAGTCTTGTCGGGGATTGGGAACCCTTCGCCAGAATGTCCAAAGTTTCAGCGGGATTTCCAAAATGTTGAGAGGAACTCGAAACATGTCAACCTTGGTTTTGAGAATCTCTCCCGGAGTTTGAGAGATTTGGACGTGAAAGGGTACCAGTCTTGTCGGGGATTGGGAACCCTTCGCGAGAATGTCCAAAGTTTCAGCGGGATTTCCAAAATGTTGAAAGGAACTCGAAACATGTCAACCTTGGTTTTGAGAATCTCTCCCGAGTTTGAGAGATTTGGACGTGAAAGGGTACCAATCTTGTCGGGGATTGGGAACCCTTCGCGAGAATGTCCAAAGTTTCAGCGGGATTTCCAAAATGTTGAGAGGAACTCGAAACATGTCAACCTTGGTTTTGAGAATCTCTCCCGGAGTTTGAGAGATTTGGACGTGAAAGGGTACCAGTCTTGTCGGGGATTGGGAACCCTTCGCGAGAATGTCCAAAGTTTCAGCGGGATTTCCAAAATGTTGAAAGGAACTCGAAACATGTCAACCTTGGTTTTGAGAATCTCTCCCGGAGTTTGAGAGATTTGGACATGAAAGTGTACCAATCTTATCGGGGATTGGGAACCCTTCGCGAGAATGTCCAAAGTTTCAGCGGGATTTCCAAAATGTTGAAAGGAACTCGAAACATGTCAACCTTGGTTTTGAGAATCTCTCCCGGAGTTTGACAGATCTGGACGTGAAAGGGTACCAGTCTTGTCGGGGATTGGGAACCCTTCGCCAGAATGTCCAAAGTTTCAGCGGGATTTCCAAGATGTTGAAAGGAACTCGAAACATGTCAACCTTGGTTTTGAGAATCTCTCCCGGAGTTTGAGAGATTTGGACGTGAAAGGGTACCAGTCTTGTCGGGGATTGGGAACCCTTCGCGAGAATGTCCAAAGTTTCAGCGGGATTTCCAAAATGTTGAGAGGAACTCGAAACATGTCAACCTTGGTTTTGAGAATCTCTCCCGAGTTTGAGAGATTTGGACGTGAAAGGGTACCAATCTTGTCGGGGATTGGGAACCCTTCGCGAGAATGTCCAAAGTTTCAGCGGGATTTCCAAAATGTTGAGAGGAACTCGAAACATGTCAACCTTGGTTTTGAGAATCTCTCCCGGAGTTTGAGAGATTTGGACGTGAAAGGGTACCAGTCTTGTCGGGGATTGGGAACCCTTCGCGAGAATGTCCAAAGTTTCAGCGGGATTTCCAAAATGTTGAAAGGAACTCGAAACATGTCAACCTTGGTTTTGAGAATCTCTCCCGGAGTTTGAGAGATTTGGACATGAAAGTGTACCAATCTTAACGGGGATTGGGAACCCTTCGCGAGAATGTCCAAAGTTTCAGCGGGATTTCCAAAATGTTGAAAGGAACTCGAAACATGTCAACCTTGGTTTTGAGAATCTCTCCCGGAGTTTGACAGATCTGGACGTGAAAGGGTACCAGTCTTGTCGGGGATTGGGAACCCTTCGCCAGAATGTCCAAAGTTTCAGCGGGATTTCCAAGATGTTGAAAGGAACTCGAAACATGTCAACCTTGGTTTTGAGAATCTCTCCCGGAGTTTGAGAGATTTGGACGTGAAAGGATACCAGTCTTGTCGGGGATCGGGAACCCATCGCGAGAATGTCCAAAGTTTCAGCGGGATTTCCAAAATGTTGAAAGGAACTCGAAACATGTCAACCTTGGTTTTGAGAATCTCTCCCGGAGTTTGAGAGATTTGGACGTGAAAGGGTACCAATCTTGTCGGGGATTGGGAACCCTTCGCGAGAATGTCCAAAGTTTCAGCGGGATTTCCAAAATGTTGAGAGGAACTCGAAACATGTCAACCTTGGTTTTGAGAATCTCTCCCAGAGTTTGAGAGATTTGGACGTGAAAGGGTACCAGTCTTGTCGGGGATTGGGAATCCTTCGCCAGAATGTCCAAAGTTTCAGCGGGATTTCCAAAATGTTGAAAGGAACTCGAAACATGTCAACCTTGGTTTTGAGAATCTCTCCCGGACTTTGAGAGATTTGGACGTGAAAGGGTACCAATCTTGTCGGGGATTGGGAACCCTTCGCGAGAATGTCCAAAGTTTCAGCAGGATTTCCAAAATGTTGAAAGGAACTCAAAACATGTCAACCTTGGTTTTGAGAATCTCTCCCGGAGTTTGAGAGATTTGGACGTGAAAGGGTACCAGTCTTGTCGGGGATTGGGAACCCTTCGCCAGAATGTCCAAAGTTTCAGCGGGATTTCCAAAATGTTGAAAGGAACTCGAACCATGTCAACCTTGGTTTTGAGAATCTCTCCCGGAGTTTGAGAGATTTGGACGTGAAAGGGTACCAGTCTTGTCAGGGATTGGGAACCCTTCGCGAGAATGTCCAAAGTTTCAGCGGGATTTCCAAAATGTTGAAAGGAACTCGAAACATGTCAACCTTGGTTTTGAGAATCTCTCCCGGAGTTTGAGAGATTTGGACGTGAAAGGGTACCAGTCTTGTCGGGGATTGGGAACCCTTCGCGAGAATGTCCAAAGTTTCAGCGGGATTTCCAAAATGTTGAGAGGAACTCGAAACATGTCAACCTTGGTTTTGAGAATCTCTCCCGGAGTTTGAGAGATTTGGACGTGAAAGGGTACCAGTCTTGTCGGGGATTGGGAACCCTTCGCGAGAATGTCCAAAGTTTCAGCGGGATTTCCAAAATGTTGAGAGGAACTCGAAACATGTCAACCTTGGTTTTGAGAATCTCTCCCGGAGTTTGAGAGATTTGGACGTGCAAGGGTACCAGTCTTGTCGGGGATTGGGAACCCTTCGCCAGAATGTCCAAAGTTTCAGCGGGATTTCCAAAATGTTGAAAGGAACTCGAAACATGTCAACCTTGGTTTTGAGAATCTCTCCTGGAGTTTGAGAGATTTGGATGTGAAAGGGTACCAGTCTTGTCGGGGATTGGGAACCCTTCGCGAGAATGTCCAAAGTTTCAGCGGGATTTCCAAAATGTTGAAAGGAACTCGAAACATGTCAACCTTGGTTTTGAGAATCTCTCCCGGAGTTTGAGAGATTTGGACGTGAAAGGGTACCAGTCTTGTCGGGGATTGGGAACCCTTCGCGAGAATGTCCAAAGTTTCAGCGGGATTTCCAAAATGTTGAGAGGAACTCGAAACATGTCAACCTTGGTTTTGAGAATCTCTCCCGGAGTTTGAGAGATTTGGACGTGAAAGGGTACCAGTCTTGTCGGGGATTAGGAACCCTTCACGAGAATGTCCAAAGTTTCAGCGGGATTTCCTAAATGTTGAGAGGATCTCGAAACATGTCAACCTTGGTTTTGAGAATCTCTCCCGGAGTCTGAGAGATTTGGACGTGAAAGGGTACCAGTCTTGTTGGGGATTGGGAACCCTTCGCCAGAATGTCCAAAGTTTCAGCGGGATTTCCAAAATGTTGAAAGGAACTCGAAACATGTCAACCTTGGTTTTGAGAATCTCTCCCGGACTTTGAGAGATTTGGACGTGAAAGGGTACCAGTCTTGTCGGGGATTGGGAACCCTTCGCGAGAATGTCCAAAGTTTCAGCGGGATTTCCAAAATGTTGAAAGGAACTCGAAACATGTCAACCTTGGTTTTGAGAATCTCTCCCGGAGTTTGAGAGATTTGGACGTGAAAGGGTACCAGTCTTGTCGGGGATTGGGAACCCTTCGCGAGAATGTCCAAAGTTTCAGCGGGATTTCCAAAATGTTGAGAGGAACTCGAAACATGTCAACCTTGGTTTTGAGAATCTCTCCCGGAGTTTGAGAGATTTGGACGTGAAAGGGTACCAGTCTTGTCGGGGATTGGGAACACTTCGCGAGAATGTCCAAAGTTTCAGCGGGATTTCCAAAATGTTGAGAGGAACTCGAAACATGTCAACCTTGGTTTTGAGAATCTCTCCCGGAATTTGAGAGATTTGGACGTGAAAGGGTACCAGTCTTGTCAGGGATTGGGAACCCTTCGCGAGAATGTCCAAAGTTTCAGCGGGATTTCCAAAATGTTGAAAGGAACTCGAAACATGTCAACCTTGGTTTTGAGAATCTCTCCCGGAGTTTGAGAGATTTGGACGTGAAAGGGTACCAGTCTTGTCGGGGATTGGGAACCCTTCGCGAGAATGTCCAAAGTTTCAGCGGGATTTCCAAAATGTTGAGAGGAACTCGAAACATGTCAACCTTGGTTTTGAGAATCTCTCCCGGACTTTGAGAGATTTGGACGTGAAAGGGTACCAGTCTTGTCGGGGATTGGGAACCCTTCGCGAGAATGTCCAAAGTTTCAGCGGGATTTCCAAAATGTTGAGAGGAACTCGAAACATGTCAACCTTGGTTTTGAGAATCTCTCCCGGAGTTTGAGAGATTTGGACGTGAAAGGGTACCAGTCTTGTCGGGGATTGGGAACCCTTCGCCAGAATGTCCAAAGTTTCAGCGGGATTTCCAAAATGTTGAGAGGAACTCGAAACATGTCAACCTTGGTTTTGAGAATCTCTCCCGGAGTTTGAGAGATTTGGACGTGAAAGGGTACCAGTCTTGTCGGGGATTGGGAACCCTTCGCCAGAATGTCCAAAGTTTCAGCGGGATTTCCAAAATGTTGAAAGGAACTCGAAACATGTCAACCTTGGTTTTGAGAATCTCTCCCGGAGTTTGAGAGATTTGGACGTGAAAGGGTACCAGTCTTGTCGGGGATTGGGAACCCTTCGCGAGAATGTCCAAAGTTTCAGCGGGATTTCCAAAATGTTGAAAGGAACTCGAAACCTGCCACCCTTGGTTTTGAGAATCTCTCCCGGAGTTTGAGAGATTTGGACGTGAAAGGGTACCAGTCTTGTCGGGGATTGGGAACCCTTCGCGAGAATTTCCAAAGTTTCAGCAGGATTTCCAAAATGTTGAAAGGAACTCGAAACATGTCAACCTTGGTTTTGAGAATCTCTCCCGGAGTTTGAGAGATTTGGACGTGAAAGGGTACCAGTCTTGTCGGGGATTGGGAACCCTTCGCGAGAATTTCCAAAGTTTCAGCGGGATTTCCAAAATGTTGAAAGGAACTCGAAACATGTCAACCTTGGTTTTGAGAATCTCTCCCGGAGTTTGAGAGATTTGGACGTGAAAGGGTACCAGTCTTGTCGGGGATTGGGAACCCTTCGCGAGAATGTCCAAAGTTTCAGCGGGATTTCCAAAATGTTGAGAGGAACTCGAAACATGTCAACCTTGGTTTTGAGAATCTCTCCCGGAGTTTGAGAGATTTGGACGTGAAAGGGTACCAGTCTTGTCGGGGATTGGGAACCCTTCGCCAGAATGTCCAAAGTTTCAGCGGGATTTCCAAAATGTTGAAAGGAACTCGAAACATGTCAACCTTGGTTTTGAGAATCTCTCCCGGAGTTTGAGAGATTTGGACGTGAAAGGGTACCAATCTTGTCGGGGATTGGGAACCCTTCGCGAGAATGTCCAAAGTTTCAGCGGGATTTCCAAAATGTTGAAAGGAACTCGAAACATGTCAACCTTGGTTTTGAGAATCTCTCCCGGAGTTTGAGAGATTTGGACGTGCAAGGGTACCAGTCTTGTCGGGGATTGGGAACCCTTCGCCAGAATGTCCAAAGTTTCAGCGGGATTTCCAAGATGTTGAAAGGAACTCGAAACATGTCAACCTTGGTTTTGAGAATCTCTCCCGGAGTTTGAGAGATTTGGACGTGAAAGGGTACCAATCTTGTCGGGGATTGGGAACCCTTCGCGAGAATGTCCAAAGTTTCAGCGGGATTTCCAAAATGTTGAAAGGAACTCGAAACATGTCAACGTTGGTTTTGAGAATCTCTCCCGGACTTTGAGAGATTTGGACGTGAAAGGGTACCAGTCTTGTCGGGGATTGGGAACCCTTCGCGAGAATGTCCAAAGTTTCAGCGGGATTTCCAAAATGTTGAAAGGAACTCGAAACATGTCAACCTTGGTTTTGAGAATCTCTCCCGGAGTTGGAGAGATTTGGACGTGAAAGGGTACCAGTCTTGTCGGGGATTGGGAACCCTTTGCGAGAATGTCCAAAGTTTCAGCGGGATTTCCAAGATGTTGAAAGGAACTCGAAACATGTCAACCTTGGTTTTGAGAATCTCTCCCGGAGTTTGAGAGATTTGGACGTGAAAGGGTACCAGTCTTGTCGGGGATTGGGAACCCTTCGCGAGAATGTCCAACGTTTCAGCGGGATTTCCAGAATGTTGAAAGGAACTCGAAACATGTCAACCTTGGTTTTGAGAATCTCTCCCAAAGTTTGAGAGATTTGGATGTGAAAGGGTACCAATCTTTTCGCGGATTGGGAACCCTCCGCGAGAATGTCCAAAGTTTCAGCGGGATTTCCAAAATGTTGAAAGGAACTCGAAACATGTCAACCTTGGTTTTGAGAATCTCTCCCGGAGTTGGAGAGATTTGGACGTGAAAGGGTACCAGTCTTGTCGGGGATTGGGAACCCTTTGCGAGAATGTCCAAAGTTTCAGCGGGATTTCCAAGATGTTGAAAGGAACTCGAAACATGTCAACCTTGGTTTTGAGAATCTCTCCCGGAGTTTGAGAGATTTGGACGTGAAAGGGTACCAGTCTTGTCGGGGATTGGGAACCCTTCGCGAGAATGTCCAACGTTTCAGCGGGATTTCCAGAATGTTGAAAGGAACTCGAAACATGTCAACCTTGGTTTTGAGAATCTCTCCCAAAGTTTGAGAGATTTGGACGTGAAAGGGTACCAGTCTTGTCGGGGATTGGGAACCCTTCGCGAGAATGTCCAAAGTTTCAGCGGGATTTCCAAAATGTTGAAAGAACTCGAAACATGTCAACCTTGGCTTTGAGAATCTCTCCCGGAGTTTGAGAGATTTGGACGTGAAAGGGTACCAGTCTTGTCGGGGATTGGGAACCCTTCGCCAGAATGTCCAAAGTTTCAGCGGGATTTCCAAAATGTTGAAAGGAACTCGAAACATGTCAACCTTGGTTTTGAGAATCTCTCCCGGACTTTGAGAGATTTGGATGTGAAAGGGTACCAGTCTTGTCGGGGATTGGGAACCCTTCGCGAGAATGTCCAATGTTTCAGCAGGATTTCCAAAATGTTGAAAGGAACTCGAAACATGTCAACCTTGGTTTTGAGAATCTCTCCCGGACTTTGAGAGATTTGGACGTGAAAGGGTACTAGTCTTGTCGGGGATTGGGAACCCTTCGCCAGAATGTCCAAAGTTTCAGCGGGATTTCCAAAATGTTGAAAGGAACTCGAAACATGTCAACCTTGGTTTTGAGAATCTCTCCCAGAGTTTGAGAGATTTGGACGTGAAAGGGTACCAGTCTTGTCAGGGTTTGGGAACCCTTCGCGAGAATGTCCAAAGTTTCAGCGGGATTTCCAAAATGTTGAAAGGAACTCGAAACATGTCAACCTTGGTTTTGAGAATCTCTCCCGGAGTTGGAGAGATTTGGACGTGAAAGGGTACCAGTCTTGTCGGGGATTGGGAACCCTTCGCGAGAATGTCCAAAGTTTCAGCGGGATTTCCAAAATGTTGAGAGGAACTCGAAACATGTCAACCTTGGTTTTGAGAATCTCTCCCGGAGTTTGAGAGATTTGGACGTGAAAGGGTACCAGTCTTGTCGGGGATTGGGAACCCTTCGCGAGAATGTCCAAAGTTTCAGCGGGATTTCCAAAATGTTGAGAGGAACTCAAAACATGTCAACCTTGGTTTTGAGAATCTCTCCCGGAGTTTGAGAGATTTGGACGTGAAAGGGTACCAGTCTTGTCGGGGATTGGGAACCCTTCGCCAGAATGTCCAAAGTTTCAGCGGGATTTCCAAAATGTTGAGAGGAACTCGAAACATGTCAACCTTGGTTTTGAGAATCTCTCCCGGACTTTGAGAGATTTGGACGTGAAAGGGTACCAGTCTTGTCGGGGATTGGGAACCCTTCGCGAGAATGTCCAAAGTTTCAGCGGGATTTCCAAAATGTTGAAAGGAACTCGAAACATGTCAACCTTGGTTTTGAGAATCTCTCCCAGAGTTTGAGAGATTAGGACGTGAAAGGGTACCAGTCTTGTCGGGGATTGGGAACCCTTCGCGAGAATGTCCAAAGTTTCAGCGGGATTTCCAAAATCTTGAGAGGAACTCGAAACATGTCAACGTTGGTTTTGAGAATCTTTCCCGGACTTTGAGAGATTTGGACGTGAAAGGGTACCAGTCTTGTCGGGGATTGGGAACCCTTCGCGAGAATGTCCAAAGTTTCAGCGGGATTTCCAAAATGTTGAACGGAACTCGAAACATGTCAACCTTGGTTTTGAGAATCTCTCCCGGAGTTTGAGAGATTTGGACGTGAAAGGGTACCAGTCTTGTCGGGGATTGGGAACCCTTCGCGAGAATGTCCAAAGTTTCAGCGGGATTTCCAAAATGTTGAAAGGAACTCGAAACATGTCAACCTTGGTTTTGAGAATCTCTCCCGGAGTTTGAGAGATTTGGACGTGAAAGGGTACCAGTCCTGTCGGGGATTGGGAACCCTTCGCGAGAATGTCCAAAGTTTCAGCGGGATTTCCAAAATGTTGAGAGGAACTCGAAACATGTCAACCTTGGTTTTGAGAATCTCTCCCGGAGTTTGAGAGATTTGGACGTGAAAGGGTACCAGTCTTGTCGGGGATTGGGAACCCTTCGCGAGAATGTCCAAAGTTTCAGCGGGATTTCCAAAATGTTGAGAGGAACTCGAAACATGTCAACCTTGGTTTTGAGAATCTCTCCCGGAGTTTGAGAGATTTGGACGTGAAAGGGTACCAGTCTTGTCGGGGATTGGGAACCCTTCGCGAGAATGTCCAAAGTTTCAGCGGGATTTCCAAAATGTTGAGAGGAACTCGAAACATGTCAACCTTGGTTTTGAGAATCTCTCCCGGAGTTTGAGAGATTTGGACGTGCAAGGGTACCAGTCTTGTCGGGGATTGGGAACCCTTCGCCAGAATGTCCAAAGTTTCAGCGGGATTTCCAAAATGTTGAAAGGAACTCGAAACATGTCAACCTTGGTTTTGAGAATCTCTCCCGGAGTTTGAGAGATTTGGACGTGAAAGGGTACCAATCTTGTCGGGGATTGGGAACCCTTCGCCAGAATGTCCAAAGTTTCAGCGGAATTTCCAAAATGTTGAAAGGAACTCGAAACATGTCAACCTTGGTTTTGAGAATCTCTCCCGGAGTTTGAGAGATTTGGACGTGAAAGGGTACCAGTCTTGTCGGGGATTGGGAACCCTTCGCCAGAATGTCCAAAGTTTCAGCGGGATTTCCAAAATGTTGAAAGGAACTCGAAACATGTCAACCTTGGTTTTGAGAATCTCTCCCGGAGTTTGAGAGATTTGGACGTGAAAGGGTACCAATCTTGTCGGGGATTGGGAACCCTTCGCGAGAATGTCCAAAGTTTCAGCGGGATTTCCAAAATGTTGAAAGGAACTCGAAACATGTCAACGTTGGTTTTGAGAATCTCTCCCGGACTTTGAGAGATTTGGACGTGAAAGGGTACCAGTCTTGTCGGGGATTGGGAACCCTTCGCGAGAATGTCCAAAGTTTCAGCGGGATTTCCAAAATGTTGAAAGGAACTCGAAACATGTCAACCTTGGTTTTGAGAATCTCTCCCGGAGTTGGAGAGATTTGGACGTGAAAGGGTACCAGTCTTGTCGGGGATTGGGAACCCTTCGCGAGAATGTCCAAAGTTTCAGCGGGATTTCCAAAATGTTGAAAGGAACTCGAAACATGTCAACCTTGGTTTTGAGAATCTCTCCCGGACTTTGAGAGATTTGGACGTGAAAGGGTACCAGTCCTGTCGGGGATTGGGAACCCTTCGCGAGAATGTCCAAAGTTTCAGCGGGATTTCCAAAATGTTGAGAGGAACTCGAAACATGTCAACCTTGGTTTTGAGAATCTCTCCCGGAGTTTGAGAGATTTGGACGTGAAAGGGTACCAGTCTTGTCGGGGATTGGGAACCCTTCGCGAGAATGTCCAAAGTTTCAGCGGGATTTCCAAAATGTTGAGAGGAACTCGAAACATGTCAACCTTGGTTTTGAGAATCTCTCCCGGAGTTTGAGAGATTTGGACGTGAAAGGGTACCAGTCTTGTCGGGGATTGGGAACCCTTCACGAGAATGTCCAAAGTTTCAGCGGGATTTCCAAAATGTTGAGAGGAACTCGAAACATGTCAACCTTGGTTTTGAGAATCTCTCCCGGAGTTTGAGAGATTTGGACGTGAAAGGGTACCAGTCTTGTCGGGGATTGGGAACCCTTCGCGAGAATGTCCAAAGTTTCAGCGGGATTTCCAAAATGTTGAAAGGAACTCGAAACATGTCAACCTTGGTTTTGAGAATCTCTCCCGGAGTTTGAGAGATTTGGACGTGAAAGGGTACCAATCTTGTCGGGGATTGGGAACCCTTCGCCAGAATGTCCAAAGTTTCAGCGGGATTTCCAAAATGTTGAAAGGAACTCGAAACATGTCAACCTTGGTTTTGAGAATCTCTCCCGGAGTTTGAGAGATTTGGACGTGAAAGGGTACCAGTCTTGTCGGGGATTGGGAACCCTTCGCCAGAATGTCCAAAGTTTCAGCGGGATTTCCAAAATGTTGAAAGGAACTCGAAACATGTCAACCTTGGTTTTGAGAATCTCTCCCGGAGTTTGAGAGATTTGGACGTGAAAGGGTACCAATCTTGTCGGGGATTGGGAACCCTTCGTGAGAATGTCCAAAGTTTCAGCGGGATTTCCAAAATGTTGAAAGGAACTCGAAACATGTCAACCTTGGTTTTGAGAATCTCTCCCGGACTTTGAGAGATTTGGACGTGAAAGGGTACCAGTCTTGTCGGGGATTGGGAACCCTTCGCGAGAATGTCCAAAGTTTCAGCGGGATTTCCAAAATGTTGAAAGGAACTCGAAACATGTCAACCTTGGTTTTGAGAATCTCTCCCGGAGTTGGAGAGATTTGGACGTGAAAGGGTACCAGTCTTGTTGGGGATCGGGAACCCTTCGCGAGAATGTCCAAAGTTTCAGCGGGATTTCCAAAATGTTGAAAGGAACTCAAAACATGTCAACCTTGGTTTTGAGAATCTCTCCCGGAGTTTGAGAGATTTGGACGTGAAAGGGTACCAGTCTTGTCGGGGATTGGGAACCCTTTGCGAGAATGTCCAAAGTTTCAGCGGGATTTCCAAGATGTTGAAAGGAACTCGAAACATGTCAACCTTGGTTTTGAGAATCTCTCCCGGAGTTTGAGAGATTTGGACGTGAAAGGGTACCAGTCTTGTCGGGGATTGGGAACCCTTCGCGAGAATGTCCAACGTTTCAGCGGGATTTCCAGAATGTTGAAAGGAACTCGAAACATGTCAACCTTGGTTTTGAGAATCTCTCCCAAAGTTTGAGAGATTTGGATGTGAAAGGGTACCATCTTTTCGCGGATTGGGAACCCTCCGCGAGAATGTCCAAAGTTTCAGCGGGATTTCCAAAATGTTGAAAGGAACTCGAAACATGTCAACCTTGGTTTTGAGAATCTCTCCCGAGTTTGAGAGATTTGGACGTGAAAGGGTACCAGTCTTGTCGGGGATTGGGAACCCTTCGCCAGAATGTCCAAAGTTTCAGCGGGATTTCCAAAATGTTGAGAGGAACTCGAAACATGTCAACCTTGGTTTTGAGAATCTCTCCCGGAGTTTGAGAGATTTGGACGTGAAAGGGTACCAGTCTTGTCGGGGATTGGGAACCCTTCACGAGAATGTCCAAAGTTTCAGCGGGATTTCCAAAATGTTGAAAGGAACTCGAAACATGTCAACCTTGGTTTTGAGAATCTCTCCCGAGTTTGAGAGATTTGGACGTGAAAGGGTACCAATCTTGTCGGGGATTGGGAACCCTTCGCGAGAATGTCCAAAGTTTCAGCGGGATTTCCAAAATGTTGAGAGGAACTCGAAACATGTCAACCTTGGTTTTGAGAATCTCTCCCGGAGTTTGAGAGATTTGGACGTGAAAGGGTACCAGTCTTGTCGGGGATTGGGAACCCTTCGCGAGAATGTCCAAAGTTTCAGCGGGATTTCCAAAATGTTGAAAGGAACTCGAAACATGTCAACCTTGGTTTTGAGAATCTCTCCCGGAGTTTGAGAGATTTGGACATGAAAGTGTACCAATCTTATCGGGGATTGGGAACCCTTCGCGAGAATGTCCAAAGTTTCAGCGGGATTTCCAAAATGTTGAAAGGAACTCGAAACATGTCAACCTTGGTTTTGAGAATCTCTCCCGGAGTTTGACAGATCTGGACGTGAAAGGGTACCAGTCTTGTCGGGGATTGGGAACCCTTCGCCAGAATGTCCAAAGTTTCAGCGGGATTTCCAAGATGTTGAAAGGAACTCGAAACATGTCAACCTTGGTTTTGAGAATCTCTCCCGGAGTTTGAGAGATTTGGACGTGAAAGGATACCAGTCTTGTCGGGGATCGGGAACCCATCGCGAGAATGTCCAAAGTTTCAGCGGGATTTCCAAAATGTTGAAAGGAACTCGAAACATGTCAACCTTGGTTTTGAGAATCTCTCCCAGAGTTTGAGAGATTTGGACGTGAAAGGGTACCAATCTTGTCGGGGATTGGGAACCCTTCGCGAGAATGTCCAAAGTTTCAGCGGGATTTCCAAAATGTTGAGAGGAACTCGAAACATGTCAACCTTGGTTTTGAGAATCTCTCCCGGACTTTGAGAGATTTGGACGTGAAAGGGTACCAGTCTTGTCGGGGATTGGGAACCCTTCGCGAGAATGTCCAAAGTTTCAGCGGGATTTCCAAAATGTTGAGAGGAACTCGAAACATGTCAACCTTGGTTTTGAGAATCTCTCCCGGAGTTTGAGAGATTTGGACGTGAAAGGGTACCAGTCTTGTCGGGGATTGGGAACCCTTCGCGAGAATGTCCAAAGTTTCAGCGGGATTTCCAAAATGTTGAAAGGAACTCGAAACATGTCAACCTTGGTTTTGAGAATCTCTCCCGGAGTTTGAGAGATTTGGACGTGAAAGGGTACCAGTCTTGTCGGGGATTGGGAACCCTTCGCGAGAATGTCCAAAGTTTCAGCGGGATTTCCAAAATGTTGAAAGGAACTTGAAACATGTCAACCTTGGTTTTGAGAATCTCTCCCGGAGTTTGAGAGATTTGGACGTGAAAGGGTACCAGTCTTGTCGGGGATTGGGAACCCTTCGCGAGAATGTCCAAAGTTTCAGCGGGATTTCCAAAATGTTGAAAGGAACTCGAAACATGTCAACCTTGGTTTTGAGAATCTCTCCCGGAGTTTGAGAGATTTGGACGTGAAAGGGTACCAATCTTGTCGGGGATTGGGAACCCTTCGCGAGAATGTCCAAAGTTTCAGCTGGATTTGCAAAATGTTGAGAGGAACTCGAAACATGTCAACCTTGGTTTTGAGAATCTCTCCCGGAGTTTGAGAGATTTGGACGTGAAAGTGTACCAGTCTTGTCGGGGATTGGGAACCCTTCGCGAGAATGTCCAAAGTTTCAGCGGGATTTCCAAAATGTTGAAAGGAACTCGAAACATGTCAACCTTGGTTTTGAGAATCTCTCCCGGAGTTTGAGAGATTTGGACGTGAAAGGGAACCAGTCTTGTCGGGGATTGGGAACCCTTCGCGAGAATGTCCAAAGTTTCAGCGGGATTTCCAAGATTTTGAAAGGAACTCGAAACATGTCAACCTTGGTTTTGAGAATCTCTCCCGGAGTTTGAGAGATTTGGACGTGAAAGGGTACCAGTCTTGTCGGGGATTGGGAACCCTTCGCGAGAATGTCCAAAGTTTCAGCGGGATTTCCAAAATGTTGAAAGGAACTTGAAACATGTCAACCTTGGTTTTGAGAATCTCTCCCGGAGTTTGAGAGATTTGGACGTGAAAGGGTACCAATCTTGTCGGGGATTGGGAACCCTTCATGAGAATGTCCAAAGTTTCAGCGGGATTTCCAAAATGTTGAGAGGAACTCGAAACATATCAACCTTGGTTTTGAGAATCTCTCCCGGAGTTTGAGAGATTTGGATGTGAAAGGGTACCAATCTTGTCGGGGATTGGGAACCCTTCGCGAGAATGTCCAAAGTTTCAGCGGGATTTCCAAGATGTTGAAAGGAACTCGAAACATGTCAACCTTGGTTTTGAGAATCTCTCCCGGAGTTTGAGAGATTTGGACGTGAAAGGGTACCAGTCTTGTCGGGGATTGGGAACCCTTCGCGAGAATGTCCAAAGTTTCAGCGGGATTTCCAAAATGTTGAAAGGAACTCGAAACATGTCAACCTTGGTTTTGAGAATCTCTCCTGGAGTTGGAGAGATTTGGACGTGAAAGGGTACCAGTCTTGTCGGGGATTGGGAACCCTTCGCGAGAATGTCCAAAGTTTCAGCGGGATTTCCAAAATGTTGAAAGGAACTCGAAACATGTCAACCTTGGTTTTGAGAATCTCTCCCGGAGTTTGAGAGATTTGGACGTGAAAGGGTACCAGTCTTGTCGGGGATTGGGAACCCTTCGCGAGAATGTCCAAAGTTTCAGCGGGATTTCCAAAATGTTGAAAGGAACTCGAAACATATCAACCTTGGTTTTGAGAATCTCTCCCGGAGTTTGAGAGATTTGGATGTGAAAGGGTACCAATCTTGTCGGGGATTGGGAACCCTTAGCCAGAATGTCCAAAGTTTCAGCGGGATTTCCAAAATGTTGAAAGGAACTCGAAACATGTCAACCTTGGTTTTGAGAATCTCTCCCGGAGTTTGAGAGATTTGGACGTGAAAGGATACCAGTCTTGTCGGGGATTGGGAACCCTTCATCAGAATGTCCAAAGTTTCAGCGGGAGTTCCAAAATGTTGAAAGGAACTTGAAACATGTCAACCTTGGTTTTGAGAATCTCTCCCGGAGTTTGAGAGATTTGGACGTGAAAGGGTACCAATCTTGTCGGGGATTGGGAACCCTTCGCGAGAATGTCCAAAGTTTCAGCTGGATTTGCAAAATGTTGAAAGGAACTCGAAACATGTCAACCTTGGTTTTGAGAATCTCTCCCGGAGTTTGAGAGATTTGGACGTGAAAGGGTACCAGTCTTGTCGGGGATTGGGAACCCTTCGCGAGAATGTCCAAAGTTTCAGCGGGATTTCCAAAATGTTGAGAGGAACTCGAAACATGTCAACCTTGGTTTTGAGAATCTCTCCCGGAGTTTGAGAGATTTGGACGTGAAAGGGTACCAGTCTTGTCGGGGATTGGGAACCCTTCGCGAGAATGTCCAAAGTTTCAGCGGGATTTCCAAAATGTTGAAAGGAACTTGAAACATGTCAACCTTGGTTTTGAGAATCTCTCCCGGAGTTTGAGAGATTTGGACGTGAAAGTGTACGAATCTTGTCGGGGATTGGGAACCCTTCGCGAGAATGTCCAAAGTTTCAGCGGGATTTCCAAAATGTTGAGAGGAACTCGAAACATGTCAACCTTGGTTTTGAGAATCTCTCCCGGAGTTTGAGAGATTTGGACGTGAAAGGGTACCAGTCTTGTCGGGGATTGGGAACCCTTCGCGAGAATGTCCAAAGTTTCAGCGGGATTTCCAAAATGTTGAAAGGATCTCGAAACATGTCAACCTTGGTTTTGAGAATCTCTCCCGGAGTTTGAGAGATTTGGACGTGAAAGGGTACCAGTCTTGTCGGGGATTGGGAACCCTTCGCGAGAATGTCCAAAGTTTCAGCGGGATTTCCAAAATGTTGAAAGGAACTCGAAACATGTCAACCTTGGTTTTGAGAATCTCTCCCGGAGTTTGAGAGATTTGGATGTGAAAGGGTACCAGTCTTGTCGGGGATTGGGAACCCTTCGCGAGAATGTCCAAATTTTCAGCAGGATTTCCAAAATGTTGAAAGGAACTCGAAACATGTCAACCTTGGTTTTGAGAATCTCTCCCGGAGTTTGAGAGATTTGGACATGAAAGGGTACCAGTCTTGTCGGGGATTGGGAACCCTTCGTGAGAATGTCCAAAGTTTCAGCGGGATTTCCAAGATGTTGAAAGGAACTCGAAACATGTCAACCTTGGTTTTGAGAATCTCTCCCGGAGTTTGAGAGATTTGGACGTGAAAGGGTACCAGTCTTTTCGGGGATGGGGAACCCTTCGCGAGAATGTCCAAAGTTTCAGCGGGAGTTCCAAAATGTTGAAAGGAACTCGAAACATGTCAACCTTGGTTTTGAGAATCTCTCCCGGAGTTTGAGAGATTTGGACGTGAAAGGGTACCAGTCTTGTCGGGGATTGGGAACCCTTCGCGAGAATGCCCAAAGTTTCAGCGGGATTTCCAAAATGTTGAAAGGAACTCGAAACATGTCAACCTTGGTTTTGAGAATCTCTCCCGGAGTTTGAGAGATTTGGACGTGAAAGGGTACCAATCTTGTCGGGGATTGGGAACCCTTCGCGAGAATGTCCAAATTTTCAGCTGGATTTGCAAAATGTTGAGAGGAACTCGAAACATGTCAACCTTGGTTTTGAGAATCTCTCCCGGAGTTTGAGAGATTTGGATGTGAAAGGGTACCAGTCTTGTCGGGGATTGGGAACCCTTCGCGAGAATGTCCAAAGTTTCAGTGGGATTTCCAAAATTTGAGAGGAACTCGAAACATGTCAACCTTGGTTTTGAGAATCTCTCCCGGAGTTTGAGAGATTTGGACGTGAAAGGGTACCAGTCTTGTCGGGGATTGGGAACCCTTCGCCAGAATGTCCAAAGTTTCAGCGGGATTTCCAAGATGTTGAAAGGAACTCGAAACATGTCAACCTTGGTTTTGAGAATCTCTCCCGGAGTTTGAGAGATTTGGACGTGAAAGGGTACCAGTCTTGTCGGGGATTGGGAACCCTTCGCGAGAATGTCCAAAGTTTCAGCGGGATTTCCAAAATGTTGAAAGGAACTTGAAACATGTCAACCTTGGTTTTGAGAATCTCTCCCGGAGTTTGAGAGATTTGGACGTGAAAGTGTACCAATCTTGTCGGGGATTGGGAACCCTTCGCGAGAATGTCCAAAGTTTCAGCAGGATTTCCAAAATGTTGAAAGGATCTCGAAACATGTCAACCTTGGTTTTGAGAATCTCTCCCGGAGTTTGAGAGATTTGGACGTGAAAGGGTACCAGTCTTGTCGGGGATTGGGAACCCTTCGCCAGAATGTCCAAAGTTTCAGCGGGATTTCCAAGATGTTGAAAGGAACTCGAAACATGTCAACCTTGGTTTTGAGAATCTCTCCCGGAGTTTGAGAGATTTGGACGTGAAAGGGTACCAGTCTTGTCGGGGATTGGGAACCCTTCGCGAGAATGTCCAAAGTTTCAGCGGGATTTCCAAAATGTTGAAAGGAACTCGAAACATGTCAACCTTGGTTTTGAGAATCTCTCCCGGAGTTTGAGAGATTTGGACGTGAAAGGGTACCAGTCTTGTCGGGGATTGGGAACCCTTCGCGAGAATGTCCAAAGTTTCAGCGGGATTTCCAAAATGTTGAAAGGAACTCGAAACATGTCAACCTTGGTTTTGAGAATCTCTCCCGGAGTTTGAGAGATTTGGACGTGAAAGGGTACCAGTCTTGTCGGGGATTGGGAACCCTTCGTGAGAATGTCCAAAGTTTCAGCGGGATTTCCAAAATGTTGAAAGGAACTCGAAACATGTCAACCTTGGTTTTGAGAATCTCTCCCGGAGTTTGAGAGATTTGGACGTGCAAGGGTACCAGTCTTGTCGGGGATTGGGAACCCTTCGCGAGATTGTCCAAAGTTTCAGCGGGATTTCCAGAATGTTGAAAGGAACTCGAAACATGTCAACCTTGGTTTTGAGAATCTCTCCCGGAGTTTGAGAGATTTGGACGTGAAAGGGTACCAGTCTTGTCGGGGATTGGGAACCCTTCGCGAGAATGTCCAAAGTTTCAGCGGGATTTGCAAAATGTTGAAAGGATCTCGAAACATGTCAACCTTGGTTTTGAGAATCTCTCCCGGAGTTTGAGAGATTTGGACGTGAAAGGGTACCAGTCTTGTCGGGGATTGGGAACCCTTCGCGAGAATGTCCAAAGTTTCAGTGGGATTTCCAAAATGTTGAAAGGAACTCGAAACATGTCAACCTTGGTTTTGAGAATCTCTCCCGGAGTTTGAGAGATTTGGACGTGAAAGGGTACCAGTCTTGTCGGGGATGGGGAGCCCTTCGCGAGAATGTCCAAAGTTTCAGCGGGATTTCCAAAATGTTGAAAGGAACTCGAAACATGTCAACCTTGGTTTTGAGAATCTCTCCCGGAGTTTGAGAGATTTGGACGTGAAAGGGTACCAGTCTTGTCGGGGATTGGGAACCCTTCGCGAGAATGTCCAAAGTTTCAGCGGGATTTCCAAAATGTTGAAAGGAACTCGAAACATGTCAACCTTGGTTTTGAGAATCTCTCCCGGAGTTTGAGAGATTTGGACGTGAACGGGTACCAGTCTTGTCGGGGATTGGGAACCCTTCGCGAGAATGTCCAAAGTTTCAGCAGGATTTCCAAAATGTTGAAAGAACTCGAAACATGTCAACCTTGGTTTTGAGAATCTCTCCCGGAGTTTGAGAGATTTGGACGTGAAAGGGTACCAATCTTGTCGGGGATTGGGAACCCTTCGCGAGAATGTCCAAAGTTTCAGCGGGATTTCCAAAATGTTGAAAGGAACTCGAAACATGTCAACCTTGGTTTTGAGAATCTCTCCCGGAGTTTGAGAGATTTGGACGTGAAAGGGTACCAGTCTTGTCGGGGATGGGGAGCCCTTCACGAGAATGTCCAAAGTTTCAGCGGGATTTCCAAAATGTTGAAAGGAACTCGAAACATGTCAACCTTGGTTTTGAGAATCTCTCCCGGAGTTTGAGAGATTTGGACGTGAAAGGGTACCAGTTTTGTCGGGGATTGGGAACCCTTCGCGAGAATGTCCAAAGTTTCAGCGGGATTTCCAAAATGTTGAAAGGAACTCGAAACATGTCAACCTTGGTTTTGAGAATCTCTCCCGGAGTTTGAGAGATTTGGACGTGAAAGGGTACCAGTCTTGTCGGGGATTGGGAACCCTTCGCGAGAATGTCCAAAGTTTCAGCGGGATTTCCAAAATGTTGAAAGGAACTCGAAACATGTCAACGTTGGTTTTGAGAATCTCTCCCGGAGTTTGAGAGATTTGGACGTGAAAGGGTACCAGTCTTGTCGGGGATTGGGAACCCTTCGCGAGAATGTCCAAAGTTTCAGCAGGATTTCCAAAATGTTGAGAGGAACTCGAAACATGTCAACCTTGGTTTTGAGAATCTCTCCCGGAGTTTGAGAGATTTGGACGTGAAAGGGTACCAGTCTTGTCAGGGATTGGGAACCCTTCGCGAGAATGTCCAAAGTTTCAGCGGGATTTCCAAAATGTTGAAAGGAACTTGAAACATGTCAACCTTGGTTTTGAGAATCTCTCCCGGAGTTTGAGAGATTTGGACGTGAAAGGGTACCAATCTTGTCGGGGATTGGGAACCCTTCATGAGAATGTCCAAAGTTTCAGCGGGATTTCCAAAATGTTGAGAGGAACTCGAAACATATCAACCTTGGTTTTGAGAATCTCTCCCGGAGTTTGAGAGATTTGGATGTGAAAGGGTACCAATCTTGTCGGGGATTGGGAACCCTTCGCGAGAATGTCCAAAGTTTCAGCGGGATTTCCAAGATGTTGAAAGGAACTCGAAACATGTCAACCTTGGTTTTGAGAATCTCTCCCGGAATTTGAGAGATTTGGACGTGAAAGGGTACCAGTCTTGTCGGGGATTGGGAACCCTTCGCGAGAATGTCCAAAGTTTCAGCGGGATTTCCAAAATGTTGAAAGGAACTCGAAACATGTCAACCTTGGTTTTGAGAATCTCTCCTGGAGTTGGAGAGATTTGGACGTGAAAGGGTACCAGTCTTGTCGGGGATTGGGAACCCTTCGCGAGAATGTCCAAAGTTTCAGCGGGATTTCCAAAATGTTGAAAGGAACTCGAAACATGTCAACCTTGGTTTTGAGAATCTCTCCCGGAGTTTGAGAGATTTGGACGTGAAAGGGTACCAGTCTTGTCGGGGATTGGGAACCCTTCGCGAGAATGTCCAAAGTTTCAGCGGGATTTCCAAAATGTTGAAAGGAACTCGAAACATATCAACCTTGGTTTTGAGAATCTCTCCCGGAGTTTGAGAGATTTGGATGTGAAAGGATACCAGTCTTGTCGGGGATTGGGAACCCTTCGCGAGAATGTCCAAAGTTTCAGCGGGAGTTCCAAAATGTTGAAAGGAACTCGAAACATGTCAACCTTGGTTTTGAGAATCTCTCCCGGAGTTTGAGAGATTTGGACGTGAAAGGGTACCAATCTTGTCGGGGATTGGGAACCCTTCGCGAGAATGTCCAAAGTTTCAGCTGGATTTGCAAAATGTTGAAAGGAACTCGAAACATGTCAACCTTGGTTTTGAGAATCTCTCCCGGAGTTTGAGAGATTTGGACGTGAAAGGGTACCAGTCTTGTCGGGGATTGGGAACCCTTCGCGAGAATGTCCAAAGTTTCAGCGGGATTTCCAAAATGTTGAGAGGAACTCGAAACATGTCAACCTTGGTTTTGAGAATCTCTCCCGGAGTTTGAGAGATTTGGACGTGAAAGGGTACCAGTCTTGTCGGGGATTGGGAACCCTTCGCGAGAATGTCCAAAGTTTCAGCGGGATTTCCAAAATGTTGAAAGGAACTTGAAACATGTCAACCTTGGTTTTGAGAATCTCTCCCGGAGTTTGAGAGATTTGGACGTGAAAGGGTACCAATCTTGTCGGGGATTGGGAACCCTTCGCGAGAATGTCCAAAGTTTCAGCGGGATTTCCAAAATGTTGAGAGGAACTCAAAACATGTCAACCTTGGTTTTGAGAATCTCTCCCGGAGTTTGAGAGATTTGGACGTGAAAGGGTACCAGTCTTGTCGGGGATTGGGAACCCTTCGCGAGAATGTCCAAAGTTTCAGCGGGATTTCCAAAATGTTGAAAGGATCTCGAAACATGTCAACCTTGGTTTTGAGAATCTCTCCCGGAGTTTGAGAGATTTGGACGTGAAAGGGTACCAGTCTTGTCGGGGATTGGGAACCCTTCGCGAGAATGTCCAAAGTTTCAGCGGGATTTCCAAAATGTTGAAAGGAACTCGAAACATGTCAACCTTGGTTTTGAGAATCTCTCCCGGAGTTTGAGAGATTTGGATGTGAAAGGGTGCCAGTCTTGTCGGGGATTGGGAACCCTTCGCGAGAATGTCCAAAGTTTCAGCAGGATTTCCAAAATGTTGAAAGGAACTCGAAACATGTCAACCTTGGTTTTGAGAATCTCTCCCGGAGTTTGAGAGATTTGGACATGAAAGGGTACCAGTCTTGTCGGGGATTGGGAACCCTTCGTGAGAATGTCCAAAGTTTCAGCGGGATTTCCAAGATGTTGAAAGGAACTCGAAACATGTCAACCTTGGTTTTGAGAATCTCTCCCGGAGTTTGAGAGATTTGGACGTGAAAGGGTACCAGTCTTTTCGGGGATGGGGAACCCTTCGCGAGAATGTCCAAAGTTTCAGCGGGAGTTCCAAAATGTTGAAAGGAACTCGAAACATGTCAACCTTGGTTTTGAGAATCTCTCCCGGAGTTTGAGAGATTTGGACGTGAAAGGGTACCAGTCTTGTCGGGGATTGGGAACCCTTCGCGAGAATGTCCAAAGTTTCAGCGGGATTTCCAAAATGTTGAAAGGAACTCGAAACATGTCAACCTTGGTTTTGAGAATCTCTCCCGGAGTTTGAGAGATTTGGACGTGAAAGGGTACCAATCTTGTCGGGGATTGGGAACCCTTCGCGAGAATGTCCAAAGTTTCAGCTGGATTTGCAAAATGTTGAGAGGAACTCGAAACATGTCAACCTTGGTTTTGAGAATCTCTCCCGGAGTTTGAGAGATTTGGACGTGAAAGGGTACCAGTCTTGTCGGGGATTGGGAACCCTTCGCGAGAATGTCCAAAGTTTCAGTGGGATTTCCAAAATTTGAGAGGAACTCGAAACATGTCAACCTTGGTTTTGAGAATCTCTCCCGGAGTTTGAGAGATTTGGACGTGAAAGGGTACCAGTCTTGTCGGGGATTGGGAACCCTTCGCCAGAATGTCCAAAGTTTCAGCGGGATTTCCAAGATGTTGAAAGGAACTCGAAACATGTCAACCTTGGTTTTGAGAATCTCTCCCGGAGTTTGAGAGATTTGGACGTGAAAGGGTACCAGTCTTGTCGGGGATTGGGAACCCTTCGCGAGAATGTCCAAAGTTTCAGCGGGATTTCCAAAATGTTGAAAGGAACTTGAAACATGTCAACCTTGGTTTTGAGAATCTCTCCCGGAGTTTGAGAGATTTGGACGTGAAAGTGTACCAATCTTGTCGGGGATTGGGAACCCTTCGCGAGAATGTCCAAAGTTTCAGCAGCATTTCCAAAATGTTGAAAGGAACTCGAAACATGTCAACCTTGGTTTTGAGAATCTCTCCCGGAGTTTGAGAGATTTGGACGTGAAAGGGTACCAGTCTTGTCGGGGATTGGGAACCCTTCGCGAGAATGTCCAAAGTTTCAGCGGGATTTCCAAGATGTTGAAAGGAACTCGAAACATGTCAACCTTGGTTTTGAGAATCTCTCCCGGAGTTTGAGAGATTTGGACGTGAAAGGGTACCAGTCTTGTCGGGGATTGGGAACCCTTCGCGAGAATGTCCAAAGTTTCAGCGGGATTTCCAAAATGTTGAAAGGAACTCGAAACATGTCAACCTTGGTTTTGAGAATCTCTCCCGGAGTTTGAGAGATTTGGACGTGAAAGGGTACCAGTCTTGTCGGGGATTGGGAACCCTTCGCGAGAATGTCCAAAGTTTCAGCGGGATTTCCAAAATGTTGAAAGGAACTCGAAACATGTCAACCTTGGTTTTGAGAATCTCTCCCGGAGTTTGAGAGATTTGGACGTGAAAGGGTACCAGTCTTGTCGGGGATTGGGAACCCTTCGTGAGAATGTCCAAAGTTTCAGCGGGATTTCCAAGATGTTGAAAGGAACTCGAAACATGTCAACCTTGGTTTTGAGAATCTCTCCCGGAGTTTGAGAGATTTGGACGTGCAAGGGTACCAGTCTTGTCGGGGATTGGGAACCCTTCGCGAGATTGTCCAAAGTTTCAGCGGGATTTCCAGAATGTTGAAAGGAACTCGAAACATGTCAACCTTGGTTTTGAGAATCTCTCCCGGAGTTTGAGAGATTTGGACGTGAAAGGGTACCAGTCTTGTCGGGGATTGGGAACCCTTCGCGAGAATGTCCAAAGTTTCAGCGGGATTTGCAAAATGTTGAAAGGATCTCGAAACATGTCAACCTTGGTTTTGAGAATCTCTCCCGGAGTTTGAGAGATTTGGACGTGAAAGGGTACCAGTCTTGTCGGGGATTGGGAACCCTTCGCGAGAATGTCCAAAGTTTCAGTGGGATTTCCAAAATGTTGAAAGGAACTCGAAACATGTCAACCTTGGTTTTGAGAATCTCTCCCGGAGTTTGAGAGATTTGGACGTGCAAGGGTACCAGTCTTGTCGGGGATTGGGAACCCTTCGCGAGAATGTCCAAAGTTTCAGCGGGAGTTCCAAAATGTTGAAAGGAACTCGAAACATGTCAACCTTGGTTTTGAGAATCTCTCCCGGAGTTTGAGAGATTTGGACGTGAAAGGGTATCAGTCTTGTCGGGGATTGGGAACCCTTCGCGAGAATGTCCAAAGTTTCAGCGGGATTTCCAAAATGTTGAAAGGAACTCGAAACATGTCAACCTTGGTTTTGAGAATCTCTCCCGGAGTTTGAGAGATTTGGACGTGAAAGGGTACCAGTCTTGTCGGGGATTGGGAACCCTTCGCGAGAATGTCCAAAGTTTCAGCAGGATTTCCAAAATGTTGAAAGAACTCGAAACATGTCAACCTTGGTTTTGAGAATCTCTCCCGGAGTTTGAGAGATTTGGACGTGAAAGGGTACCAATCTTGTCGGGGATTGGGAACCCTTCGCGAGAATGTCCAAAGTTTCAGCGGGATTTCCAAAATGTTGAAAGGAACTCGAAACATGTCAACCTTGGTTTTGAGAATCTCTCCCGGAGTTTGAGAGATTTGGACGTGAAAGGGTACCAGTCTTGTCGGGGATGGGGAGCCCTTCACGAGAATGTCCAAAGTTTCAGCGGGATTTCCAAAATGTTGAAAGGAACTCGAAACATGTCAACCTTGGTTTTGAGAATCTCTCCCGGAGTTTGAGAGATTTGGACGTGAAAGGGTACCAGTCTTGTCGGGGATTGGGAACCCTTCGCGAGAATGTCCAAAGTTTCAGCGGGATTTCCAAAATGTTGAAAGGAACTCGAAACATGTCAACCTTGGTTTTGAGAATCTCTCCCGGAGTTTGAGAGATTTGGACGTGAAAGGGTACCAGTCTTGTTGGGGATTGGGAACCCTTCGCGAGAATGTCCAAAGTTTCAGCGGGATTTCCAAAATGTTGAGAGGAACTCGAAACATGTCAACCTTGGTTTTGAGAATCTCTCCCGGAGTTTGAGAGATTTGGACGTGAAAGGGTACCAGTCTTGTCGGGGATTGGGAACCCTTCGCGAGAATGTCCAAAGTTTCAGCGGGATTTCCAAAATGTTGAGAGGAACTCGAAACATGTCAACCTTGGTTTTGAGAATCTCTCCCGGAGTTTGAGAGATTTGGACGTGAACGGGTACCAGTCTTGTCGGGGATTGGGAACCCTTCGCGAGAATGTCCAAAGTTTCAGCAGGATTTCCAAAATGTTGAAAGAACTCGAAACATGTCAACCTTGGTTTTGAGAATCTCTCCCGGAGTTTGAGAGATTTGGACGTGAAAGGGTACCAATCTTGTCGGGGATTGGGAACCCTTCGCGAGAATGTCCAAAGTTTCAGCGGGATTTCCAAAATGTTGAAAGGAACTCGAAACATGTCAACCTTGGTTTTGAGAATCTCTCCCGGAGTTTGAGAGATTTGGACGTGAAAGGGTACCAGTCTTGTCGGGGATGGGGAGCCCTTCACGAGAATGTCCAAAGTTTCAGCGGGATTTCCAAAATGTTGAAAGGAACTCGAAACATGTCAACCTTGGTTTTGAGAATCTCTCCCGGAGTTTGAGAGATTTGGACGTGAAAGGGTACCAGTCTTGTCGGGGATTGGGAACCCTTCGCGAGAATGTCCAAAGTTTCAGCGGGATTTCCAAAATGTTGAAAGGAACTCGAAACATGTCAACCTTGGTTTTGAGAATCTCTCCCGGAGTTTGAGAGATTTGGACGTGAAAGGGTACCAGTCTTGTCGGGGATTGGGAACACTTCGCGAGAATGTCCAAAGTTTCAGCGGGATTTCCAAAATGTTGAAAGGAACTCGAAACATGTCAACGTTGGTTTTGAGAATCTCTCCCGGAGTTTGAGAGATTTGGACGTGAAAGGGTACCAGTCTTGTCGGGGATTGGGAACCCTTCGCGAGAATGTCCAAAGTTTCAGCAGGATTTCCAAAATGTTGAGAGGAACTCGAAACATGTCAACCTTGGTTTTGAGAATCTCTCCCGGACTTTGAGAGATTTGGACGTGAAAGGGTACCAGTCTTGTCGGGGATTGGGAACCCTTCGCGAGAATGTCCAAAGTTTCAGCTGGATTTGCAAAATGTTGAGAGGAACTCGAAACATGTCAACCTTGGTTTTGAGAATCTCTCCCGGAGTTTGAGAGATTTGGACGTGAAAGGGTACCAGTCTTGTCGGGGATTGGGAACCCTTCGCGAGAATGTCCAAAGTTTCAGCGGGATTTCCAAAATGTTGAAAGGAACTCGAAACATGTCAACCTTGGTTTTGAGAATCTCTCCCGGAGTTTGAGAGATTTGGACGTGAAAGGGTACCAGTCTTGTCGGGGATGGGGAGCCCTTCACGAGAATGTCCAAAGTTTCAGCGGGATTTCCAAAATGTTGAAAGGAACTCGAAACATGTCAACCTTGGTTTTGAGAATCTCTCCCGGAGTTTGAGAGATTTGGACGTGAAAGGGTACCAGTCTTGTCGGGGATTGGGAACCCTTCGCGAGAATGTCCAAAGTTTCAGTGGGATTTCCAAAATGTTGAAAGGAACTCGAAACATGTCAACCTTGGTTTTGAGAATCTCTCCCGGAGTTTGAGAGATTTGGACGTGAAAGGGTACCAGTCTTGTCGGGGATTGGGAACCCTTCGCGAGAATGTCCAAAGTTTCAGCGGGATTTCCAAAATGTTGAAAGGAACTCGAAACATGTCAACGTTGGTTTTGAGAATCTCTCCCGGAGTTTGAGAGATTTGGACGTGAAAGGGTACCAGTCCTGTCGGGGATTGGGAACCCTTCGCGAGAATGTCCAAAGTTTCAGCAGGATTTCCAAAATGTTGAGAGGAACTCGAAACATGTCAACCTTGGTTTTGAGAATCTCTCCCGGAGTTTGAGAGATTTGGACGTGAAAGGGTACCAGTCTTGTCGGGGATTGGGAACCCTTCGCAAGAATGTCCAAAGTTTCAGCGGGATTTCCAAAATGTTGAAAGGAACTCGAAACATGTCAACCTTGGTTTTGAGAATCTCTCCCGGAGTTTGAGAGATTTGGACGTGAAAGGGTACCAGTCTTGTTGGGGATTGGGAACCCTTCGCGAGAATGTCCAAAGTTTCAGCGGGATTTCCAAAATGTTGAGAGGAACTCGAAACATGTCAACCTTGGTTTTGAGAATCTCTCCCGGAGTTTGAGAGATTTGGACGTGCAAGGGTACCAGTCTTGTCGGGGATTGGGAACCCTTCGCCAGAATGTCCAAAGTTTCAGCAGGATTTCCAAAATGTTGAGAGGAACTCGAAACATGTCAACCTTGGTTTTGAGAATCTCTCCCGGAGTTTGAGAGATTTGGACGTGAAAGGGTACCAATCTTGTCGGGGATTGGGAACCCTTCGCGAGAATGTCCAAAGTTTCAGCGGGATTTCCAAAATGTTGAAAGGAACTGGAAACATGTCAACCTTGGTTTTGAGAATCTCTCCCGGAGTTTGAGAGATTTGGACGTGAAAGGGTACCAGTCTTGTCGGGGATTGGGAACCCTTCGCCAGAATGTCCAAAGTTTCAGCGGGATTTCCAAAATGTTGAAAGGAACTCGAAACATGTCAACCTTGGTTTTGAGAATCTCTCCCGGAGTTTGAGAGATTTGGACGTGAAAGGGTACCAGTCTTGTCGGGGATTGGGAACCCTTCGCGAGAATGTCCAAAGTTTCAGCTGGATTTGCAAAATGTTGAGAGGAACTCGAAACATGTCAACCTTGGTTTTGAGAATCTCTCCCGGAGTTTGAGAGATTTGGACGTGAAAGGGTACCAGTCTTGTCGGGGATTGGGAACCCTTCGCGAGAATGTCCAAAGTTTCAGCGGGATTTCCAAAATGTTGAAAGGAACTCGAAACATGTCAACCTTGGTTTTGAGAATCTCTCCCGGAGTTTGAGAGATTTGGACGTGAAAGGGTACCAGTCTTGTCGGGAATGGGGAGCCCTTCACCAGAATGTCCAAAGTTTCAGCGGGATTTCCAAAATGTTGAAAGGAACTCGAAACATGTCAACCTTGGTTTTGAGAATCTCTCCCGGAGTTTGAGAGATTTGGACGTGAAAGGGTACCAGTCTTGTCGGGGATTGGGAACCCTTCGCGAGAATGTCCAAAGTTTCAGTGGGATTTCCAAAATGTTGAAAGGAACTCGAAACATGTCAACCTTGGTTTTGAGAATCTCTCCCGGAGTTTGAGAGATTTGGACGTGAAAGGGTACCAGTCTTGTCGGGGATTGGGAACCCTTCGCCAGAATGTCCAAAGTTTCAGCGGGATTTCCAAAATGTTGAGAGGAACTCGAAACATGTCAACGTTGGTTTTGAGAATCTCTCCCGGAGTTTGAGAGATTTGGACGTGAAAGGGTACCAGTCCTGTCGGGGATTGGGAACCCTTCGCGAGAATGTCCAAAGTTTCAGCAGGATTTCCAAAATGTTGAGAGGAACTCGAAACATGTCAACCTTGGTTTTGAGAATCTCTCCCGGAGTTTGAGAGATTTGGACGTGCAAGGGTACCAGTCTTGTCGGGGATTGGGAACCCTTCGCCAGAATGTCCAAAGTTTCAGCAGGATTTCCAAAATGTTGAGAGGAACTCGAAACATGTCAACCTTGGTTTTGAGAATCTCTCCCGGAGTTTGAGAGATTTGGACGTGAAAGGGTACCAATCTTGTCGGGGATTGGGAACCCTTCGCGAGAATGTCCAAAGTTTCAGCGGGATTTCCAAAATGTTGAAAGGAACTCGAAACATGTCAACCTTGGTTTTGAGAATCTCTCCCGGAGTTTGAGAGATTTGGACGTGAAAGGGTACCAGTCTTGTCGGGGATTGGGAACCCTTCGCGAGAATGTCCAAAGTTTCAGCGGGATTTCCAAAATGTTGAAAGGAACTCGAAACATGTCAACCTTGGTTTTGAGAATCTCTCCCGGACTTTGAGAGATTTGGACGTGAAAGGGTACCAGTCTTGTCGGGGATTGGGAACCCTTCGCGAGAATGTCCAAAGTTTCAGCTGGATTTGCAAAATGTTGAGAGGAACTCGAAACATGTCAACCTTGGTTTTGAGAATCTCTCCCGGAGTTTGAGAGATTTGGACGTGCAAGGGTACCAGTCTTTTCGGGGATTGGGAACCCTTCGCGAGAATGTCCAAAGTTTCAGCGGGATTTCCAAAATGTTGAAAGGAACTCGAAACATGTCAACCTTGGTTTTGAGAATCTCTCCCGGAGTTTGAGAGATTTGGACGTGAAAGGGTACCAGTCTTGTCGGGGATTGGGAACCCTTCGCGAGAATGTCCAAAGTTTCAGCGGGATTTCCAAAATGTTGAAAGAACTCGAAACATGTCAACCTTGGTTTTGAGAATCTCTCCCGGAGTTGGAGAGATTTGGACGTGAAAGGGTACCAGTCTTGTCGGGGATTGGGAACCCTTCGCCAGAATGTCCAAAGTTTCAGCGGGATTTCCAAAATGTTGAAAGGAACTCGAAACATGTCAACCTCGGTTTTGAGAATCTCTCCCGGAGTTTGAGAGATTTGGACGTGAAAGGGTACCAGTCTTGTCGGGGATTGGGAACCCTTCGCGAGAATGTCCAAAGTTTCAGCGGGATTTCCAAAATGTTGAAAGGAACTCGAAACATGTCAACCTTGGTTTTGAGAATCTCTCCCGGAGTTTGAGAGATTTGGACGTGAAAGGGTACCAATCTTGTCGGGGATTGGGAACCCTTCGCGAGAATGTCCAAAGTTTCAGCGGGATTTCCAAAATGTTGAAAGGAACTCGAAACATGTCAGCCTTGGTTTTGAGAATCTCTCCCGGAGTTTGAGAGATTTGGACGTGAAAGGATACCAGTCTTGTCGGGGATTGGGAACCCTTCACCAGAATGTCCAAAGTTTCAGCGGGAGTTCCAAAATGTTGAAAGGAACTCGAAACATGTCAACCTTGGTTTTGAGAATCTCTCCCGGAGTTTGAGAGATTTGGACGTGAAAGGGTACCAGTCTTGTCGGGGATTGGGAACCCTTCGCGAGAATGTCCAAAGTTTCAGCGGGATTTCCAAAATGTTGAGAGGAACTCGAAACATGTCAACCTTGGTTTTGAGAATCTCTCCCGGAGTTTGAGAGATTTGGACGTGAAAGGGTACCAGTCTTGTCGGGGATTGGGAACCCTTCGCGAGAATGTCCAAAGTTTCAGCGGGATTTCCAAAATGTTGAGAGGAACTCGAAACATGTCAACCTTGGTTTTGAGAATCTCTCCCGGAGTTTGAGAGATTTGGACGTGAAAGGGTACCAGTCTTGTCGGGGATTGGGAACCCTTCGCGAGAATGTCCAAAGTTTCAGCGGGATTTCCAAAATGTTGAAAGGAACTCCAAACATGTCAACCTTGGTTTTGAGAATCTCTCCCGGAGTTTGAGAGATTTGGACCTGAAAGGGTACCAGTCTTGTCGGGGATTGGGAACCCTTCGCGAGAATGTCCAAAGTTTCAGTGGGATTTCCAAAATGTTGAAAGGAACTCGAAACATGTCAACCTTGGTTTTGAGAATCTCTCCCGGAGTTTGAGAGATTTGGACGTGAAAGGGTACCAATCTTGTCGGGGATTGGGAACCCTTCGCGAGAATGTCCAAAGTTTCAGCGGGATTTCCAAAATGTTGAAAGGAACTCGAAACATGTCAACCTTGGTTTTGAGAATCTCTCCCGGAGTTTGAGAGATTTGGACGTGAAAGGATACCAGTCTTGTCGGGGATTGGGAACCCTTCACCAGAATGTCCAAAGTTTCAGCGGGAGTTCCAAAATGTTGAAAGGAACTCGAAACATGTCAACCTTGGTTTTGAGAATCTCTCCCGGAGTTTGAGAGATTTGGACGTGAAAGGGTACCAATCTTGTCGAGGATTGGGAACCCTTCGCGAGAATGTCCAAAGTTTCAGCTAGATTTCCAAAATGTTGAGAGGAACTCGAAACATGTCAACCTTGGTTTTGAGAATCTCTCCCGGAGTTTGAGAGATTTGGACGTGAAAGGGTACCAGTCTTGTCGGGGATTGGGAACCCTTCGCGAGAATGTCCAAAGTTTCAGCGGGATTTCCAAAATGTTGAGAGGAACTCGAAACATGTCAACCTTGGTTTTGAGAATCTCTCCCGGAGTTTGAGAGATTTGGACGTGAAAGGGTACCAGTCTTGTCGGGGATTGGGAACCCTTCGCCAGAATGTCCAAAGTTTCAGCGGGATTTCCAAAATGTTGAGAGGAACTCGAAACATGTCAACCTTGGTTTTGAGAATCTCTCCCGGAGTTTGAGAGATTTGGATGTGCAAGGGTACCAGTCTTGTCGGGGATTGGGAACCCTTCGCCAGAATGTCCAAAGTTTCAGCGGGATTTCCAAAATGTTGAAAGGAACTCGAAACATGTCAACCTTGGTTTTGAGAATCTCTCCCGGAGTTTGAGAGATTTGAACGTGAAAGGGTACCAATCTTGTCGGGGATTGGGAACCCTTCGCGAGAATGTCCAAAGTTTCAGCGGGATTTCCAAAATGTTGAAAGGAACTCGAAACATGTCAACCTTGGTTTTGAGAATCTCTCCCGGAGTTTGAGAGATTTGGACGTGAAAGGATACCAGTCTTGTCGGGGATTGGGAACCCTTCACCAGAATGTCCAAAGTTTCAGCGGGAGTTCCAAAATGTTGAAAGGAACTCGAAACATGTCAACCTTGGTTTTGAGAATCTCTCCCGGAGTTTGAGAGATTTGGACGTGAAAGTGTACCAATCTTGTCGGGGATTGGGAACCCTTCGCGAGAATGTCCAAAGTTTCAGCGGGATTTCCAAAATGTTGAGAGGAACTCGAAACATGTCAACCTTGGTTTTGAGAATCTCTCCCGGAGTTTGAGAGATTTGGACGTGAAAGGGTACCAGTCTTGTCGGGGATTGGGAACCCTTCGCGAGAATGTCCAAATTTTCAGCGGGATTTCCAAGATGTTGAAAGGAACTCGAAACATGTCAACCTTGGTTTTGAGAATCTCTCCCGGAGTTTGAGAGATTTGGACGTGAAAGGGTACCAGTCTTGTCGGGGATTGGGAACCCTTCGCGAGAATGTCCAAAGTTTCAGCGGGATTTCCAAAATGTTGAAAGGAACTTGAAACATGTCAACCTTGGTTTTGAGAATCTCTCCCGGAGTTTGAGAGATTTGGACGTGAAAGTGTACCAATCTTGTCGGGGATTGGGAACCCTTCGCGAGAATGTCCAAAGTTTCAGCGGGATTTCCAAAATGTTGAAAGGAACTCGAAACATGTCAACCTTGGTTTTGAGAATCTCTCCCGGAGTTTGAGAGATTTGGACGTGAAAGGGTACCAGTCTTGTCGGGGATTGGGAACCCTTCGCAAGAATGTCTAAAGTTTCAGCGGGATTTCCAAAATGTTGAAAGGAACTCGAAACATGTCAACCTTGGTTTTGAGAATCTCTCCCGGAGTTTGAGAGATTTGGACGTGAAAGGGTACCAGTCTTGTCGGGGATTGGGAACCCTTCGCGAGAATGTCCAAAGTTTCAGCTGGATTTCCAAAATGTTGAAAGGAACTCGAAACATGTCAACCTTGGTTTTGAGAATCTCTCCCGGAGTTTGAGAGATTTGGACGTGAAAGGGTACCAGTCTTGTCGGGGATTGGGAACCCTTCGCGAGAATGTCCAAAGTTTCAGCGGGATTTCCAAAATGTTGAAAGGAACTCGAAACATGTCAACCTTGGTTTTGAGAATCTCTCCCGGAGTTTGAGAGATTTGGACGTGAAAGGGTACCAGTCTTGTCGGGGATTGGGAACCCTTCGCGAGAATGTCCAAAGTTTCAGCAGGATTTCCAAAATGTTGAAAGGAACTCGAAACATGTCAACCTTGGTTTTGAGAATCTCTCCCGGAGTTTGAGAGATTTGGACGTGAAAGGGTACCAGTCTTGTCGGGGATTGGGAACCCTTCGCGAGAATGTCCAAAGTTTCAGCGGGATTTCCAAAATGTTGAGAGGAACTCGAAACATGTCAACCTTGGTTTTGAGAATCTCTCCCGGAGTTTGAGAGATTTGGACGTGAAAGGGTACCAGTCTTGTCGGGGATTGGGAACCCTTCGCGAGAATGTCCAAAGTTTCAGCGGGATTTCCAAAATGTTGAAAGGAACTCGAAACATGTCAACCTTGGTTTTGAGAATCTCTCCCGGAGTTTGAGAGATTTGGACGTGAAAGGGTACCAGTCTTGTCGGGGATTGGGAACCCTTCGCGAGAATGTCCAAAGTTTCAGCGGGATTTCCAAAATGTTGAAAGGATCTCGAAACATGTCAACCTTGGTTTTGAGAATCTCTCCCGGAGTTTGAGAGATTTGGACGTGAACGGGTACCAGTCTTGTCGGGGATTGGGAACCCTTCGCGAGAATGTCCAAAGTTTCAGCGGGATTTCCAAAATGTTGAGAGGAACTCGAAACATGTCAACCTTGGTTTTGAGAATCTCTCCCGGAGTTTGAGAGATTTGGACGTGAAAGGGTACCAATCTTGTCGGGGATTGGGAACCCTTCGCGAGAATGTCCAAAGTTTCAGCGGGATTTCCAAAATGTTGAGAGGAACTCGAAACATGTCAACCTTGGTTTTGAGAATCTCTCCCGGAGTTTGAGAGATTTGGACGTGAAAGGGTACCAGTCTTGTCGGGGATTGGGAACCCTTCGCGAGAATGTCCAAAGTTTCAGCGGGATTTCCAAAATGTTGAGAGGAACTCGAAACATGTCAACCTTGGTTTTGAGAATCTCTCCCGGAGTTTGAGAGATTTGGACGTGAAAGGGTACCAATCTTGTCGGGGATTGGGAACCCTTCACGAGAATGTCCAAAGTTTCAGCGGGATTTCCAAAATGTTGAAAGGAACTCGAAACACGTCAACCTCGGTTTTGAGAATCTCTCCCGGAGTTTGAGAGATTTGGACGTGAAAGGGTACCAGTCTTGTCGGGGATTGGGAACCCTTCGCGAGAATGTCCAAAGTTTCAGCGGGATTTCCAAAATGTTGAAAGGAACTCGAAACATGTCAACCTTGGTTTTGAGAATCTCTCCCGGAGTTTGAGAGATTTGGACGTGAAAGGGTACCAGTCTTGTCGGGGATTGGGAACCCTTCGCGAGAATGTCCAAAGTTTCAGCGGGATTTCCAAAATGTTGAAAGGAACTCGAAACATGTCAACCTTGGTTTTGAGAATCTCTCCCGGAGTTTGAGAGATTTGGACGTGAAAGGGTACCAGTCTTGTCGGGGATTGGGAACCCTTCGCGAGAATGTCCAAAGTTTCAGCGCGATTTCCAAAATGTTGAAAGGAACTCGAAACATGTCAACCTTGGTTTTGAGAATCTCTCCCGGAGTTTGAGAGATTTGGACGTGAAAGGGTACCAGTCTTGTCGGGGATTGGGAACCCTTCGCGAGAATGTCCAAAGTTTCAGCGGGATTTCCAAAATGTTGAAAGGAACTCGAAACATGTCAACCTTGGTTTTGAGAATCTCTCCCGGAGTTTGAGAGATTTGGACGTGAAAGGGTACCAGTCTTGTCGGGGATTGGGAACCCTTCGCGAGAATGTCCAAAGTTTCAGCGGGATTTCCAAAATGTTGAAAGGAACTCGAAACATGTGAACCTTGGTTTTGAGAATCTCTCCCGGAGTTTGAGAGATTTGGACCTGAAAGGGTACCAGTCTTGTCGGGGATTGGGAACCCTTCGCGAGAATGTCCAAAGTTTCAGCGGGATTTCCAAAATGTTGAGAGGAACTCGAAACATGTCAACCTTGGTTTTGAGAATCTCTCCCGGAGTTTGAGAGATTTGGACGTGAAAGGGTACCAGTCTTGTCGGGGATTGGGAACCCTTCGCGAGAATGTCCAAAGTTTCAGCGGGATTTCCAAAATGTTGAAAGGAACTCGAAACATGTCAACCTTGGTTTTGAGAATCTCTCCCGGAGTTTGAGAGATTTGGACGTGAAAGGGTACCAGTCTTGTCGGGGATTGGGAACCCTTCGCGAGAATGTCCAAAGTTTCAGCTGGATTTGCAAAATGTTGAGAGGAACTCGAAACATGTCAACCTTGGTTTTGAGAATCTCTCCCGGAGTTTGAGAGATTTGGACGTGAAAGGGTACCAGTCTTGTCGGGGATTGGGAACCCTTCGCGAGAATGTCCAAAGTTTCAGCGGGATTTCCAAAATGTTGAAAGGAACTCGAAACATGTCAACCTTGGTTTTGAGAATCTCTCCCGGAGTTTGAGAGATTTGGACGTGAAAGGGTACCAGTCTTGTCGGGGATTGGGAACCCTTCGCGAGAATGTCCAAAGTTTCAGCGGGATTTCCAAAATGTTGAAAGAACTCGAAACATGTCAACCTTGGTTTTGAGAATCTCTCCCGGAGTTTGAGAGATTTGGACGTGAAAGGGTACCAATCTTGTCGGGGATTGGGAACCCTTCGCGAGAATGTCCAAAGTTTCAGCGGGATTTCCAAAATGTTGAGAGGAACTCGAAACATGTCAACCTTGGTTTTGAGAATCTCTCCCGGAGTTTGAGAGATTTGGACGTGAAAGGGTACCAGTCTTGTCGGGGATTGGGAACCCTTCGCGAGAATGTCCAAAGTTTCAGCGGGATTTCCAAAATGTTGAGAGGAACTCGAAACATGTCAACCTTGGTTTTGAGAATCTCTCCCGGACTTTGAGAGATTTGGACGTGAAAGGGTACCAATCTTGTCGGGGATTGGGAACCCTTCGCCAGAATGTCCAAAGTTTCAGCGGGATTTCCAAAATGTTGAAAGGAACTCGAAACACGTCAACCTCGGTTTTGAGAATCTCTCCCGGAGTTTGAGAGATTTGGACGTGAAAGGGTACCAGTCTTGTCGGGGATTGGGAACCCTTCGCGAGAATGTCCAAAGTTTCAGCGGGATTTCCAAAATGTTGAAAGGAACTCGAAACATGTCAACCTTGGTTTTGAGAATCTCTCCCGGAGTTTGAGAGATTTGGACGTGAAAGGGTACCAGTCTTGTCGGGGATTGGGAACCCTTCGCGAGAATGTCCAAAGTTTCAGCGCGATTTCCAAAATGTTGAAAGGAACTCGAAACATGTCAACCTTGGTTTTGAGAATCTCTCCCGGAGTTTGAGAGATTTGGACGTGAAAGGGTACCAGTCTTGTCGGGGATTGGGAACCCTTCGCGAGAATGTCCAAAGTTTCAGCGCGATTTCCAAAATGTTGAAAGGAACTCGAAACATGTCAACCTTGGTTTTGAGAATCTCTCCCGGAGTTTGAGAGATTTGGACGTGAAAGGGTACCAGTCTTGTCGGGGATTGGGAACCCTTCGCGAGAATGTCCAAAGTTTCAGCGGGATTTCCAAAATGTTGAGAGGAACTCGAAACATGTCAACCTTGGTTTTGAGAATCTCTCCCGGAGTTTGAGAGATTTGGACGTGAAAGGGTACCAGTCTTGTCGGGGATTGGGAACCCTTCGCGAGAATGTCCAAAGTTTCAGCGGGATTTCCAAAATGTTGAGAGGAACTCGAAACATGTCAACCTTGGTTTTGAGAATCTCTCCCGGAGTTTGAGAGATTTGGACGTGAAAGGGTACCAATCTTGTCGGGGATTGGGAACCCTTCGCCAGAATGTCCAAAGTTTCAGCTGGATTTCCAAAATGTTGAAAGGAACTCGAAACACGTCAACCTCGGTTTTGAGAATCTCTCCCGGACTTTGAGAGATTTGGACGTGAAAGGGTACCAGTCTTGTCGGGGATTGGGAACCCTTCGCGAGAATGTCCAAAGTTTCAGCGGGATTTCCAAAATGTTGACAGGAACTCGAAACATGTCAACCTTGGTTTTGAGAATCTCTCCCGGAGTTTGAGAGATTTGGACGTGCAAGGGTACCAGTCTTGTCGGGGATTGGGAACCCTTCGCGAGAATGTCCAAAGTTTCAGCGGGATTTCCAAAATGTTGAGAGGAACTCGAAACATGTCAACCTTGGTTTTGAGAATCTCTCCCGGACTTTGAGAGATTTGGACGTGAAAGGGTACCAATCTTGTCGGGGATTGGGAACCCTTCGCGAGAATGTCCAAAGTTTCAGCGGGATTTCCAAAATGTTGAGAGGAACTCGAAACATGTCAACCTTGGTTTTGAGAATCTCTCCCGGAGTTTGAGAGATTTGGACGTGAAAGGGTACCAGTCTTGTCGGGGATTGGGAACCCTTCGCGAGAATGTCCAAAGTTTCAGCGGGATTTCCAAAATGTTGAGAGGAACTCGAAACATGTCAACCTTGGTTTTGAGAATCTCTCCCGGAGTTTGAGAGATTTGGACGTGAAAGGGTACCAATCTTGTCGGGGATTGGGAACCCTTCGCGAGAATGTCCAAAGTTTCAGCGGGATTTCCAAAATGTTGAAAGGAACTCGAAACACGTCAACCTCGGTTTTGAGAATCTCTCCCGGAGTTTGAGAGATTTGGACGTGAAAGGGTACCAGTCTTGTCGGGGATTGGGAACCCTTCGCGAGAATGTCCAAAGTTTCAGCGGGATTTCCAAAATGTTGAAAGGAACTCGAAACATGTCAACCTTGGTTTTGAGAATCTCTCCCGGAGTTTGAGAGATTTGGACGTGAAAGGGTACCAGTCTTGTCGGGGATTGGGAACCCTTCGCGAGAATGTCCAAAGTTTCAGCGGGATTTCCAAAATGTTGAAAGGAACTCGAAACATGTCAACCTTGGTTTTGAGAATCTCTCCCGGAGTTTGAGAGATTTGGACGTGAAAGGGTACCAGTCTTGTCGGGGATTGGGAACCCTTCGCGAGAATGTCCAAAGTTTCAGCGCGATTTCCAAAATGTTGAAAGGAACTCGAAACATGTCAACCTTGGTTTTGAGAATCTCTCCCGGAGTTTGAGAGATTTGGACGTGAAAGGGTACCAGTCTTGTCGGGGATTGGGAACCCTTCGCGAGAATGTCCAAAGTTTCAGCGGGATTTCCAAAATGTTGAAAGGAACTCGAAACATGTCAACCTTGGTTTTGAGAATCTCTCCCGGAGTTTGAGAGATTTGGACGTGAAAGGGTACCAGTCTTGTCGGGGATTGGGAACCCTTCGCGAGAATGTCCAAAGTTTCAGCGGGATTTCCAAAATGTTGAAAGGAACTCGAAACATGTGAACCTTGGTTTTGAGAATCTCTCCCGGAGTTTGAGAGATTTGGACCTGAAAGGGTACCAGTCTTGTCGGGGATTGGGAACCCTTCGCGAGAATGTCCAAAGTTTCAGCGGGATTTCCAAAATGTTGAGAGGAACTCGAAACATGTCAACCTTGGTTTTGAGAATCTCTCCCGGAGTTTGAGAGATTTGGACGTGAAAGGGTACCAGTCTTGTCGGGGATTGGGAACCCTTCGCGAGAATGTCCAAAGTTTCAGCGGGATTTCCAAAATGTTGAAAGGAACTCGAAACATGTCAACCTTGGTTTTGAGAATCTCTCCCGGAGTTTGAGAGATTTGGACGTGAAAGGGTACCAATCTTGTCGGGGATTGGGAACCCTTCGCGAGAATTTCCAAAGTTTCAGCTGGATTTGCAAAATGTTGAGAGGAACTCGAAACATGTCAACCTTGGTTTTGAGAATCTCTCCCGGAGTTTGAGAGATTTGGACGTGAAAGGGTACCAGTCTTGTCGGGGATTGGGAACCCTTCGCGAGAATGTCCAAAGTTTCAGCGGGATTTCCAAAATGTTGAAAGGAACTCGAAACATGTCAACCTTGGTTTTGAGAATCTCTCCCGGAGTTTGAGAGATTTGGACGTGAAAGGGTACCAGTCTTGTCGGGGATTGGGAACCCTTCGCGAGAATGTCCAAAGTTTCAGCGGGATTTCCAAAATGTTGAAAGAACTCGAAACATGTTAACCTTGGTTTTGAGAATCTCTCCCGGAGTTTGAGAGATTTGGACGTGAAAGGGTACCAATCTTGTCGGGGATTGGGAACCCTTCGCGAGAATGTCCAAAGTTTCAGCGGGATTTCCAAAATGTTGAGAGGAACTCGAAACATGTCAACCTTGGTTTTGAGAATCTCTCCCGGAGTTTGAGAGATTTGGACGTGAAAGGGTACCAGTCTTGTCGGGGATTGGGAACCCTTCGCGAGAATGTCCAAAGTTTCAGCGGGATTTCCAAAATGTTGAGAGGAACTCGAAACATGTCAACCTTGGTTTTGAGAATCTCTCCCGGACTTTGAGAGATTTGGACGTGAAAGGGTACCAATCTTGTCGGGGATTGGGAACCCTTCGCCAGAATGTCCAAAGTTTCAGCGGGATTTCCAAAATGTTGAAAGGAACTCGAAACACGTCAACCTCGGTTTTGAGAATCTCTCCCGGAGTTTGAGAGATTTGGACGTGAAAGGGTACCAGTCTTGTCGGGGATTGGGAACCCTTCGCGAGAATGTCCAAAGTTTCAGCGGGATTTCCAAAATGTTGAAAGGAACTCGAAACATGTCAACCTTGGTTTTGAGAATCTCTCCCGGAGTTTGAGAGATTTGGACGTGAAAGGGTACCAGTCTTGTCGGGGATTGGGAACCCTTCGCGAGAATGTCCAAAGTTTCAGCGCGATTTCCAAAATGTTGAAAGGAACTCGAAACATGTCAACCTTGGTTTTGAGAATCTCTCCCGGAGTTTGAGAGATTTGGACGTGAAAGGGTACCAGTCTTGTCGGGGATTGGGAACCCTTCGCGAGAATGTCCAAAGTTTCAGCGCGATTTCCAAAATGTTGAAAGGAACTCGAAACATGTCAACCTTGGTTTTGAGAATCTCTCCCGGAGTTTGAGAGATTTGGACGTGAAAGGGTACCAGTCTTGTCGGGGATTGGGAACCCTTCGCGAGAATGTCCAAAGTTTCAGCGCGATTTCCAAAATGTTGAGAGGAACTCGAAACATGTCAACCTTGGTTTTGAGAATCTCTCCCGGAGTTTGAGAGATTTGGACGTGAAAGGGTACCAGTCTTGTCGGGGATTGGGAACCCTTCGCGAGAATGTCCAAAGTTTCAGCGGGATTTCCAAAATGTTGAGAGGAACTCGAAACATGTCAACCTTGGTTTTGAGAATCTCTCCCGGAGTTTGAGAGATTTGGACGTGAAAGGGTACCAATCTTGTCGGGGATTGGGAACCCTTCGCCAGAATGTCCAAAGTTTCAGCTGGATTTCCAAAATGTTGAAAGGAACTCGAAACACGTCAACCTCGGTTTTGAGAATCTCTCCCGGAGTTTGAGAGATTTGGACGTGAAAGGGTACCAGTCTTGTCGGGGATTGGGAACCCTTCGCGAGAATGTCCAAAGTTTCAGTGGGATTTCCAAAATGTTGACAGGAACTCGAAACATGTCAACCTTGGTTTTGAGAATCTCTCCCGGAGTTTGAGAGATTTGGACGTGCAAGGGTACCAGTCTTGTCGGGGATTGGGAACCCTTCGCGAGAATGTCCAAAGTTTCAGCGGGATTTCCAAAATGTTGAAAGGAACTCGAAACATGTCAACCTTGGTTTTGAGAATCTCTCCCGGAGTTTGAGAGATTTGGACGTGAAAGGGTACCAGTCTTGTCGGGGATTGGGAACCCTTCGCGAGAATGTCCAAAGTTTCAGCGGGATTTCCAAAATGTTGAGAGGAACTCGAAACATGTCAACCTTGGTTTTGAGAATCTCTCCCGGAGTTTGAGAGATTTGGACGTGAAAGGGTACCAGTCTTGTCGGGGATTGGGAACCCTTCGCGAGACTGTCCAAAGTTTCAGCGGGATTTCCAAAATGTTGAAAGGAACTCGAAACATGTCAAACTTGGTTTTCAGAATCTCTCCCGGACTTTGAGAGATTTGGACGTGAAAGGGTACCAGTCTTGTCGGGGATTGGGAACCCTTCGCGAGAATGTCCAAAGTTTCAGCGGGATTTCCAAAATGTTGAAAGGAACTCGAAACATGTCAACCTTGGTTTTGAGAATCTCTCCCGGACTTTGAGAGATTTGGACGTGAAAGGGTACCAGTCTTGTCGGGGATTGGGAACCCTTCGCGAGAATGTCCAAAGTTTCAGCGGGATTTCCAAAATGTTGAAAGGAACTCGAAACCTGCCACCCTTGGTTTTGAGAATCTCTCCCGGAGTTTGAGAGATTTGGACGTGAAAGGGTACCAGTCTTGTCGGGGATTGGGAACCCTTCGCGAGAATGTCCAAAGTTTCAGCAGGATTTCCAAAATGTTGAAAGGAACTCGAAACATGTCAAACTTGGTTTTGAGAATCTCTCCCGGAGTTTGAGAGATTTGGACGTGAAAGGGTACCAGTCTTGTCGGGGATTGGGAACCCTTCGCGAGAATGTCCAAAGTTTCAGCGGGATTTCCAAAATGTTGAGAGGAACTCGAAACATGTCAACCTTGGTTTTGAGAATCTCTCCCGGAGTTTGAGAGATTTGGACGTTAAATGTGTACCAGTCTTGTCGGGGATTGGGAACCCTTCGCGAGAATGTCCAAAGTTTCAGCGGGATTTCCAAAATGTTGAGAGGAACTCGAAACATGTCAACCTTGGTTTTGAGAATCTCTCCCGGAGTTTGAGAGATTTGGACGTGCAAGGGTACCAGTCTTGTCGGGGATTGGGAACCCTTCGCCAGAATGTCCAAAGTTTCAGCGGGATTTCCAAAATGTTGAAAGGAACTCGAAACATGTCAACCTTGGTTTTGAGAATCTCTCCCGGAGTTTGAGAGATTTGGACGTGAAAGGGTACCAATCTTGTCGGGGATTGGGAACCCTTCGCCAGAATGTCCAAAGTTTCAGCGGGATTTCCAAAATGTTGAAAGGAACTCGAAACATGTCAACCTTGGTTTTGAGAATCTCTCCCGGAGTTTGAGAGATTTGGACGTGAAAGGGTACCAGTCTTGTCGGGGATTGGGAACCCTTCTCGAGAATGTCCAAAGTTTCAGCGGGATTTCCAAAATGTTGAAAGGAACTCGAAACATGTCAACCTTGGTTTTGAGAATCTCTCCCGGACTTTGAGAGATTTGGACGTGAAAGGGTACCAATCTTGTCGGGGATTGGGAACCCTTCGCGAGAATGTCCAAAGTTTCAGCGGGATTTCCAAAATGTTGAAAGGAACTCGAAACATGTCAACCTTGGTTTTGAGAATCTCTCCCGGACTTTGAGAGATTTGGACGTGAAAGGGTACCAGTCTTGTCGGGGATTGGGAACCCTTCGCGAGAATGTCCAAAGTTTCAGCGGGATTTCCAAAATGTTGAAAGGAACTCGAAACATGTCAACCTTGGTTTTGAGAATCTCTCCCGGAGTTTGAGAGATTTGGACGTGAAAGGGTACCAGTCTTGTCGGGGATTGGGAACCCTTCGCGAGAATGTCCAAAGTTTCAGCGGGATTTCCAAAATGTTGAAAGGAACTCGAAACATGTCAACCTTGGTTTTGAGAATCTCTCCTGGAGTTTGAGAGATTTGGACGTGAAAGGGTACCAGTCTTGTCGGGGATTGGGAACCCTTCGCGAGAATGTCCAAAGTTTCAGCGGGATTTCCAAAATGTTGAAAGGAACTCGAAACATGTCAACCTTGGTTTTGAGAATCTCTCCCGGAGTTTGAGAGATTTGGACGTGAAAAGGTACCAGTCTTGTCGGGGATTGGGAACCCTTCGCGAGAATGTCCAAAGTTTCAGCGGGATTTCCAAAATGTTGAAAGGAACTCGAAACATGTCAACCTTGGTTTTGAGAATCTCTCCCGGAGTTTGAGAGATTTGGACGTGAAAGGGTACCAGTCTTGTCGGGGATTGGGAACCCTTCGCGAGAATGTCCAAAGTTTCAGCGGGATTTCCAAAATGTTGAAAGGAACTCGAAACATGTCAACCTTGGTTTTGAGAATCTCTCCCGGAGTTTGAGAGATTCGGACGTGAAAGGGTACCAGTCTTGTCGGGGATTGGGAACCCTTCGCGAGAATGTTCAAAGTTTCAGCGGGATTTCCAAAATGTTGAAAGGAACTCGAAACATGTCAACCTTGGTTTTGAGAATCTCTCCCGGAGTTTGAGAGATTTGGACGTGAAAGGGTACCAATCTTGTCGGGGATTGGGAACCCTTCGCGAGAATGTCCAAAGTTTCAGCGGGATTTCCAAAATGTTGAAAGGAACTCGAAACATGTCAACCTTGGTTTTGAGAATCTCTCCCGGAGTTTGAGAGATTTGGACGTGAAAAGGTACCAGTCTTGTCGGGGATTGGGAACCCTTCGCGAGAATGTCCAAAGTTTCAGCGGGATTTCCAAAATGTTGAAAGGAACTCGAAACATGTCAACCTTGGTTTTGAGAATCTCTCCCGGACTTTGAGAGATTTGGACGTGAAAGGGTACCAGTCTTGTCGGGGATTGGGAACCCTTCGCGAGAATGTCCAAAGTTTCAGCGGGATTTCCAAAATGTTGAAAGGAACTCGAAACATGTGAACCTTGGTTTTGAGAATCTCTCCCGGACTTTGAGAGATTCGGACGTGAAAGGGTACCAGTCTTGTCGGGGATTGGGAACCCTTCGCGAGAATGTCCAAAGTTTCAGCGGGATTTCCAAAATGTTGAGAGGAACTCGAAACATGTCAACCTTGGTTTTGAGAATCTCTCCCGGAGTTTGAGAGATTTGGACGTGAAAGGGTACCAGTCTTGTCGGGGATTGGGAACCCTTCGCGAGAATGTCCAAAGTTTCAGCGGGATTTCCAAAATGTTGAAAGGAACTCGAAACATGTCAACCTTGGTTTTGAGAATCTCTCCCGGAGTTTGAGAGATTTGGACGTGAAAGGGTACCAGTCTTGTCGGGGATTGGGAACCCTTCGCCAGAATGTCCAAAGTTTCAGCGGGATTTCCAAAATGTTGAGAGGAACTCGAAACATGTCAACCTTGGTTTTGAGAATCTCTCCCGGACTTTGAGAGATTTGGACGTGAAAGGGTACCATTCTTGTCGGGGATTGGGAACCCTTCGCCAGAATGTCCAAAGTTTCAGCGGGATTTCCAAAATGTTGAAAGGAACTCGAAACATGTCAACCTTGGTTTTGAGAATCTCTCCCGGAGTTTGAGAGATTTGGACGTGAAAGGGTACCAGTCTTGTCGGGGATTGGGAACCCTTCGCGAGAATGTCCAAAGTTTCAGCGGGATTTCCAAAATGTTGAAAGGAACTCGAAACATGTCAACCTTGGTTTTGAGAATCTCTCCCGGAGTTTGAGAGATTTGGACGTGAAAGGGTACCAGTCTTGTCGGGGATTGGGAACCCTTCGCGAGAATGTCCAAAGTTTCAGCGGGATTTCCAAAATGTTGAGAGGAACTCGAAACATGTCAACCTTGGTTTTGAGAATCTCTCCCGGAGTTTGAGAGATTTGGACGTGAAAGGGTACCAGTCTTGTCGGGGATTGGGAACCCTTCGCGAGAATGTCCAAAGTTTCAGCGGGATTTCCAAAATGTTGAAAGGAACTCGAAACATGTCAACCTTGGTTTTGAGAATCTCTCCCGGAGTTTGAGAGATTTGGACGTGCAAGGGTACCAGTCTTGTCGGGGATTGGGAACCCTTCGCCAGAATGTCCAAAGTTTCAGCGGGATTTCCAAAATGTTGAGAGGAACTCGAAACATGTCAACCTTGGTTTTGAGAATCTCTCCTGGAGTTTGAGAGATTTGGACGTGAAAGGGTACCAGTCTTGTCGGGGATTGGGAACCCTTCGCGAGAATGTCCAAAGTTTCAGCGGGATTTCCAAAATGTTGAAAGGAACTCGAAACATGTCAACCTTGGTTTTGAGAATCTCTCCCGGAGTTTGAGAGATTTGGACGTGAAAGGGTACCAGTCTTGTCGGGGATTGGGAACCCTTCGCCAGAATGTCCAAAGTTTCAGCGGGAGTTCCAAAATGTTGAAAGGAACTCGAAACATGTCAACCTTGGTTTTGAGAATCTCTCCCGGAGTTTGAGAGATTTGGACGTGAAAGGGTATCAGTCTTGTCGGGGATTGGGAACCCTTCGCGAGAATGTCCAAAGTTTCAGCTGGATTTGCAAAATGTTGAGAGGAACTCGAAACATGTCAACCTTGGTTTTGAGAATCTCTCCCGGAGTTTGAGAGATTTGGACGTGAAAGGGTACCAGTCTTGTCGGGGATTGGGAACCCTTCGCGAGAATGTCCAAAGTTTCAGCGGGATTTCCAAAATGTTGAGAGGAACTCGAAACATGTCAACCTTGGTTTTGAGAATCTCTCCCGGAGTTTGAGAGATTTGGACGTGAAAGGGTACCAGTCTTGTCGGGGATTGGGAACCCTTCGCGAGAATGTCCAAAGTTTCAGCGGGATTTCCAAAATGTTGAAAGGAACTCGAAACATGTCAACCTTGGTTTTGAGAATCTCTCCCGGAGTTTGAGAGATTTGGACGTGAAAGGGTACCAGTCTTGTCGGGGATTGGGAACCCTTCTCGAGAATGTCCAAAGTTTCAGCGGGATTTCCAAAATGTTGAAAGGAACTCGAAACATGTCAACCTTGGTTTTGAGAATCTCTCCCGGAGTTTGAGAGATTTGGACGTGAAAGGGTACCAGTCTTGTCGGGGATTGGGAACCCTTCGCGAGAATGTCCAAAGTTTCAGCGGGATTTCCAAAATGTTGAGAGGAACTCGAAACATGTCAACCTTGGTTTTGAGAATCTCTCCCGGAGTTTGAGAGATTTGGACGTGAAAGGGTACCAGTCTTGTCGGGGATTGGGAACCCTTCGCGAGAATGTCCAAAGTTTCAGCGGGATTTCCAAAATGTTGAAAGGAACTCGAAACATGTCAACCTTGGTTTTGAGAATCTCTCCCGGAGTTGGAGAGATTTGGACGTGAAAGGGTACCAGTCTTGTCGGGGATTGGGAACCCTTCGCGAGAATGTCCAAAGTTTCAGCGGGATTTCCAAAATGTTGCGAGGAACTCGAAACATGTCAACCTTGTTTTTGAGAATCTCTCCCGGAGTTTGAGAGATTTGGACGTGAAAGGGTACCAATCTTGTCGGGGATTGGGAACCCTTCGCGAGAATGTCCAAAGTTTCAGCGGGATTTCCAAAATGTTGAAAGGAACTCGAAACATGTCAACCTTGGTTTTGAGAATCTCTCCCGGACTTTGAGAGATTTGGACGTGAAAGGGTACCAGTCTTGTCGGGGATTGGGAACCCTTCGCCAGAATGTCCAAAGTTTCAGCGGGATTTCCAAAATGTTGAGAGGAACTCGAAACATGTCAACCTTGGTTTTGAGAATCTCTCCCGGAGTTTGAGAGATTTGGACGTGAAAGGGTACCAGTCTTGTCGGGGATTGGGAACACTTCGCCAGAATGTCCAAAGTTTCAGCGGGATTTCCAAAATGTTGAAAGGAACTCGAAACATGTCAACCTTGGTTTTGAGAATCTCTCCCGGAGTTTGAGAGATTTGGACGTGAAAGGGTACCAGTCTTGTCGGGGATTGGGAACCCTTCGCGAGAATGTCCAAAGGTTCAGCGGGATTTCCAAAATGTTGAAAGGAACTCTAAACATGTCAACCTTGGTTTTGAGAATCTCTCCCGGAGTTTGAGAGATTTGGACGTGAAAGGGTACCAGTCTTGTCGGGGATTGGGAACCCTTCGCCAGAATGTCCAAAGTTTCAGCGGGATTTCCAAAATGTTGAGAGGAACTCGAAACATGTCAACCTTGGTTTTGAGAATCTCTCCCGGAGTTTGAGAGATTTGGACGTGAAAGGGTACCAGTCTTGTCGGGGATTGGGAACCCTTCGCGAGAATGTCCAAAGTTTCAGCGGGATTTCCAAAATGTTGAGAGGAACTCGAAACATGTCAACCTTGGTTTTGAGAATCTCTCCCGGAGTTTGAGAGATTTGGACGTGCAAGGGTACCAGTCTTGTCGGGGATTGGGAACCCTTCGCCAGAATGTCCAAAGTTTCAGCGGGATTTCCAAAATGTTGAGAGGAACTCGAAACATGTCAACCTTGGTTTTGAGAATCTCTCCCGGAGTTTGAGAGATTTGGACGTGAAAGGGTACCAGTCTTGTCGGGGATTGGGAACCCTTCGCGAGAATGTCCAAAGTTTCAGCGGGATTTCCAAAATGTTGAAAGGAACTCGAAACATGTCAACCTTGGTTTTGAGAATCTCTCCCGGAGTTTGAGAGATTTGGACGTGAAAGGATACCAGTCTTGTCGGGGATTGGGAACCCTTCTCCAGAATGTCCAAAGTTTCAGCGGGAGTTCCAAAATGTTGAAAGGAACTCGAAACATGTCAACCTTGGTTTTGAGAATCTCTCCCGGAGTTTGAGAGATTTGGACGTTAAAGGGTATCAGTCTTGTCGGGGATTGGGAACCCTTCGCGAGAATGTCCAAAGTTTCAGCTGGATTTGCAAAATGTTGAGAGGAACTCGAAACATGTCAACCTTGGTTTTGAGAATCTCTCCCGGAGTTTGAGAGATTTGGACGTGAAAGGGTACCAGTCTTGTCGGGGATTGGGAACCCTTCGCGAGAATGTCCAAAGTTTCAGCGGGATTTCCAAAATGTTGAGAGGAACTCGAAACATGTCAACCTTGGTTTTGAGAATCTCTCCCGGAGTTTGAGAGATTTGGACGTGAAAGGGTACCAGTCTTGTCGGGGATTGGGAACCCTTCGCGAGAATGTCCAAAGTTTCAGCAGGATTTCCAAAATGTTGAAAGGAACTCGAAACATGTCAACCTTGGTTTTGAGAATCTCTCCCGGAGTTTGAGAGATTTGGACGTGAAAGGGTACCAGTCTTGTCGGGGATTGGGAACCCTTCGCGAGAATGTCCAAAGTTTCAGCGGGATTTCCAAAATGTTGAGAGGAACTCGAAACATGTCAACCTTGGTTTTGAGAATCTCTCCCGGAGTTTGAGAGATTTGGACGTGAAAGGGTACCAGTCTTGTCGGGGATTGGGAACCCTTCGCGAGAATGTCCAAAGTTTCAGCGGGATTTCCAAAATGTTGAAAGGAACTCGAAACATGTCAACCTTGGTTTTGAGAATCTCTCCCGGAGTTTGAGAGATTTGGACGTGAAAGGGTACCAGTCTTGTCGGGGATTGGGAACCCTTCGCGAGAATGTCCAAAGTTTCAGCGGGATTTCCAAAATGTTGAAAGGAACTTGAAACATGTCAACCTTGGTTTTGAGAATCTCTCCCGGAGTTTGAGAGATTTGGACGTGAAAGTGTACCAATCTTGTCGGGGATTGGGAACCCTTCGCGAGAATGTCCAAAGTTTCAGCGGGATTTCCAAAATGTTGAAAGGAACTCGAAACATGTCAACCTTGGTTTTGAGAATCTCTCCCGGAGTTTGAGAGATTTGGACGTGAAAGGGTACCAGTCTTGTCGGGGATTGGGAACCCTTCGCGAGAATGTCCAAAGTTTCAGCGGGATTTCCAAAATGTTGAAAGGAACTCGAAACATGTCAACCTTGGTTTTGAGAATCTCTCCCGGAGTTTGAGAGATTTGGACGTGAAAGGGTACCAGTCTTGTCGGGGATTGGGAACCCTTCGCCAGAATGTCCAAAGTTTCAGCGGGAGTTCCAAAATGTTGAAAGGAACTCGAAACATGTCAACCTTGGTTTTGAGAATCTCTCCCGGAGTTTGAGAGATTTGGACGTGAAAGGGTACCAGTCTTGTCGGGGATTGGGAACCCTTCGCCAGAATGTCCAAATTTTCAGCGGGATTTCCAAAATGTTGAAAGGAACTCGAAACATGTCAACCTTGGTTTTGAGAATCTCTCCCGGAGTTTGAGAGATTTGGACATGAAAGGGTACCAGTCTTGTCGGGGATTGGGAACCCTTCGTGAGAATGTCCAAAGTTTCAGCGGGATTTCCAAAATGTTGAAAGGAACTCGAAACATGTCAACCTTGGTTTTGAGAATCTCTCCCGGAGTTTGAGAGATTTGGACGTGAAAGGGTACCAGTCTTGTCGGGGATTGGGAACCCTTCGCGAGAATGTCCAAAGTTTCAGCGGGATTTCCAGAATGTTGAAAGGAACTCGAAACATGTCAACCTTGGTTTTGAGAATCTCTCCCGGAGTTTGAGAGATTTGGACGTGAAAGGGTACCAGTCTTGTCGGGGATTGGGAACCCTTCGCGAGAATGTCCAAAGTTTCAGCGGGATTTCCAGAATGTTGAAAGGAACTCGAAACATGTCAACCTTGGTTTTGAGAATCTCTCCCGGAGTTTGAGAGATTTGGACGTGAAAGGGTACCAGTCTTGTCGGGGATTGGGAACCCTTCGCGAGAATGTCCAAAGTTTCAGCGGGATTTCCAAAATGTTGAAAGGAACTCGAAACATGTCAACCTTGGTTTTGAGAATCTCTCCCGGAGTTTGAGAGATTTGGACGTGAAAGGGTACCAGTCTTGTCGGGGATTGGGAACACTTCGCGAGAATGTCCAAAGTTTCAGCGGGATTTCCAAAATGTTGAAAGGAACTCGAAACATGTCAACCTTGGTTTTGAGAATCTCTCCCGGAGTTTGAGAGATTTGGACGTGAAAGGGTACCAGTCTTGTCGGGGATTGGGAACCCTTCGCGAGAATGTCCAAAGTTTCAGCGGGATTTCCAAAATGTTGAAAGGAACTCGAAACATGTCAACCTTGGTTTTGAGAATCTCTCCCGGAGTTTGAGAGATTTGGACGTGAAAGGGTACCAGTCTTGTCGGGGATTGGGAACCCTTCGCGAGAATGTCCAAAGTTTCAGCGGGATTTCCAAGATGTTGAAAGGAACTCGAAACATGTCAACCTTGGTTTTGAGAATCTCTCCCGGAGTTTGAGAGATTTGGACGTGAAAGGGTACCAGTCTTGTCGGGGATTGGGAACCCTTCGCGAGAATGTCCAAAGTTTCAGCGGGATTTCCAAAATGTTGAAAGAACTCGAAACATGTCAACCTTGGTTTTGAGAATCTCTCCCGGAGTTTGAGAGATTTGGACGTGAAAGGGTACCAGTCTTGTCGGGGATTGGGAACCCTTCGCGAGAATGTCCAAAGTTTCAGCGGGATTTCCAAAATGTTGAGAGGAACTCGAAACATGTCAACCTTGGTTTTGAGAATCTCTCCCGGAGTTTGAGAGATTTGGACGTGAAAGGGTACCAGTCTTGTCGGGGATTGGGAACCCTTCGCGAGAATGTCCAAAGTTTCAGCGGGATTTCCAAAATGTTGAAAGGAACTCGAAACATGTCAACCTCGGTTTTGAGAATCTCTCCCGGAGTTTGAGAGATTTGGACGTGAAAGGGTACCAGTCTTGTCGGGGATTGGGAACCCTTCACGAGAATGTCCAAAGTTTCAGCGGGATTTCCAAAATGTTGAAAGGAACTCGAAACATGTCAACCTTGGTTTTGAGAATCTCTCCCGGAGTTTGAGAGATTTGGACGTGAAAGGATACCAGTCTTGTCGGGGATTGGGAACCCTTCACCAGAATGTCCAAAGTTTCAGCGGGAGTTCCAAAATGTTGAAAGGAACTCGAAACATGTCAACCTTGGTTTTGAGAATCTCTCCCGGAGTTTGAGAGATTTGGACGTGAAAGGGTACCAATCTTGTCGGGGATTGGGAACCCTTCGCGAGAATGTCCAAAGTTTCAGCGGGATTTCCAAAATGTTGAAAGGAACTCGAAACATGTCAACCTTGGTTTTGAGAATCTCTCCCGGAGTTTGAGAGATTTGGACGTGAAAGGGTACCAGTCTTGTCGGGGATTGGGAACCCTTCGCGAGAATGTCCAAAGTTTCAGCGGGATTTCCAAAATGTTGAAAGGAACTCGAAACATGTCAACCTTGGTTTTGAGAATCTCTCCCGGAGTTTGAGAGATTTGGACGTAAAAGGGTACCAGTCTTGTCGGGGATTGGGAACCCTTCGCCAGAATGTCCAAAGTTTCAGCGGGATTTCCAAAATGTTGAAAGGAACTCGAAACATGTCAACCTTGGTTTTGAGAATCTCTCCCGGAGTTTGAGAGATTTGGACGTGAAAGGGTACCAGTCTTGTCGGGGATTGGGAACCCTTCGCGAGAATGTCCAAAGTTTCAGCGGGATTTCCAAAATGTTGAGAGGAACTCGAAACATGTCAACCTTGGTTTTGAGAATCTCTCCCGGAGTTTGAGAGATTTGGACGTGAAAGGGTACCAGTCTTGTCGGGGATTGGGAACCCTTCGCGAGAATGTCCAAAGTTTCAGCGGGATTTCCAAAATGTTGAAAGGAACTCGAAACATGTCAACCTTGGTTTTGAGAATCTCTCCCGGAGTTTGAGAGATTTGGACGTGAAAGGGTACCAGTCTTGTCGGGGATTGGGAACCCTTCGCGAGAATGTCCAAAGTTTCAGCGGGATTTCCAAAATGTTGAAAGAACTCGAAACATGTCAACCTTGGTTTTGAGAATCTCTCCCGGAGTTTGAGAGATTTGGACGTGAAAGGGTACCAATCTTGTCGGGGATTGGGAACCCTTCGCGAGAATGTCCAAAGTTTCAGCGGGATTTCCAAAATGTTGAAAGGAACTCGAAACATGTCAACCTTGGTTTTGAGAATCTCTCCCGGACTTTGAGAGATTTGGACGTGAAAGGGTACCAGTCTTGTCGGGGATTGGGAACCCTTCGCGAGAATGTCCAAAGTTTCAGCGGGATTTCCAAAATGTTGAGAGGAACTCGAAACATGTCAACCTTGGTTTTGAGAATCTCTCCCGGACTTTGAGAGATTTGGACGTGAAAGGGTACCAGTCTTGTCGGGGATTGGGAACCCTTCGCGAGAATGTCCAAAGTTTCAGCGGGATTTCCAAAATGTTGAGAGGAACTCGAAACATGTCAACCTTGGTTTTGAGAATCTCTCCCGGAGTTTGAGAGATTTGGACGTGCAAGGGTACCAGTCTTGTCGGGGATTGGGAACCCTTCGCCAGAATGTCCAAAGTTTCAGCGGGATTTCCAAAATGTTGAAAGGAACTCGAAACATGTCAACCTTGGTTTTGAGAATCTCTCCCGGAGTTTGAGAGATTTGGACGTGAAAGGGTACCAGTCTTGTCGGGGATTGGGAACCCTTCGCGAGAATGTCCAAAGTTTCAGCGGGATTTCCAAAATGTTGAAAGGAACTCGAAACATGTCAACCTTGGTTTTGAGAATCTCTCCCGGAGTTTGAGAGATTTGGACGTGAAAGGGTACCAGTCTTGTCGGGGATTGGGAACCCTTCGCGAGAATGTCCAAAGTTTCAGCGGGATTTCCAAAATGTTGAAAGGAACTCGAAACATGTCAACCTTGGTTTTGAGAATCTCTCCCGGAGTTTGAGAGATTTGGACGTGAAAGGGTACCAGTCTTGTCGGGGATTGGGAACCCTTCGCGAGAATGTCCAAAGTTTCAGCGGGATTTCCAAAATGTTGAAAGGAACTCGAAACATGTCAACCTTGGTTTTGAGAATCTCTCCCGGAGTTTGAGAGATTTGGACGTGAAAGGGTACCAGTCTTGTCGGGGATTGGGAACCCTTCGCGAGAATGTCCAAAGTTTCAGCGGGATTTCCAAAATGTTGAAAGAACTCGAAACATGTCAACCTTGGTTTTGAGAATCTCTCCCGGAGTTTGAGAGATTTGGACGTGAAATGGTACCAATCTTGTCGGGGATTGGGAACCCTTCGCGAGAATGTCCAAAGTTTCAGCGGGATTTCCAAAATGTTGAGAGGAACTCGAAACATGTCAACCTTGGTTTTGAGAATCTCTCCCGGAATTTGAGAGATTTGGACGTGCAAGGGTACCAGTCTTGTCGGGGATTGGGAACCCTTCGCCAGAATGTCCAAAGTTTCAGCGGGATTTCCAAAATGTTGAAAGGAACTCGAAACATGTCAACCTTGGTTTTGAGAATCTCTCCCGGAGTTTGAGAGATTTGGACGTGAAAGGGTACCAATCTTGTCGGGGATTGGGAACCCTTCGCCAGAATGTCCAAAGTTTCAGCGGGATTTCCAAAATGTTGAAAGAACTCGAAACATGTCAACCTTGGTTTTGAGAATCTCTCCCGGAGTTTGAGAGATTTGGACGTGAAAGGGTACCAATCTTGTCGGGGATTGGGAACCCTTCGCGAGAATGTCCAAAGTTTCAGCGGGATTTCCAAAATGTTGAAAGGAACTCGAAACATGTCAACCTTGGTTTTGAGAATCTCTCCCGGAGTTTGAGAGATTTGGACGTGAAAGGGTACCAGTCTTGTCGGGGATTGGGAACCCTTCGCGAGAATGTCCAAAGTTTCAGCGGGATTTCCAAAATGTTGAAAGAACTCGAAACATGTCAACCTTGGTTTTGAGAATCTCTCCCGGAGTTTGAGAGATTTGGACGTGAAAGGGTACCAGTCTTGTCGGGGATTGGGAACCCTTCGCGAGAATGTCCAAAGTTTCAGCGGGATTTCCAAAATGTTGAGAGGAACTCGAAACATGTCAACCTTGGTTTTGAGAATCTCTCCCGGAGATTGAGAGATTTGGACGTGCAAGGGTACCAGTCTTGTCGGGGATTGGGAACCCTTCGCCAGAATGTCCAAAGTTTCAGCGGGATTTCCAAAATGTTGAAAGGAACTCGAAACATGTCAACCTTGGTTTTGAGAATCTCTCCCGGAGTTTGAGAGATTTGGACATGAAAGGGTACCAGTCTTGTCGGGGATTGGGAACCCTTCGCGAGAATGTCCAAAGTTTCAGCGGGATTTCCAAAATGTTGAGAGGAACTCGAAACATGTCAACCTTGGTTTTGAGAATCTCTCCCGGACTTTGAGAGATTTGGACGTGAAAGGGTACCAGTCTTGTCGGGGATTGGGAACCCTTCGCGAGAATGTCCAAAGTTTCAGCGGGATTTCCAAAATGTTGAGAGGAACTCGAAACATGTCAACCTTGGTTTTGAGAATCTCTCCCGGACTTTGAGAGATTTGGACGTGAAAGGGTACCAGTCTTGTCGGGGATTGGGAACCCTTCGCGAGAATGTCCAAAGTTTCAGCGGGATTTCCAAAATGTTGAAAGGAACTCGAAACATGTCAACCTTGGTTTTGAGAATCTCTCCCGGAGTTTGAGAGATTTGGACGTGAAAGGGTACCAGTCTTGTCGGGGATTGGGAACCCTTCGCGAGAATGTCCAAAGTTTCAGCGGGATTTCCAAAATGTTGAAAGAACTCGAAACATGTCAACCTTGGTTTTGAGAATCTCTCCCGGAGTTTGAGAGATTTGGACGTGAAATGGTACCAATCTTGTCGGGGATTGGGAACCCTTCGCGAGAATGTCCAAAGTTTCAGCGGGATTTCCAAAATGTTGAGAGGAACTCGAAACATGTCAACCTTGGTTTTGAGAATCTCTCCCGGAATTTGAGAGATTTGGACGTGCAAGGGTACCAGTCTTGTCGGGGATTGGGAACCCTTCGCCAGAATGTCCAAAGTTTCAGCGGGATTTCCAAAATGTTGAAAGGAACTCGAAACATGTCAACCTTGGTTTTGAGAATCTCTCCCGGAGTTTGAGAGATTTGGACGTGAAAGGGTACCAATCTTGTCGGGGATTGGGAACCCTTCGCCAGAATGTCCAAAGTTTCAGCGGGATTTCCAAAATGTTGAAAGGAACTCGAAACATGTCAACCTTGGTTTTGAGAATCTCTCCCGGAGTTTGAGAGATTTGGACGTGAAAGGGTACCAGTCTTGTCGGGGATTGGGAACCCTTCGCGAGAATGTCCAAAGTTTCAGCGGGATTTCCAAAATGTTGAAAGGAACTCGAAACATGTCAACCTTGGTTTTGAGAATCTCTCCCGGAGTTTGAGAGATTTGGACGTGAAAGGGTACCAGTCTTGTCGGGGATTGGGAACCCTTCGCGAGAATGTCCAAAGTTTCAGCTGGATTTGCAAAATGTTGAGAGGAACTCGAAACATGTCAACCTTGGTTTTGAGAATCTCTCCCGGAGTTTGAGAGATTTGGACGTGAAAGGGTACCAGTCTTGTCGGGGATTGGGAACCCTTCGCGAGAATGTCCAATGTTTCAGCGGGATTTCCAAAATGTTGAAAGGAACTCGAAACATGTCAACCTTGGTTTTGAGAATCTCTCCCGGAGTTTGAGAGATTTGGACGTGAAAGGGTACCAGTCTTGTCGGGGATTGGGAACCCTTCGCGAGAATGTCCAAAGTTTCAGCTGGATTTGCAAAATGTTGAGAGGAACTCGAAACATGTCAACCTTGGTTTTGAGAATCTCTCCCGGAGTTTGAGAGATTTGGACGTGAAAGGGTACCAGTCTTGTCGGGGATTGGGAACCCTTCGCGAGAATGTCCAAAGTTTCAGCGGGATTTCCAAAATGTTGAAAGGAACTCGAAACATGTCAACCTTGGTTTTGAGAATCTCTCCCGGAGTTTGAGAGATTTGGACGTGAAAGGGTACCAGTCTTGTCGGGGATTGGGAACCCTTCGCGAGAATGTCCAAAGTTTCAGCGGGATTTCCAAAATGTTGAAAGAACTCGAAACATGTCAACCTTGGTTTTGAGAATCTCTCCCGGAGTTTGAGAGATTTGGACGTGAAAGGGTACCAATCTTGTCGGGGATTGGGAACCCTTCGCCAGAATGTCCAAAGTTTCAGCGGGATTTCCAAAATGTTGAAAGGAACTCGAAACATGTCAACCTTGGTTTTGAGAATCTCTCCCGGAGTTTGAGAGATTCGGACGTGAAAGGGTACCAGTCTTGTCGGGGATTGGGAACCCTTCGCGAGAATGTCCAAAGTTTCAGCGGGATTTCCAAAATGTTGAGAGGAACTCAAAACATGTCAACCTTGGTTTTGAGAATCTCTCCCGGAGTTTGAGAGATTTGGACGTGAAAGGGTACCAGTCTTGTCGGGGATTGGGAACCCTTCGCCAGAATGTCCAAAGTTTCAGCGGGATTTCCAAAATGTTGAAAGGAACTCGAAACATGTCAACCTTGGTTTTGAGAATCTCTCCCGGAGTTTGAGAGATTTGGACGTGAAAGGGTACCAATCTTGTCGGGGATTGGGAACCCTTCGCGAGAATGTCCAAAGTTTCAGCGGGATTTCCAAAATGTTGAAAGGAACTCGAAACATGTCAACCTTGGTTTTGAGAATCTCTCCCAGAGTTTGAGAGATTTGGACGTGAAAGGGTACCAGTCTTGTCGGGGATTGGGAACCCTTCGCGAGAATGTCCAAAGTTTCAGCGGGATTTCCAAAATGTTGAAAGGAACTCGAAACATGTCAACGTTGGTTTTGAGAATCTCTCCCGGACTTTGAGAGATTTGGACGTGAAAGGGTAGCAGTCTTGTCGGGGATTGGGAACCCTTCGCGAGAATGTCCAAAGTTTCAGCGGGATTTCCAAAATGTTGAAAGGAACTCGAAACATGTCAACCTTGGTTTTGAGAATCTCTCCCGGAGTTTGAGAGATTTGGACGTGAAAGGGTACCAGTCTTGTCGGGGATTGGGAACCCTTCGCGAGAATGTCCAAAGTTTCAGCGGGATTTCCAAAATGTTGAGAGGAACTCGAAACATGTCAACCTTGGTTTTTAGAATCTCTCCCGGAGTTTGAGAGATTTGGACGTGAAAGGGTACCAATCTTGTCAGGGATTGGGAACCCTTCGCGAGAATGTCCAAAGTTTCAGCGGGATTTCCAAAATGTTGAAAGGAACTCGAAACATGTCAACCTTGGTTTTGAGAATCTCTCCCGGAGTTTGAGAGATTTGGACGTGAAAGGGTACCAGTCTTGTCGGGGATTGGGAACCCTTCGCCAGAATGTCCAAAGTTTCAGCGGGATTTCCAAAATGTTGAAAGGAACTCGAAACATGTCAACCTTGGTTTTGAGAATCTCTCCCGGAGTTTGAGAGATTTGGACGTGCAAGGGTACCAGTCTTGTCGGGGATTGGGAACCCTTCGCCAGAATGTCCAAAGTTTCAGCGGGATTTCCAAAATGTTGAAAGGAACTCGAAACATGTCAACCTTGGTTTTGACAATCTCTCCCGGAGTTTGAGAGATTTGGACGTGAAAGGGTACCAATCTTGTCGGGGATTGGGAACCCTTCGCGAGAATGTCCAAAGTTTCAGCGGGATTTCCAAAATGTTGAAAGGAACTCGAAACATGTCAACCTTGGTTTTGAGAATCTCTCCCGGAGTTTGAGAGATTTGGACGTGAAAGGGTACCAGTCTTGTCGGGGATTGGGAACCCTTCGCGAGAATGTCCAAAGTTTCAGCGGGATTTCCAAAATGTTGAAAGGAACTCGAAACATGTCAACGTTGGTTTTGAGAATCTCTCCCGGACTTTGAGAGATTTGGACGTGAAAGGGTAGCAGTCTTGTCGGGGATTGGGAACCCTTCGCGAGAATGTCCAAAGTTTCAGCGGGATTTCCAAAATGTTGAAAGGAACTCGAAACATGTCAACCTTGGTTTTGAGAATCTCTCCCGGACTTTGAGAGATTTGGACGTGAAAGGGTACCAGTCTTGTCGGGGATTGGGAACCCTTCGCGAGAATGTCCAAAGTTTCAGCGGGATTTCCAAAATGTTGAGAGGAACTCGAAACATGTCAACCTTGGTTTTGAGAATCTCTCCCGGAGTTTGAGAGATTTGGACGTGAAAGGGTACCAATCTTGTCGGGGATTGGGAACCCTTCGCGAGAATGTCCAAAGTTTCAGCGGGATTTCCAGAATGTTGAAAGGAACTCGAAACATGTCAACCTTGGTTTTGAGAATCTCTCCCGGAGTTTGAGAGATTTGGACGTGAAAGGGTACCAGTCTTGTCAGGGATTGGGAACCCTTCGCGAGAATGTCCAAAGTTTCAGCGGGATTTCCAAAATGTTGAAAGGAACTCGAAACATGTCAACCTTGGTTTTGAGAATCTCTCCCGGACTTTGAGAGATTTGGACGTGAAAGGGTACCAGTCTTGTCGGGGATTGGGAACCCTTCGCGAGAATGTCCAAAGTTTCAGCGGGATTTCCAAAATGTTGAGAGGAACTCGAAACATGTCAACCTTGGTTTTGAGAATCTCTCCCGGAGTTTGAGAGATTTGGACGTGAAAGGGTACCAATCTTGTCAGGGATTGGGAACCCTTCGCGAGAATGTCCAAAGTTTCAGCGGGATTTCCAAAATGTTGAAAGGAACTCGAAACATGTCAACCTTGGTTTTGAGAATCTCTCCCGGAGTTTGAGAGATTTGGACGTGAAAGGGTACCAATCTTGTCGGGGATTGGGAACCCTTCGCGAGAATGTCCAAAGTTTCAGCGGGATTTCCAAAATGTTGAAAGGAACTCGAAACATGTCAACCTTGGTTTTGAGAATCTCTCCCGGAGTTTGAGAGATTTGGACGTGAAAGGGTACCAATCTTGTCAGGGATTGGGAACCCTTCGCCAGAATGTCCAAAGTTTCAGCGGGATTTCCAAAATTTTGAAAGGAACTCGAAACATGTCAACCTTGGTTTTGAGAATCTCTCCCGGAGTTTGAGAGATTTGGACGTGAAAGGGTACCAGTCTTGTCGGGGATTGGGAACCCTTCGCGAGAATGTCCAAAGTTTCAGCGGGATTTCCAAAATGTTGAGAGGAACTCAAAACATGTCAACCTTGGTTTTGAGAATCTCTCCCGGAGTTTGAGAGATTTGGACGTGCAAGGGTACCAGTCTTGTCGGGGATTGGGAACCCTTCGCCAGAATGTCCAAAGTTTCAGCGGGATTTCCAAAATGTTGAAAGGAACTCGAAACATGTCAACCTTGGTTTTGACAATCTCTCCCGGAGTTTGAGAGATTTGGACGTGAAAGGGTACCAATCTTGTCGGGGATTGGGAACCCTTCGCCAGAATGTCCAAAGTTTCAGCGGGATTTCCAAAATGTTGAAAGGAACTCGAAACATGTCAACCTTGGTTTTGAGAATCTCTCCCGGAGTTGGAGAGATTTGGACGTGAAAGGGTACCAGTCTTGTCGGGGATTGGGAACCCTTCGCGAGAATGTCCAAAGTTTCAGCGGGATTTCCAAAATGTTGAAAGGAACTCGAAACATGTCAACCTTGGTTTTGAGAATCTCTCCCGGACTTTGAGAGATTTGGACGTGAAAGGGTACCAGTCTTGTCGGGGATTGGGAACCCTTCGCGAGAATGTCCAAAGTTTCAGCGGGATTTCCAAAATGTTGAGAGGAACTCGAAACATGTCAACCTTGGTTTTGAGAATCTCTCCCGGAGTTTGAGAGATTTGGACGTGAAAGGGTACCAATCTTGTCAGGGATTGGGAACCCTTCGCGAGAATGTCCAAAGTTTCAGCGGGATTTCCAAAATGTTGAAAGGAACTCGAAACATGTCAACCTTGGTTTTGAGAATCTCTCCCGGAGTTTGAGAGATTTGGACGTGAAAGGGTACCAGTCTTGTCGGGGATTGGGAACCCTTCGCGAGAATGTCCAAAGTTTCAGCGGGATTTCCAAAATGTTGAAAGGAACTCGAAACATGTCAACGTTGGTTTTGAGAATCTCTCCCGGACTTTGAGAGATTTGGACGTGAAAGGGTAGCAGTCTTGTCGGGGATTGGGAACCCTTCGCGAGAATGTCCAAAGTTTCAGCGGGATTTCCAAAATGTTGAAAGGAACTCGAAACATGTCAACCTTGGTTTTGAGAATCTCTCCCGGACTTTGAGAGATTTGGACGTGAAAGGGTACCAGTCTTGTCGGGGATTGGGAACCCTTCGCGAGAATGTCCAAAGTTTCAGCGGGATTTCCAAAATGTTGAGAGGAACTCGAAACATGTCAACCTTGGTTTTGAGAATCTCTCCCGGAGTTTGAGAGATTTGGACGTGAAAGGGTACCAATCTTGTCAGGGATTGGGAACCCTTCGCGAGAATGTCCAAAGTTTCAGCGGGATTTCCAAAATGTTGAAAGGAACTCGAAACATGTCAACCTTGGTTTTGAGAATCTCTCCCGGAGTTTGAGAGATTTGGACGTGAAAGGGTACCAGTCTTGTCGGGGATTGGGAACCCTTCGCGAGAATGTCCAAAGTTTCAGCGGGATTTCCAAAATGTTGAAAGGAACTCGAAACATGTCAACCTTGGTTTTGAGAATCTCTCCCGGAGTTTGAGAGATTTGGACGTGAAAGGGTACCAGTCTTGTCGGGGATTGGGAACCCTTCGTGAGAATGTCCAAAATTTCAGCGGGATTTCCAAAATGTTGAGAGGAACTCGAAACATGTCAACCTTGGTTTTGAAAATCTCTCCCGGAGTTTGAGAGATTTGGACGTGAAAGGGTACCAGTCTTGTCGGGGATTGGGAACCCTTCGCGAGAATGTCCAAAGTTTCAGCGGGATTTCCAAAATGTTGAGAGGAACTCGAAACATGTCAACCTTGGTTTTGAGAATCTCTCCCGGAGTTTGAGAGATTCGGACGTGAAAGGGTACCAGTCTTGTCGGGGATTGGGAACCCTTCGCCAGAATGTCCAAAGTTTCAGCGGGATTTCCAAAATGTTGAAAGGAACTCGAAACATGTCAACCTTGGTTTTGAGAATCTCTCCCGGAGTTTGAGAGATTTGGACGTGAAAGTGTACCAGTCTTGTCGGGGATTGGGAACCCTTCGCCAGAATGTCCAAAGTTTCAGCGGGATTTCCAAAATGTTGAAAGGAACTCGAAACATGTCAGCCTTGGTTTTGAGTATCTCTCCCGGAGTTTGAGAGATTTGGACGTGAAAGGGTACCAGTCTTGTCGGGGATTGGGAACCCTTCGCCAGAATGTCCAAAGTTTCAGCTGGATTTGCAAAATGTTGAGAGGAACTCGAAACATGTCAACCTTGGTTTTGAGAATCTCTCCCGGACTTTGAGAGATTTGGACGTGAAAGGGTACCAGTCTTGTCGGGGATTGGGAACCCTTCGCGAGAATGTCCAAAGTTTCAGCGGGATTTCCAAAATGTTGAAAGGAACTCGAAACATGTCAACGTTGGTTTTGAGAATCTCTCCCGGAGTTTGAGAGATTTGGACGTGAAAGGGTACCAGTCTTGTCGGGGATTGGGAACCCTTCGCGAGAATGTCCAAAGTTTCAGCGGGATTTCCAAAATGTTGAAAGGAACTCGAAACATGTCAACCTTGGTTTTGAGAATCTCTCCCGGAGTTGGAGAGATTTGGACGTGAAAGGGTACCAGTCTTGTTGGGGATCGGGAACCCTTCGCGAGAATGTCCAAAGTTTCAGCGGGATTTCCAAAATGTTGAAAGGAACTCGAAACATGTCAACCTTGGTTTTGAGAATCTCTCCCGGAGTTTGAGAGATTTGGACGTGAAAGGGTACCAGTCTTGTCAGGGATTGGGAATCCTTCGCGAGAATGTCCAAAGTTTCAGCGGGATTTCCAAAATGTTGAAAGGAACTCGAAACATGTCAACCTTGGTTTTGAGAATCTCTCCCGGAGTTTGAGAGATTTGGACGTGAAAGGGTACCAGTCTTGTCGGGGATTGGGAACCCTTCGCGAGAATGTCCAAAGTTTCAGCGGGATTTCCAAAATGTTGAAAGGAACTCGAAACATGTCAACCTTGGTTTTGAGAATCTCTCCCGGAGTTTGAGAGATTTGGACGTGAAAGGGTACCAATCTTGTCGGGGATTCGGAACCCTTCGCGAGAATGTCCAAAGTTTCAGCGGGATTTCCAAAATGTTGAGAGGAACTCGAAACATGTCAACCTTGGTTTTGAGAATCTCTCCCGGAGTTTGAGAGATTTGGACGTGCAAGGGTACCAGTCTTGTCGGGGATTGGGAACCCTTCGCCAGAATGTCCAAAGTTTCAGCGGGATTTCCAAAATGTTGAAAGGAACTCGAAACATGTCAACCTTGGTTTTGAGAATCTCTCCCGGAGTTTGAGAGATTTGGACGTGAAAGGGTACCAATCTTGTCGGGGATTGGGAACCCTTCGCGAGAATGTCCAAAGTTTCAGCGGGATTTCCAAAATGTTGAAAGGAACTCGAAACATGTCAACCTTGGTTTTGAGAATCTCTCCCAGAGTTTGAGAGATTTGGACGTGAAAGGGTACCAGTCTTGTCGGGGATTGGGAACCCTTCGCCAGAATGTCCAAAGTTTCAGCGGGATTTCCAAAATGTTGAAAGGAACTCGAAACATGTCAACCTTGGTTTTGAGAATCTCTCCCGGAGTTTGAGAGATTTGGACGTGAAAGGGTACCAGTCTTGTCGGGGATTGGGAACCCTTCGCCAGAATGTCCAAAGTTTCAGCTGGATTTGCAAAATGTTGAGAGGAACTCGAAACATGTCAACCTTGGTTTTGAGAATCTCTCCCGGAGTTTGAGAGATTTGGACGTGAAAGGGTACCAGTCTTGTCGGGGATTGGGAACCCTTCGCGAGAATGTCCAAAGTTTCAGCGGGATTTCCAAAATGTTGAAAGGAACTCGAAACATGTCAACCTTGGTTTTGAGAATCTCTCCCGGAGTTTGAGAGATTTGGACGTGAAAGGGTACCAGTCTTGTCGGGGATTGGGAACCCTTCGCGAGAATGTCCAAAGTTTCAGCGGGATTTCCAAAATGTTGAGAGGAACTCGAAACATGTCAACCTTGGTTTTGAGAATCTCTCCCGGAGTTTGAGAGATTTGGACGTGAAAGGGTACCAGTCTTGTCGGGGATTGGGAACCCTTCGCGAGAATGTCCAATGTTTCAGCGGGATTTCCAAAATGTTGAGAGGAACTCGAAACATGTCAACCTTGGTTTTGAGAATCTCTCCCGGAGTTTGAGAGATTTGGACGTGCAAGGGTACCAGTCTTGTCGGGGATTGGGAACCCTTCGCGAGAATGTTCAAAGTTTCAGCGGGATTTCCAAAATGTTGAAAGGAACTCGAAACATGTCAACCTTGGTTTTGAGAATCTCTCCCGGAGTTTGAGAGATTCGGACGTGAAAGGGTACCAGTCTTGTCCGGGATTGGGAACCCTTCGCCAGAATGTCCAAAGTTTCAGCGGGATTTCCAAAATGTTGAAAGGAACTCGAAACATGTCAACCTTGGTTTTGAGTATCTCTCCCGGAGTTTGAGATATTTGGACGTGAAAGGGTACCAGTCTTGTCGGGGATTGGGAACCCTTCGCCAGAATGTCCAAAGTTTCAGCGGGATTTCCAAAATGTTGAGAGGAACTCGAAACATGTCAACCTTGGTTTTGAGAATCTCTCCCGGACTTTGAGAGATTTGGACGTGAAAGGGTACCAGTCTTGTCGGGGATTGGGAACCCTTCGCGAGAATGTCCAAAGTTTCAGCGGGATTTCCAAAATGTTGAAAGGAACTCGAAACATGTCAACCTTGGTTTTGAGAATCTCTCCCGGAGTTGGAGAGATTTGGACGTGAAAGGGTACCAGTCTTGTTGGGGATCGGGAACCCTTCGCCAGAATGTCCAAAGTTTCAGCGGGATTTCCAAAATGTTGAAAGGAACTCGAAACATGTCAACCTTGGTTTTGAGAATCTCTCCCGGAGTTTGAGAGATTTGGACGTGAAAGGGTGCCAGTCTTGTCAGGGATTGGGAATCCTTCGCGAGAATGTCCAAAGTTTCAGCGGGATTTCCAAAATGTTGAAAGGAACTCGAAACATGTCAACCTTGGTTTTGAGAATCTCTCCCGGAGTTTGAGAGATTTGGACGTGAAAGGGTACCAGTCTTGTCGGGGATTGGGAACCCTTCGCGAGAATGTCCAAAGTTTCAGCGGGATTTCCAAAATGTTGAAAGGAACTCGAAACATGTCAACCTTGGTTTTGAGAATCTCTCCTGGAGTTTGAGAGATTTGGACGTGAAAGGGTACCAGTCTTGTCGGGGATTGGGAACCCTTCGCGAGAATGTCCAAAGTTTCAGCGGGATTTCCAAAATGTTGAGAAAAACTCGAAACATGTCAACCTTGGTTTTGAGAATCTCTCCCGGAGTTTGAGAGATTTGGACGTGAAAGGGTACCAGTCTTGTCGGGGATTGGGAACCCTTCGCGAGAATGTCCAAAGTTTCAGCGGGATTTCCAAAATGTTGAAAGGAACTCGAAACATGTCAACCTTGGTTTTGAGATTCTCTCCCGGAGTTTGAGAGATTTGGACGTGAAAAGGTACCAGTCTTGTCGGGGATTGGGAACCCTTCGCGAGAATGTCCAAAGTTTCAGCGGGATTTCCAAAATGTTGAAAGGAACTCGAAACATGTCAACCTTGGTTTTGAGAATCTCTCCCGGAGTTTGAGAGATTTGGATGTGAAAGGGTACCAGTCTTGTCGGGGATTGGGAACCCTTCGCGAGAATGTCCAAAGTTTCAGCGGGATTTCCAAAATGTTGAAAGGAACTCGAAACATGTCAACCTTGGTTTTGAGAATCTCTCCCGGAGTTTGAGAGATTTGGACGTGAAAGGGTACCAGTCTTGTCGGGGATTGGGAACCCTTCGCGAGAATGTTCAAAGTTTCAGCGGGATTTCCAGAATGTTGAAAGGAACTCGAAACATGTCAACCTTGGTTTTGAGAATCTCTCCCGGAGTTTGAGAGATTTGGACGTGAAAGGGTACCAATCTTGTCGGGGATTCGGAACCCTTCGCGAGAATGTCCAAAGTTTCAGCGGGATTTCCAAAATGTTGAGAGGAACTCGAAACATGTCAACCTTGGTTTTGAGAATCTCTCCCGGAGTCTGAGAGATTTGGACGTGCAAGGGTACCAGTCTTGTCGGGGATTGGGAACCCTTCGCCAGAATGTCCAAAGTTTCAGCGGGATTTCCAAAATGTTGAAAGGAACTCGAAACATGTCAACCTTGGTTTTGAGAATCTCTCCCGGAGTTTGAGAGATTTGGACGTGAAAGGGTACCAATCTTGTCGGGGATTGGGAACCCTTCGCGAGAATGTCCAAAGTTTCAGCGGGATTTCCAAAATGTTGAAAGGAACTCGAAACATGTCAACCTTGGTTTTGAGAATCTCTCCCGGAGTTTGAGAGATTTGGACGTGAAAGTGTACCAGTCTTGTCGGGGATTGGGAACCCTTCGCCAGAATGTCCAAAGTTTCAGCGGGATTTCCAAAATGTTGAAAGGAACTCGAAACATGTCAACCTTGGTTTTGAGAATCTCTCCCGGAGTTTGAGAGATTTGGACGTGAAAGGGTACCAGTCTTGTCGGGGATTGGGAACCCTTCGCGAGAATGTCCAAAGTTTCAGCGGGATTTCCAAAATGTTGAAAGGAACTCGAAACATGTCACCCTTGGTTTTGAGAATCTCTCCCGGAGTTTGAGAGATTTGGACGTGAAAGGGTACCAGTCTTGTCGGGGATTGGGAACCCTTCGCGAGAATGTCCAAAGTTTCAGCGGGATTTCCAAAATGTTGAGAGGAACTCGAAACATGTCAACCTTGGTTTTGAGAATCTCTCCCGGAGTTTGAGAGATTTGGACGTGAAAGGGTACCAGTCTTGTCGGGGATTGGGAACCCTTCGCGAGAATGTCCAAAGTTTCAGCGGGATTTCCAAAATGTTGAAAGGAACTCGAAACATGTCAACCTTGGTTTTGAGAATCTCTCCCGGAGTTTGAGAGATTCGGACGTGAAAGGGTACCAGTCTTGTCCGGGATTGGGAACCCTTCGCCAGAATGTCCAAAGTTTCAGCGGGATTTCCAAAATGTTGAAAGGAACTCGAAACATGTCAACGTTGGTTTTGAGAATCTCTCCCGGACTTTGAGAGATTTGGACGTGAAAGGGTAGCAGTCTTGTCGGGGATTGGGAACCCTTCGCGAGAATGTCCAAAGTTTCAGCGGGATTTCCAAAATGTTGAAAGGAACTCGAAACATGTCAACCTTGGTTTTGAGAATCTCTCCTGGAGTTTGAGAGATTTGGACGTGAAAGGGTACCAGTCTTGTCGGGGATTGGGAACCCTTCTCGAGAATGTCCAAAGTTTCAGCGGGATTTCCAAAATGTTGAAAGGAACTCGAAACACGTCAACGTTGGTTTTGAGAATCTCTCCCGGAGTTTGAGAGATTTGGACGTGAAAGGGTACCAGTCTTGTCGGGGATTGGGAACCCTTCTCGAGAATGTCCAAAGTTTCAGCGGGATTTCCAAAATGTTGAAAGGAACTCGAAACATGTCAACCTTGGTTTTGAGAATCTCTCCTGGAGTTTGAGAGATTTGGACGTGAAAGTGTACCAGTCCTGTCGGGGATTGGGAACCCTTCTCGAGAATGTCCAAAGTTTCAGCGGGATTTCCAAAATGTTGAAAGGAACTCGAAACATGTCAACCTTGGTTTTGAGAATCTCTCCCGGAGTTTGAGAGATTTGGACGTGAAAGGGTACCAGTCTTGTCGGGGATTGGGAACCCTTCGCGAGAATGTCCAAAGTTTCAGCGGGATTTCCAAAATGTTGAGAGGAACTCGAAACATGTCAACCTTGGTTTTGAGAATCTCTCCCGGAGTTTGAGAGATTTGGACGTGAAAGGGTACCAGTCTTGTCGGGGATTGGGAACCCTTCGCGAGAATGTCCAAAGTTTCAGCGGGATTTCCAGAATGTTGAAAGGAACTCGAAACATGTCAACCTTGGTTTTGAGAATCTCTCCCGGAGTTTGAGAGATTTGGACGTGAAAGGGTACCAGTCTTGTCAGGGATTGGGAACCCTTCGCGAGAATGTCCAAAGTTTCAGCGGGATTTCCAAAATGTTGAAAGGAACTCGAAACATGTCAACCTTGGTTTTGAGAATCTCTCCCGGAGTTTGAGAGATTTGGACGTGAAAGGGTACCAGTCTTGTCGGGGATTGGGAACCATTCGCGAGAATATCCAAAGTTTCAGCGGGATTTCCAAAATGTTGAAAGGAACTCGAAACATGTCAACCTTGGTTTTGAGAATCTCTCCCGGAGTTTGAGAGATTTGGACGTGAAAGGGTACCAGTCTTGTCGGGGATCGGGAACCCTTCGTGAGTATGTCCAAAGTTTCAGCGGGATTTCCAAAATGTTGAAAGGAACTCGAAACATGTCAACCTTGGTTTTGAGAATCTCTCCCGGAGTTTGAGAGATTTGGACGTGAAAGGGTACCAGTCTTGTCGGGGATTGGGAACCCTTCGCGAGAATGTCCAAAGTTTCAGCGGGATTTCCAAAATGTTGAAAGGAACTCGAAACATGTCAACCTTGGTTTTGAGAATCTCTCCCGGAGTTTGAGAGATTTGGACGTGAAAGGGTACCAATCTTGTCGGGGATTGGGAACCCTTCGCGAGAATGTCCAAAGTTTCAGCGGGATTTCCAAAATGTTGAAAGGAACTCGAAACATGTCAACCTTGGTTTTGAGAATCTCTCCTGGAGTTTGAGAGATTTGGACGTGAAAGGGTACCAGTCTTGTCGGGGATTGGGAACCCTTCTCGAGAATGTCCAAAGTTTCAGCGGGATTTCCAAAATGTTGAAAGGAACTCGAAACATGTCAACCTTGGTTTTGAGAATCTCTCCCGGAGTTTGAGAGATTTGGACGTGAAAGGGTACCAGTCTTGTCGGGGATTGGGAACCCTTCGCGAGAGTGTCCAAAGTTTCAGCGGGATTTCCAAAATGTTGAAAGGAACTCGAAACATGTCAACCTTGGTTTTGAGAATCTCTCCCGGAGTTTGAGAGATTTGGACGTGAAAGGGTACCAGTCTTGTCGGGGATTGGGAACCCTTCGCGAGAATGTCCAAAGTTTCAGCGGGATTTCCAAAATGTTGAAAGGAACTCGAAACATGTCAACCTTGGTTTTGAGAATCTCTCCCGGAGTTTGAGAGATTTGGACGTGAAAGGGTACCAGTCTTGTCGGGGATTGGGAACCATTCGCGAGAATATCCAAAGTTTCAGCGGGATTTCCAAAATGTTGAAAGGAACTCGAAACATGTCAACCTTGGTTTTGAGAATCTCTCCCGGAGTTTGAGAGATTTGGACGTGAAAGGGTACCAGTCTTGTCGGGGATCGGGAACCCTTCGCGAGTATGTCCAAAGTTTCAGCGGGATTTCCAAAATGTTGAAAGGAACTCGAAACATGTCAACCTTGGTTTTGAGAATCTCTCCCGGAGTTTGAGAGATTTGGACGTGAAAGGGTACCAGTCTTGTCGGGGATTGGGAACCCTTCGCGAGAATGTCCAAAGTTTCAGCGGGATTTCCAAAATGTTGAAAGGAACTCGAAACATGTCAACCTTGGTTTTGAGAATCTCTCCCGGAGTTTGAGAGATTTGGACGTGAAAGGGTACCAGTCTTGTCGGGGATTGGGAACCCTTCGCCAGAATGTCCAAAGTTTCAGCGGGATTTCCAAAATGTTGAAAGGAACTCGAAACATGTCAACCTTGGTTTTGAGAATCTCTCCCGGAGTTTGAGAGATTTGGACGTGAAAGGGTACCAATCTTGTCGGGGATTGGGAACCCTTCGCGAGAATGTCCAAAGTTTCAGCGGGATTTCCAAAATGTTGAAAGGAACTCGAAACATGTCAACCTTGGTTTTGAGAATCTCTCCCAGAGTTTGAGAGATTTGGACGTGAAAGGGTACCAGTCTTGTCGGGGATTGGGAACCCTTCGCGAGAATGTCCAAAGTTTCAGCGGGATTTCCAAAATGTTGAAAGGAACTCGAAACATGTCAACGTTGGTTTTGAGAATCTCTCCCGGACTTTGAGAGATTTGGACGTGAAAGGGTAGCAGTCTTGTCGGGGATTGGGAACCCTTCGCGAGAATGTCCAAAGTTTCAGCGGGATTTCCAAAATGTTGAAAGGAACTCGAAACATGTCAACCTTGGTTTTGAGAATCTCTCCCGGAGTTTGAGAGATTTGGACGTGAAAGGGTACCAGTCTTGTCGGGGATTGGGAACCCTTCGCGAGAATGTCCAAAGTTTCAGCGGGATTTCCAAAATGTTGAGAGGAACTCGAAACATGTCAACCTTGGTTTTTAGAATCTCTCCCGGAGTTTGAGAGATTTGGACGTGAAAGGGTACCAATCTTGTCAGGGATTGGGAACCCTTCGCGAGAATGTCCAAAGTTTCAGCGGGATTTCCAAAATGTTGAAAGGAACTCGAAACATGTCAACCTTGGTTTTGAGAATCTCTCCCGGAGTTTGAGAGATTTGGACGTGAAAGGGTACCAGTCTTGTCGGGGATTGGGAACCCTTCGCCAGAATGTCCAAAGTTTCAGCGGGATTTCCAAAATGTTGAAAGGAACTCGAAACATGTCAACCTTGGTTTTGAGAATCTCTCCCGGAGTTTGAGAGATTTGGACGTGCAAGGGTACCAGTCTTGTCGGGGATTGGGAACCCTTCGCCAGAATGTCCAAAGTTTCAGCGGGATTTCCAAAATGTTGAAAGGAACTCGAAACATGTCAACCTTGGTTTTGACAATCTCTCCCGGAGTTTGAGAGATTTGGACGTGAAAGGGTACCAATCTTGTCGGGGATTGGGAACCCTTCGCGAGAATGTCCAAAGTTTCAGCGGGATTTCCAAAATGTTGAAAGGAACTCGAAACATGTCAACCTTGGTTTTGAGAATCTCTCCCGGAGTTTGAGAGATTTGGACGTGAAAGGGTACCAGTCTTGTCGGGGATTGGGAACCCTTTGCGAGAATGTCCAAAGTTTCAGCGGGATTTCCAAAATGTTGAAAGGAACTCGAAACATGTCAACGTTGGTTTTGAGAATCTCTCCCGGACTTTGAGAGATTTGGACGTGAAAGGGTAGCAGTCTTGTCGGGGATTGGGAACCCTTCGCGAGAATGTCCAAAGTTTCAGCGGGATTTCCAAAATGTTGAAAGGAACTCGAAACATGTCAACCTTGGTTTTGAGAATCTCTCCCGGACTTTGAGAGATTTGGACGTGAAAGGGTACCAGTCTTGTCGGGGATTGGGAACCCTTCGCGAGAATGTCCAAAGTTTCAGCGGGATTTCCAAAATGTTGAGAGGAACTCGAAACATGTCAACCTTGGTTTTGAGAATCTCTCCCGGAGTTTGAGAGATTTGGACGTGAAAGGGTACCAATCTTGTCGGGGATTGGGAACCCTTCGCGAGAATGTCCAAAGTTTCAGCGGGATTTCCAGAATGTTGAAAGGAACTCGAAACATGTCAACCTTGGTTTTGAGAATCTCTCCCGGAGTTTGAGAGATTTGGACGTGAAAGGGTACCAGTCTTGTCAGGGATTGGGAACCCTTCGCGAGAATGTCCAAAGTTTCAGCGGGATTTCCAAAATGTTGAAAGGAACTCGAAACATGTCAACCTTGGTTTTGAGAATCTCTCCCGGACTTTGAGAGATTTGGACGTGAAAGGGTACCAGTCTTGTCGGGGATTGGGAACCCTTCGCGAGAATGTCCAAAGTTTCAGCGGGATTTCCAAAATGTTGAGAGGAACTCGAAACATGTCAACCTTGGTTTTGAGAATCTCTCCCGGAGTTTGAGAGATTTGGACGTGAAAGGGTACCAATCTTGTCAGGGATTGGGAACCCTTCGCGAGAATGTCCAAAGTTTCAGCGGGATTTCCAAAATGTTGAAAGGAACTCGAAACATGTCAACCTTGGTTTTGAGAATCTCTCCCGGAGTTTGAGAGATTTGGACGTGAAAGGGTACCAATCTTGTCGGGGATTGGGAACCCTTCGCGAGAATGTCCAAAGTTTCAGCGGGATTTCCAAAATGTTGAAAGGAACTCGAAACATGTCAACCTTGGTTTTGAGAATCTCTCCCGGAGTTTGAGAGATTTGGACGTGAAAGGGTACCAATCTTGTCGGGGATTGGGAACCCTTCGCCAGAATGTCCAAAGTTTCAGCGGGATTTCCAAAATTTTGAAAGGAACTCGAAACATGTCAACCTTGGTTTTGAGAATCTCTCCCGGAGTTTGAGAGATTTGGACGTGAAAGGGTACCAGTCTTGTCGGGGATTGGGAACCCTTCGCGAGAATGTCCAAAGTTTCAGCGGGATTTCCAAAATGTTGAGAGGAACTCAAAACATGTCAACCTTGGTTTTGAGAATCTCTCCCGGAGTTTGAGAGATTTGGACGTGCAAGGGTACCAGTCTTGTCGGGGATTGGGAACCCTTCGCCAGAATGTCCAAAGTTTCAGCGGGATTTCCAAAATGTTGAAAGGAACTCGAAACATGTCAACCTTGGTTTTGACAATCTCTCCCGGAGTTTGAGAGATTTGGACGTGAAAGGGTACCAATCTTGTCGGGGATTGGGAACCCTTCGCCAGAATGTCCAAAGTTTCAGCGGGATTTCCAAAATGTTGAAAGGAACTCGAAACATGTCAACCTTGGTTTTGAGAATCTCTCCCGGAGTTTGAGAGATTTGGACGTGAAAGGGTACCAGTCTTGTCGGGGATTGGGAACCCTTCGCGAGAATGTCCAAAGTTTCAGCGGGATTTCCAAAATGTTGAAAGGAACTCGAAACATGTCAACCTTGGTTTTGAGAATCTCTCCCGGACTTTGAGAGATTTGGACGTGAAAGGGTACCAGTCTTGTCGGGGATTGGGAACCCTTCGCGAGAATGTCCAAAGTTTCAGCGGGATTTCCAAAATGTTGAGAGGAACTCGAAACATGTCAACCTTGGTTTTGAGAATCTCTCCCGGAGTTTGAGAGATTTGGACGTGAAAGGGTACCAATCTTGTCAGGGATTGGGAACCCTTCGCGAGAATGTCCAAAGTTTCAGCGGGATTTCCAAAATGTTGAAAGGAACTCGAAACATGTCAACCTTGGTTTTGAGAATCTCTCCCGGAGTTTGAGAGATTTGGACGTGAAAGGGTACCAGTCTTGTCGGGGATTGGGAACCCTTCGCGAGAATGTCCAAAGTTTCAGCGGGATTTCCAAAATGTTGAAAGGAACTCGAAACATGTCAACGTTGGTTTTGAGAATCTCTCCCGGACTTTGAGAGATTTGGACGTGAAAGGGTAGCAGTCTTGTCGGGGATTGGGAACCCTTCGCGAGAATGTCCAAAGTTTCAGCGGGATTTCCAAAATGTTGAAAGGAACTCGAAACATGTCAACCTTGGTTTTGAGAATCTCTCCCGGACTTTGAGAGATTTGGACGTGAAAGGGTACCAGTCTTGTCGGGGATTGGGAACCCTTCGCGAGAATGTCCAAAGTTTCAGCGGGATTTCCAAAATGTTGAGAGGAACTCGAAACATGTCAACCTTGGTTTTGAGAATCTCTCCCGGAGTTTGAGAGATTTGGACGTGAAAGGGTACCAATCTTGTCAGGGATTGGGAACCCTTCGCGAGAATGTCCAAAGTTTCAGCGGGATTTCCAAAATGTTGAAAGGAACTCGAAACATGTCAACCTTGGTTTTGAGAATCTCTCCCGGAGTTTGAGAGATTTGGACGTGAAAGGGTACCAGTCTTGTCGGGGATTGGGAACCCTTCGCGAGAATGTCCAAAGTTTCAGCGGGATTTCCAAAATGTTGAAAGGAACTCGAAACATGTCAACCTTGGTTTTGAGAATCTCTCCCGGAGTTTGAGAGATTTGGACGTGAAAGGGTACCAGTCTTGTCGGGGATTGGGAACCCTTCGTGAGAATGTCCAAAATTTCAGCGGGATTTCCAAAATGTTGAGAGGAACTCGAAACATGTCAACCTTGGTTTTGAAAATCTCTCCCGGAGTTTGAGAGATTTGGACGTGAAAGGGTACCAGTCTTGTCGGGGATTGGGAACCCTTCGCGAGAATGTCCAAAGTTTCAGCGGGATTTCCAAAATGTTGAGAGGAACTCGAAACATGTCAACCTTGGTTTTGAGAATCTCTCCCGGAGTTTGAGAGATTCGGACGTGAAAGGGTACCAGTCTTGTCGGGGATTGGGAACCCTTCGCCAGAATGTCCAAAGTTTCAGCGGGATTTCCAAAATGTTGAAAGGAACTCGAAACATGTCAACCTTGGTTTTGAGAATCTCTCCCGGAGTTTGAGAGATTTGGACGTGAAAGTGTACCAGTCTTGTCGGGGATTGGGAACCCTTCGCCAGAATGTCCAAAGTTTCAGCGGGATTTCCAAAATGTTGAAAGGAACTCGAAACATGTCAGCCTTGGTTTTGAGTATCTCTCCCGGAGTTTGAGAGATTTGGACGTGAAAGGGTACCAGTCTTGTCGGGGATTGGGAACCCTTCGCCAGAATGTCCAAAGTTTCAGCTGGATTTGCAAAATGTTGAGAGGAACTCGAAACATGTCAACCTTGGTTTTGAGAATCTCTCCCGGACTTTGAGAGATTTGGACGTGAAAGGGTACCAGTCTTGTCGGGGATTGGGAACCCTTCGCGAGAATGTCCAAAGTTTCAGCGGGATTTCCAAAATGTTGAAAGGAACTCGAAACATGTCAACGTTGGTTTTGAGAATCTCTCCCGGAGTTTGAGAGATTTGGACGTGAAAGGGTACCAGTCTTGTCGGGGATTGGGAACCCTTCGCGAGAATGTCCAAAGTTTCAGCGGGATTTCCAAAATGTTGAAAGGAACTCGAAACATGTCAACCTTGGTTTTGAGAATCTCTCCCGGAGTTGGAGAGATTTGGACGTGAAAGGGTACCAGTCTTGTTGGGGATCGGGAACCCTTCGCGAGAATGTCCAAAGTTTCAGCGGGATTTCCAAAATGTTGAAAGGAACTCGAAACATGTCAACCTTGGTTTTGAGAATCTCTCCCGGAGTTTGAGAGATTTGGACGTGAAAGGGTACCAGTCTTGTCAGGGATTGGGAATCCTTCGCGAGAATGTCCAAAGTTTCAGCGGGATTTCCAAAATGTTGAAAGGAACTCGAAACATGTCAACCTTGGTTTTGAGAATCTCTCCCGGAGTTTGAGAGATTTGGACGTGAAAGGGTACCAGTCTTGTCGGGGATTGGGAACCCTTCGCGAGAATGTCCAAAGTTTCAGCGGGATTTCCAAAATGTTGAAAGGAACTCGAAACATGTCAACCTTGGTTTTGAGAATCTCTCCTGGAGTTTGAGAGATTTGGACGTGAAAGGGTACCAGTCTTGTCGGGGATTGGGAACCCTTCGCGAGAATGTCCAAAGTTTCAGCGGGATTTCCAAAATGTTGAGAAAAACTCGAAACATGTCAACCTTGGTTTTGAGAATCTCTCCCGGAGTTTGAGAGATTTGGACGTGAAAGGGTACCAGTCTTGTCGGGGATTGGGAACCCTTCGCGAGAATGTCCAAAGTTTCAGCGGGATTTCCAAAATGTTGAAAGGAACTCGAAACATGTCAACCTTGGTTTTGAGATTCTCTCCCGGAGTTTGAGAGATTTGGACGTGAAAAGGTACCAGTCTTGTCGGGGATTGGGAACCCTTCGCGAGAATGTCCAAAGTTTCAGCGGGATTTCCAAAATGTTGAAAGGAACTCGAAACATGTCAACCTTGGTTTTGAGAATCTCTCCCGGAGTTTGAGAGATTTGGACGTGCAAGGGTACCAGTCTTGTCGGGGATTGGGAACCCTTCGCGAGAATGTCCAAAGTTTCAGCGGGATTTCCAAAATGTTGAAAGGAACTCGAAACATGTCAACCTTGGTTTTGAGAATCTCTCCCGGAGTTTGAGAGATTCGGACGTGAAAGGGTACCAGTCTTGTCGGGGATTGGGAACCCTTCGCGAGAATGTTCAAAGTTTCAGCGGGATTTCCAAAATGTTGAAAGGAACTCGAAACATGTCAACCTTGGTTTTGAGAATCTCTCCCGGAGTTTGAGAGATTTGGACGTGAAAGGGTACCAATCTTGTCGGGGATTCGGAACCCTTCGCGAGAATGTCCAAAGTTTCAGCGGGATTTCCAAAATGTTGAGAGGAACTCGAAACATGTCAACCTTGGTTTTGAGAATCTCTCCCGGAGTTTGAGAGATTTGGACGTGCAAGGGTACCAGTCTTGTCGGGGATTGGGAACCCTTCGCCAGAATGTCCAAAGTTTCAGCGGGATTTCCAAAATGTTGAAAGGAACTCGAAACATGTCAACCTTGGTTTTGAGAATCTCTCCCGGAGTTTGAGAGATTTGGACGTGAAAGGGTACCAATCTTGTCGGGGATTGGGAACCCTTCGCGAGAATGTCCAAAGTTTCAGCGGGATTTCCAAAATGTTGAAAGGAACTCGAAACATGTCAACCTTGGTTTTGAGAATCTCTCCCGGAGTTTGAGAGATTTGGACGTGAAAGGGTACCAGTCTTGTCGGGGATTGGGAACCCTTCGCCAGAATGTCCAAAGTTTCAGCGGGATTTCCAAAATGTTGAAAGGAACTCGAAACATGTCAACCTTGGTTTTGAGAATCTCTCCCGGAGTTTGAGAGATTTGGACGTGAAAGGGTACCAGTCTTGTCGGGGATTGGGAACCCTTCGCCAGAATGTCCAAAGTTTCAGCTGGATTTGCAAAATGTTGAGAGGAACTCGAAACATGTCAACCTTGGTTTTGAGAATCTCTCCCGGAGTTTGAGAGATTTGGACGTGAAAGGGTACCAGTCTTGTCGGGGATTGGGAACCCTTCGCGAGAATGTCCAAAGTTTCAGCGGGATTTCCAAAATGTTGAAAGGAACTCGAAACATGTCAACCTTGGTTTTGAGAATCTCTCCCGGAGTTTGAGAGATTTGGACGTGAAAGGGTACCAGTCTTGTCGGGGATTGGGAACCCTTCGCGAGAATGTCCAAAGTTTCAGCGGGATTTCCAAAATGTTGAGAGGAACTCGAAACATGTCAACCTTGGTTTTGAGAATCTCTCCCGGAGTTTGAGAGATTTGGACGTGAAAGGGTACCAGTCTTGTCGGGGATTGGGAACCCTTCGCGAGAATGTCCAATGTTTCAGCGGGATTTCCAAAATGTTGAGAGGAACTCGAAACATGTCAACCTTGGTTTTGAGAATCTCTCCCGGAGTTTGAGAGATTTGGACGTGCAAGGGTACCAGTCTTGTCGGGGATTGGGAACCCTTCGCGAGAATGTTCAAAGTTTCAGCGGGATTTCCAAAATGTTGAAAGGAACTCGAAACATGTCAACCTTGGTTTTGAGAATCTCTCCCGGAGTTTGAGAGATTCGGACGTGAAAGGGTACCAGTCTTGTCCGGGATTGGGAACCCTTCGCGAGAATGTCCAAAGTTTCAGCGGGATTTCCAAAATGTTGAAAGGAACTCGAAACATGTCAACCTTGGTTTTGAGTATCTCTCCCGGAGTTTGAGATATTTGGACGTGAAAGGGTACCAGTCTTGTCGGGGATTGGGAACCCTTCGCCAGAATGTCCAAAGTTTCAGCGGGATTTCCAAAATGTTGAGAGGAACTCGAAACATGTCAACCTTGGTTTTGAGAATCTCTCCCGGACTTTGAGAGATTTGGACGTGAAAGGGTACCAGTCTTGTCGGGGATTGGGAACCCTTCGCGAGAATGTCCAAAGTTTCAGCGGGATTTCCAAAATGTTGAAAGGAACTCGAAACATGTCAACGTTGGTTTTGAGAATCTCTCCCGGAGTTTGAGAGATTTGGACGTGAAAGGGTACCAGTCTTGTCGGGGATTGGGAACCCTTCGCGAGAATGTCCAAAGTTTCAGCGGGATTTCCAAAATGTTGAAAGGAACTCGAAACATGTCAACCTTGGTTTTGAGAATCTCTCCCGGAGTTGGAGAGATTTGGACGTGAAAGGGTACCAGTCTTGTTGGGGATCGGGAACCCTTCGCCAGAATGTCCAAAGTTTCAGCGGGATTTCCAAAATGTTGAAAGGAACTCGAAACATGTCAACCTTGGTTTTGAGAATCTCTCCCGGAGTTTGAGAGATTTGGACGTGAAAGGGTGCCAGTCTTGTCAGGGATTGGGAATCCTTCGCGAGAATGTCCAAAGTTTCAGCGGGATTTCCAAAATGTTGAAAGGAACTCGAAACATGTCAACCTTGGTTTTGAGAATCTCTCCCGGAGTTTGAGAGATTTGGACGTGAAAGGGTACCAGTCTTGTCGGGGATTGGGAACCCTTCGCGAGAATGTCCAAAGTTTCAGCGGGATTTCCAAAATGTTGAAAGGAACTCGAAACATGTCAACCTTGGTTTTGAGAATCTCTCCTGGAGTTTGAGAGATTTGGACGTGAAAGGGTACCAGTCTTGTCGGGGATTGGGAACCCTTCGCGAGAATGTCCAAAGTTTCAGCGGGATTTCCAAAATGTTGAGAAAAACTCGAAACATGTCAACCTTGGTTTTGAGAATCTCTCCCGGAGTTTGAGAGATTTGGACGTGAAAGGGTACCAGTCTTGTCGGGGATTGGGAACCCTTCGCGAGAATGTCCAAAGTTTCAGCGGGATTTCCAAAATGTTGAAAGGAACTCGAAACATGTCAACCTTGGTTTTGAGATTCTCTCCCGGAGTTTGAGAGATTTGGACGTGAAAAGGTACCAGTCTTGTCGGGGATTGGGAACCCTTCGCGAGAATGTCCAAAGTTTCAGCGGGATTTCCAAAATGTTGAAAGGAACTCGAAACATGTCAACCTTGGTTTTGAGAATCTCTCCCGGAGTTTGAGAGATTTGGATGTGAAAGGGTACCAGTCTTGTCGGGGATTGGGAACCCTTCGCGAGAATGTCCAAAGTTTCAGCGGGATTTCCAAAATGTTGAAAGGAACTCGAAACATGTCAACCTTGGTTTTGAGAATCTCTCCCGGAGTTTGAGAGATTTGGACGTGAAAGGGTACCAGTCTTGTCGGGGATTGGGAACCCTTCGCGAGAATGTTCAAAGTTTCAGCGGGATTTCCAGAATGTTGAAAGGAACTCGAAACATGTCAACCTTGGTTTTGAGAATCTCTCCCGGAGTTTGAGAGATTTGGACGTGAAAGGGTACCAATCTTGTCGGGGATTCGGAACCCTTCGCGAGAATGTCCAAAGTTTCAGCGGGATTTCCAAAATGTTGAGAGGAACTCGAAACATGTCAACCTTGGTTTTGAGAATCTCTCCCGGAGTCTGAGAGATTTGGACGTGCAAGGGTACCAGTCTTGTCGGGGATTGGGAACCCTTCGCCAGAATGTCCAAAGTTTCAGCGGGATTTCCAAAATGTTGAAAGGAACTCGAAACATGTCAACCTTGGTTTTGAGAATCTCTCCCGGAGTTTGAGAGATTTGGACGTGAAAGGGTACCAATCTTGTCGGGGATTGGGAACCCTTCGCGAGAATGTCCAAAGTTTCAGCGGGATTTCCAAAATGTTGAAAGGAACTCGAAACATGTCAACCTTGGTTTTGAGAATCTCTCCCGGAGTTTGAGAGATTTGGACGTGAAAGTGTACCAGTCTTGTCGGGGATTGGGAACCCTTCGCCAGAATGTCCAAAGTTTCAGCGGGATTTCCAAAATGTTGAAAGGAACTCGAAACATGTCAACCTTGGTTTTGAGAATCTCTCCCGGAGTTTGAGAGATTTGGACGTGAAAGGGTACCAATCTTGTCGGGGATTGGGAACCCTTCGCGAGAATGTCCAAAGTTTCAGCGGGATTTCCAAAATGTTGAAAGGAACTCGAAACATGTCAACCTTGGTTTTGAGAATCTCTCCCGGAGTTTGAGAGATTTGGACGTGAAAGTGTACCAGTCTTGTCGGGGATTGGGAACCCTTCGCCAGAATGTCCAAAGTTTCAGCGGGATTTCCAAAATGTTGAAAGGAACTCGAAACATGTCAACCTTGGTTTTGAGAATCTCTCCCGGAGTTTGAGAGATTTGGACGTGAAAGGGTACCAGTCTTGTCGGGGATTGGGAACCCTTCGCGAGAATGTCCAAAGTTTCAGCGGGATTTCCAAAATGTTGAAAGGAACTCGAAACATGTCAACGTTGGTTTTGAGAATCTCTCCCGGACTTTGAGAGATTTGGACGTGAAAGGGTAGCAGTCTTGTCGGGGATTGGGAACCCTTCGCGAGAATGTCCAAAGTTTCAGCGGGATTTCCAAAATGTTGAAAGGAACTCGAAACATGTCAACCTTGGTTTTGAGAATCTCTCCTGGAGTTTGAGAGATTTGGACGTGAAAGGGTACCAGTCTTGTCGGGGATTGGGAACCCTTCTCGAGAATGTCCAAAGTTTCAGCGGGATTTCCAAAATGTTGAAAGGAACTCGAAACACGTCAACGTTGGTTTTGAGAATCTCTCCCGGAGTTTGAGAGATTTGGACGTGAAAGGGTACCAGTCTTGTCGGGGATTGGGAACCCTTCTCGAGAATGTCCAAAGTTTCAGCGGGATTTCCAAAATGTTGAAAGGAACTCGAAACATGTCAACCTTGGTTTTGAGAATCTCTCCTGGAGTTTGAGAGATTTGGACGTGAAAGTGTACCAGTCCTGTCGGGGATTGGGAACCCTTCTCGAGAATGTCCAAAGTTTCAGCGGGATTTCCAAAATGTTGAAAGGAACTCGAAACATGTCAACCTTGGTTTTGAGAATCTCTCCCGGAGTTTGAGAGATTTGGACGTGAAAGGGTACCAGTCTTGTCGGGGATTGGGAACCCTTCGCGAGAATGTCCAAAGTTTCAGCGGGATTTCCAAAATGTTGAGAGGAACTCGAAACATGTCAACCTTGGTTTTGAGAATCTCTCCCGGAGTTTGAGAGATTTGGACGTGAAAGGGTACCAGTCTTGTCGGGGATTGGGAACCCTTCGCGAGAATGTCCAAAGTTTCAGCGGGATTTCCAGAATGTTGAAAGGAACTCGAAACATGTCAACCTTGGTTTTGAGAATCTCTCCCGGAGTTTGAGAGATTTGGACGTGAAAGGGTACCAGTCTTGTCAGGGATTGGGAACCCTTCGCGAGAATGTCCAAAGTTTCAGCGGGATTTCCAAAATGTTGAAAGGAACTCGAAACATGTCAACGTTGGTTTTGAGAATCTCTCCCGGAGTTTGAGAGATTTGGACGTGAAAGGGTACCAGTCTTGTCGGGGATTGGGAACCATTCGCGAGAATATCCAAAGTTTCAGCGGGATTTCCAAAATGTTGAAAGGAACTCGAAACATGTCAACCTTGGTTTTGAGAATCTCTCCCGGAGTTTGAGAGATTTGGACGTGAAAGGGTACCAGTCTTGTCGGGGATCGGGAACCCTTCGTGAGTATGTCCAAAGTTTCAGCGGGATTTCCAAAATGTTGAAAGGAACTCGAAACATGTCAACCTTGGTTTTGAGAATCTCTCCCGGAGTTTGAGAGATTTGGACGTGAAAGGGTACCAGTCTTGTCGGGGATTGGGAACCCTTCGCGAGAATGTCCAAAGTTTCAGCGGGATTTCCAAAATGTTGAAAGGAACTCGAAACATGTCAACCTTGGTTTTGAGAATCTCTCCCGGAGTTTGAGAGATTTGGACGTGAAAGGGTACCAATCTTGTCGGGGATTGGGAACCCTTCGCGAGAATGTCCAAAGTTTCAGCGGGATTTCCAAAATGTTGAAAGGAACTCGAAACATGTCAACCTTGGTTTTGAGAATCTCTCCTGGAGTTTGAGAGATTTGGACGTGAAAGGGTACCAGTCTTGTCGGGGATTGGGAACCCTTCTCGAGAATGTCCAAAGTTTCAGCGGGATTTCCAAAATGTTGAAAGGAACTCGAAACATGTCAACCTTGGTTTTGAGAATCTCTCCCGGAGTTTGAGAGATTTGGACGTGAAAGGGTACCAGTCTTGTCGGGGATTGGGAACCCTTCGCGAGAGTGTCCAAAGTTTCAGCGGGATTTCCAAAATGTTGAAAGGAACTCGAAACATGTCAACCTTGGTTTTGAGAATCTCTCCCGGAGTTTGAGAGATTTGGACGTGAAAGGGTACCAGTCTTGTCGGGGATTGGGAACCCTTCGCGAGAATGTCCAAAGTTTCAGCGGGATTTCCAAAATGTTGAAAGGAACTCGAAACATGTCAACCTTGGTTTTGAGAATCTCTCCCGGAGTTTGAGAGATTTGGACGTGAAAGGGTACCAGTCTTGTCGGGGATTGGGAACCATTCGCGAGAATATCCAAAGTTTCAGCGGGATTTCCAAAATGTTGAAAGGAACTCGAAACATGTCAACCTTGGTTTTGAGAATCTCTCCCGGAGTTTGAGAGATTTGGACGTGAAAGGGTACCAATCTTGTCGGGGATCGGGAACCCTTCGCGAGTATGTCCAAAGTTTCAGCGGGATTTCCAAAATGTTGAAAGGAACTCGAAACATGTCAACCTTGGTTTTGAGAATCTCTCCCGGAGTTTGAGAGATTTGGACGTGAAAGGGTACCAGTCTTGTCGGGGATTGGGAACCCTTCGCGAGAATGTCCAAAGTTTCAGCGGGATTTCCAAAATGTTGAAAGGAACTCGAAACATGTCAACCTTGGTTTTGAGAATCTCTCCCGGAGTTTGAGAGATTTGGACGTGAAAGGGTACCAATCTTGTCGGGGATTGGGAACCCTTCGCGAGAATGTCCAAAGTTTCAGCGGGATTTCCAAAATGTTGAAAGGAACTCGAAACATGTCAACCTTGGTTTTGAGAATCTCTCCTGGAGTTTGAGAGATTTGGACGTGAAAGGGTACCAATCTTTTCGCGGATTGGGAACCCTTCTCTAGAATGTCCAAAGTTTCAGCGGGATTTCCAAAATGTTGAAAGGAACTCGAAACATGTCAACCTTGGTTTTGAGAATCTCTCCCGGAGTTTGAGAGATTTGGACGTGAAAGGGTACCAGTCTTGTCGGGGATTGGGAACCCTTCGCGAGAGTGTCCAAAGTTTCAGCGGGATTTCCAAAATGTTGAAAGGAACTCGAAACATGTCAACCTTGGTTTTGAGAATCTCTCCCGGAGTTTGAGAGATTTGGACGTGAAAGGGTACCAGTCTTGTCGGGGATTGGGAACCCTTCGCGAGAATCTCCAAAGTTTCAGAGGGATTTCCAAAATGTTGAAAGGAACTCGAAACATGTCAACCTTGGTTTTGAGAATCTCTCCCGGAGTTTGAGAGATTTGGACGTGAAAGGGTACCAGTCTTGTCGGGGATTGGGAACCCTTCTCGAGAATGTCCAAAGTTTCAGCGGGATTTCCAAAATGTTGAAAGGAACTCGAAACATGTCAACCTTGGTTTTGAGAATCTCTCCCGGAGTTTGAGAGATTTGGACGTGAAAGGGTACCAGTCTTGTCGGGGATTGGGAACCCTTCGCGAGAGTGTCCAAAGTTTCAGCGGGATTTCCAAAATGTTGAAAGGAACTCGAAACATGTCAACCTTGGTTTTGAGAATCTCTCCCGGAGTTTGAGAGATTTGGACGTGAAAGGGTACCAGTCTTGTCGGGGATTGGGAACCCTTCGCGAGAATGTCCAAAGTTTCAGCGGGATTTCCAAAATGTTGAAAGGAACTCGAAACATGTCAACCTTGGTTTTGAGAATCTCTCCCGGAGTTTGAGAGATTTGAACGTGAAAGGGTACCAATCTTGTCGGGGATTGGGAACCCTTCGCGAGAGTGTCCAAAGTTTCAGCGGGATTTCCAAAATGTTGAAAGGAACTCGAAACATGTCAACCTTGGTTTTGAGAATCTCTCCTGGAGTTTGAGAGATTTGGACGTGAAAGGGTACCAGTCTTGTCGGGGATCGGGAACCCTTCGCGAGAATGTCCAAAGTTTCAGCGGGATTTCCAAAATGTTGAAAGGAACTCGAAACATGTCAACCTTGGTTTTGAGAATCTCTCCCGGAGTTTGAGAGATTTGGATGTGAAAGGGTACCAGTCTTGTCGGGGATTGGGAACCCTTCGCGAGAATGTCCAAAGTTTCAGCGGGATTTCCAAAATGTTGAAAGGAACTCGAAACATGTCAACCTTGGTTTTGAGAATCTCTCCCGGAGTTTGAGAGATTTGGACGTGAAAGGGTACCAGTCTTGTCGGGGATTGGGAACCCTTCGCGAGAGTGTCCAAAGTTTCAGCGGGATTTCCAAAATGTTGAAAGGAACTCGAAACATGTCAACCTTGGTTTTGAGAATCTCTCCTGGAATTTGAGAGATTTGGACGTGAAAGGGTACCAGTCTTGTCGGGGATTGGGAACCCTTCTCGAGAATGTCCAAAGTTTCAGCGGGATTTCCAAAATGTTGAAAGGAACTCGAAACATGTCAACCTTGGTTTTGAGAATCTCTCCCGGAGTTTGAGAGATTTGGACGTGAAAGGGTACCAGTCTTATCGGGGATTGGGAACCCTTCGCGAGAATGTCCAAAGTTTCAGCGGGATTTCCAAAATGTTGAAAGGAACTCGAAACATGTCAACCTTGGTTTTGAGAATCTCTCCCGGAGTTTGAGAGATTTGGACGTGAAAGGGTACCAGTCTTATCGGGGATTGGGAACCCTTCGCGAGAATGTCCAAAGTTTCAGCGGGATTTCCAAAATGTTGAAAGGAACTCGAAACATGTCAACCTTGGTTTTGAGAATCTCTCCCGGAGTTTGAGAGATTTGGACGTGAAAGGGTACCAGTCTTGTCGGGGATTGGGAACCCTTCGCGAGAATGTCCAAAGTTTCAGCGGGATTTCCAAAATGTTGAAATGAACTCGAAACATGTCACCCTTGGTTTTGAGAATCTCTCCCGGAGTTTGAGAGATTTGGACGTGAAAGGGTACCAATCTTGTCGGGGATTGGGAACCCTTCGCGAGAGTGTCCAAAGTTTCAGCGGATTTCCAAAATGTTGAAAGGAACTCGAAACATGTCAACCTTGGTTTCGAGAATCTCTCCTGGAGTTTGAGAGATTTGGACGTGAAAGGGTACCAGTCTTGTCGGGGATTGGGAACCCTTCTCGAGAATGTTCAAAGTTTCAGCGGGATTTCCAAAATGTTGAAAGGAACTCGAAACATGTCAACCTTGGTTTTGAGAATCTCTCCCGGAGTTTGAGAGATTTGGACGTGAAAGGGTACCAGTCTTGTCGGGGATTGGGAACCCTTCGCGAGAATGTCCAAAGTTTCAGCGGGATTTCCAAAATGTTGAAAGGAACTCGAAACATGTCAACCTTGGTTTTGAGAATCTCTCCCGGAGTTTGAGAGATTTGGACGTGAAAGGGTACCAGTCTTGTCGGGGATTGGGAACCCTTCGCGAGAATGTCCAAAGTTTCAGCGGGATTTCCAAAATGTTGAAAGGAACTCGAAACATGTCAACCTTGGTTTTGAGAATCTCTCCCGGACTTTGAGAGATTTGGACGTGAAAGGGTACCAGTCTTGTCGGGGATTGGGAACCCTTCGCGAGAATGTCCAAAGTTTCAGCGGGATTTCCAAAATGTTGAAAGGAACTCGAAACATGTCAACCTTGGTTTTGAGAATCTCTCCTGGAGTTTGAGAGATTTGAACGTGAAAGGGTACCAATCTTGTCGGGGATTGGGAACCCTTCGCGAGAGTGTCCAAAGTTTCAGCGGGATTTCCAAAATGTTGAAAGGAACTCGAAACATGTCAACCTTGGTTTTGAGAATCTCTCCTGGAGTTTGAGAGATTTGGACGTGAAAGGGTACCAGTCTTGTCGGGGATTGGGAACCCTTCGCGAGAATGTCCAAAGTTTCAGCGGGATTTCCAAAATGTTGAAAGGAACTCGAAACATGTCAACCTTGGTTTTGACAATCTCTCCCGGAGTTTGAGAGATTTGGACGTGAAAGGGTACCAATCTTGTCGGGGATTGGGAACCCTTCGCGAGAGTGTCCAAAGTTTCAGCGGGATTTCCAAAATGTTGAAAGGAACTCGAAACATGTCAACCTTGGTTTTGAGAATCTCTCCCGGAGTTTGAGAGATTTGGACGTGAAAGGGTACCAGTCTTGTCGGGGATTGGGAACCCTTCTCGAGAATGTCCAAAGTTTCAGCGGGATTTCCAAAATGTTGAAAGGAACTCGAAACATGTCAACCTTGGTTTTGAGAATCTCTCCCGGAGTTTGAGAGATTTGGACATGAAAGGGTACCAGTCTTGTCGGGGATTGGGAACCCTTCGCGAGAATGTCCAAAGTTTCAGCGGGATTTCCAAAATGTTGAAAGGAACTCGAAACATGTCAACCTTGGTTTTGAGAATCTCTCCCGGAGTTTGAGAGATTTGGACGTGAAAGGGTACCAGTCTTGTCGGGGATTGGGAACCCTTCTCGAGAATGTCCAAAGTTTCAGCAGGATTTCCAAAATGTTGAAAGGAACTCGAAACATGTCAACCTTGGTTTTGAGAATCTCTCCCGGAGTTTGAGAGATTTGGACGTGAAAGGGTACCAGTCTTGTCGGGGATTGGGAACCCTTCGCGAGAGTGTCCAAAGTTTCAGCGGGATTTCCAAAATGTTGAAAGGAACTCGAAACATGTCAACCTTGGTTTTGAGAATCTCTCCCGGAGTTTGAGAGATTTGGACGTGAAAGGGTACCAGTCTTGTCGGGGATTGGGAACCCTTCGCGAGAGTGTCCAAAGTTTCAGTGGGATTTCCAAAATGTTGAAAGGAACTCGAAACATGTCCACCTTGGTTTTGAGAATCTCTCCCGGACTTTGAGAGATTTGGACGTGAAAGGGTACCAGTCTTGTCGGGGATTGGGAACCCTTCTCGAGAAGGTCCAAAGTTTCAGCGGGATTTCCAAAATGTTGAAAGGAACTCGAAACATGTCAACCTTGGTTTTGAGAATCTCTCCCGGAGTTTGAGAGATTTGGACGTGAAAGCGTACCAGTCTTGTCGGGGATTGGGAACCCTTCGTGAGAATGTCCAAAGTTTCAGCGGGATTTCCAAAATGTTGAAAGGAACTCGAAACATGTCAACCTTGGTTTTGAGAATCTCTCCTGGAGTTTGAGAGATTTGGACGTGAAAGGGTACCAATCTTTTCGCGGATTGGGAACCCTTCTCGAGAATGTCCAAAGTTTCAGCGGGATTTCCAAAATGTTGAAAGGAACTCGAAACATGTCAACCTTGGTTTTGAGAATCTCTCCCGGAGTTTGAGAGATTTGGACGTGAAAGGGTACCAGTCTTGTCGGGGATTGGGAACCCTTCGCGAGAATGTCCAAAGTTTCAGCGGGATTTCCAAAATGTTGAAAGGAACTCGAAACATGTCAACCTTGGTTTTGAGAATCTCTCCCGGAGTTTGAGAGATTTGGACGTGAAAGGGTACCAGTCTTGTCGGGGATTGGGAACCCTTCGCGAGAGTGTCCAAAGTTTCAGCGGGATTTCCAAAATGTTGAAAGGAACTCGAAACATGTCAACCTTGGTTTTGAGAATCTCTCCCGGAGTTTGAGAGATTTGGACGTGAAAGGGTACCAGTCTTGTCGGGGATTGGGAACCCTTCGCGAGAGTGTCCAAAGTTTCAGCGGGATTTCCAAAATGTTGAAAGGAACTCGAAACATGTCCACCTTGGTTTTGAGAATCTCTCCCGGACTTTGAGAGATTTGGACGTGAAAGGGTACCAGTCTTGTCGGGGATTGGGAACCCTTCTCGAGAATGTCCAAAGTTTCAGCGGGATTTCCAAAATGTTGAAAGGAACTCGAAACATGTCAACCTTGGTTTTGAGAATCTCTCCCGGAGTTTGAGAGATTTGGACGTGAAAGGGTACCAGTCTTGTCGGGGATTGGGAACCCTTCGTGAGAATGTCCAAAGTTTCAGCGGGATTTCCAAAATGTTGAAAGGAACTCGAAACATGTCAACCTTGGTTTTGAGAATCTCTCCTGGAGTTTGAGAGATTTGGACGTGAAAGGGTACCAATCTTTTCGCGGATTGGGAACCCTTCTCGAGAATGTCCAAAGTTTCAGCGGGATTTCCAAAATGTTGAAAGGAACTCGAAACATGTCAACCTTGGTTTTGAGAATCTCTCCCGGAGTTTGAGAGATTTGGACGTGAAAGGGTACCAGTCTTGTCGGGGATTGGGAACCCTTCGCGAGAATGTCCAAAGTTTCAGCGGGATTTCCAAAATGTTGAAAGGAACTCGAAACATGTCACCCTTGGTTTTGAGAATCTCTCCCGGAGTTTGAGAGATTTGGACGTGAAAGGGTACCAGTCGTGTCGGGGATTGGGAACCCTTCGCGAGAATGTCCAAAGTTTCAGCGGGATTTCCAAAATGTTGAAAGGAACTCGAAACATGTCAACCTTGGTTTTGAGAATCTCTCCCGGAGTTTGAGAGATTTGGACGTGAAAGGGTACCAGTGTTGTCGGGGATTGGGAACCCTTCGCGAGAATGTCCAAAGTTTCAGTGGGATTTCCAAAATGTTGAAAGGAACTCGAAACATGTCAACCTTGGTTTTGAGAATCTCTCCCCGAGTTTGAGAGATTTGGACGTGAAAGTGTACCAGTCTTGACAGGGATTGGGAACCCTTCGCGAGAATGTCCAAAGTTTCTGCGGGATTTCCAAAATGTTGAGAGGAACTCGAAACATGTCAACCTTGGTTTTGAGAATCTCTCCCGGAGTTTGAGAGATTCGGACGTGAAAGGGTACCAGTCTTGTCGGGGATTGGGAACCCTTCTCGAGAATGTCCAAAGTTTCAGCGGGATTTCCAAAATGTTGAAAGGAACTCGAAACATGTCAACCTTGGTTTTGAGAATCTCTCCCGGAGTTCGAGAGATTTGGACGTGAAAGGGTACCAGTCTTGTCGGGGATTGGGAACCCTTCGCGAGAATGTCCAAAGTTTCAGCGGGATTTCCAAAATGTTGAAAGGAACTCGAAACATGTCAACCTTGGTTTTGAGAATCTCTCCCGGAGTTTGAGAGATTTGGACGTGAAAGGGTACCAGTCTTGTCGGGGATTGGGAACCCTTCACGAGAATGTCCAAAGTTTCAGCGGGATTTCCAAAATGTTGAAAGGAACTCGAAACATGTCAACCTTGGTTTTGAGAATCTCTCCCGGAGTTTGAGAGATTTGGACGTGAAAGGGTACCAGTCTTGTCGGGGATTTGGAACCCTTCGTGAGAATCTCCAAAGTTTCAGCGGGATTTCCAGAATGTTGAAAGGAACTCGAAACATGTCAACCTTGGTTTTGAGAATCTCTCCCGGAGTTTGAGAGATTTGGACGTGAAAGGGTACCAGTCTTGTCGGGGATTGGGAACCCTTCGCGAGAATGTCCAAAGTTTCAGCGGGATTTCCAAAATGTTGAAAGGAACTCGAAACATGTCAACCTTGGTTTTGAGAATCTCACCCGGAGTTTGAGAGATTTGGACGTGAAAGGGTACCAGTCTTGTCGGGGATTGGGAACCCTTCGCGAGAATGTCCAAAGTTTCAGCGGGATTTCCAAAATGTTGAAAGGAACTCGAAACATGTCAACCTTGGTTTTGAGAATCTCTCCCGGACTTTGAGAGATTTGGACGTGAAAGGGTACCAGTCTTGTTGGGGATTGGGAACCCTTCGCGAGAATGTCCAAAGTTTCAGCGGGATTTCCAAAATGTTGAAAGGAACTCGAAACATGTCACCCTTGGTTTTGAGAATCTCTCCCGGAGTTTGAGAGATTTGGACGTGAAAGGGTACCAGTCTTGTCGGGGATTGGGAACCCTTCGCGAGAATGTCCAAAGTTTCAGCGGGATTTCCAAAATGTTGAAAGGAACTCGAAACATGTCAACCTTGGTTTTGAGAATCTCTCCCGGAGTTTGAGAGATTTGGATGTGAAAGGGTACCAGTCTTGTCGGGGATTGGGAACCCTTCGCGAGAATGTCCAAAGTTTCAGCGGGATTTCCAGAATGTTGAAAGGAACTCGAAACATGTCAACCTTGGTTTTGAGAATCTCTCCCGGAGTTTGAGAGATTTGGACGTGAAAGGGTACCAGTCTTGTCGGGGATTGGGAACCCTTCGCGAGAATCTCCAAAGTTTCATCGGGATTTCCAGAATGTTGAAAGGAACTCGAAACATGTCAACCTTGGTTTTGAGAATCTCTCCCGGAGTTTGAGAGATTCGGACGTGAAAGGGTACCAGTCTTGTCGGGGATTGGGAACCCTTCGCGAGAATGTCCAAAGTTTCAGCGGGATTTCCAAAATGTTGAAAGGAACTCGAAACATGTCAACCTTGGTTTTGAGAATCTCTCCCGGAGTTTGAGAGATTTGGACGTGAAAGGGTACCAGTCTTGTCGGGGATTGGGAACCCTTCGCGAGAATGTCCAAAGTTTCAGTGGGATTTCCAAAATGTTGAGAGGAACTCGAAACATGTCAACCTTGGTTTTGAGAATCTCTCCCGGAGTTTGAGAGATTTGGACGTGAAAGGGTACCAGTCTTGTCGGGGATTGGGAACCCTTCGCGAGAATGTCCAAAGTTTCAGCGGGATTTCCAAAATGTTGAAAGGAACTCGAAACATGTCAACCTTGGTTTTGAGAATCTCTCCCGGAGTTTGAGAGATTTGGACGTGAAAGGGTACTAGTCTTGTCGGGGATTGGGAACCCTTTGCGAGAATGTCCAAAGTTTCAGCGGGATTTCCAAAATGTTGAAAGGAACTCGAAACATGTCAACCTTGGTTTTGAGAATCTCTCCCGGAGTTTGAGAGATTTGGACGTGAAAGGGTACCAGTCTTGTCGGGGATTGGGAACCCTTCGTGAGAATCTCCAAAGTTTCAGCGGGATTTCCAGAATGTTGAGAGGAACTCGAAACATGTCAACCTTGGTTTTGAGAATCTCTCCCGGAGTTTGAGAGATTTGGACGTGAAAGGGTACCAGTCTTGTCGGGGATTGGGAACCCTTCGCGAGAATGTCCAAAGTTTCAGCGGGATTTCCAAAATGTTGAAAGGAACTCGAAACATGTCAACCTTGGTTTTGAGAATCTCTCCCGGAGTTTGAGAGATTTGGACGTGAAAGGGTACCAGTCTTGTCGGGGATTGGGAACCCTTCGCGAGAATGTCCAAAGTTTCAGCGGGATTTCCAAAATGTTGAAAGGAACTCGAAACATGTCAACCTTGGTTTTGAGAATCTCTCCCGGAGTTTGAGAGATTTGGACGTGAAAGGGTACCAGTCTTGTCGGGGATTGGGAACCCTTCGCGAGAATGTCCAAAGTTTCAGCGGGATTTCCAAAATGTTGAAAGGAACTCGAAACATGTCAACCTTGGTTTTGAGAATCTCTCCCGGAGTTTGAGAGATTTGGACGTGAAAGGGTACCAGTCTTGTCGGGGATTGGGAACCCTTCGCGAGAATGTCCAAAGTTTCAGCGGGATTTCCAAAATGTTGAAAGGAACTCGAAACATGTCAACCTTGGTTTTGAGAATCTCTCCCGGAGTTTGAGAGATTTGGACGTGAAAGGGTACCAGTCTTGTTGGGGATTGGGAACCCTTCGCGAGAATGTCCAAAGTTTCAGCGGGATTTCCAAAATGTTGAAAGGAACTCGAAACATGTCAACCTTGGTTTTGAGAATCTCTCCCGGAGTTTGAGAGATTTGGACGTGAAAGGGTACCAGTCTTGTCGGGGATTGGGAACCCTTCGCGAGAATGTCCAAAGTTTCAGCGGGACTTCAAAAAGGTTGAAAGGAACTCGAAACATGTCAACCTTGGTTTTGAGAATCTCTCCCGGAGTTGGAGAGATTTGGAAGTGAAAGGGTACCAGTCTTGTCGGGGATTGGGAACCCTTCGCGAGAATCTCCAAAGTTTCAGCGGGATTTCCAAAATGTTGAAAGGAACTCGAAACATGTCAACCTTGGTTTTGAGAATCTCTCCCGGAGTTTGAGAGATTTGGACGTGAAAGGGTACCAGTCTTGTCGGGGATTGGGAACCCTTCGCGAGAATGTCCAAAGTTTCAGCGGGATTTCCAAAATGTTGAAAGGAACTCGAAACATGTCAACCTTGGTTTTGAGAATCTCTCTCGGACTTTGAGAGATTTGGACGTGAAAGGGTACCAGTCTTGTCGGGGATTGGGAACCCTTCGTGAGAATCTCCAAAGTTTCAGCGGGATTTCCAAAATGTTGAAAGGAACTCGAAACATGTCAACCTTGGTTTTGAGAATCTCTCCCGGAGTTTGAGAGATTTGGACGTGAAAGGGTACCAGTCTTGTCGGGGATTGGGAACCCTTCGCGAGAGTGTCCAAAGTTTCAGCGGGATTTCCAAAATGTTGAAAGGAACTCGAAACATGTCCACCTTGGTTTTGAGAATCTCTCCTGGAGTTTGAGAGATTTGGACGTGAAAGGGTACCAGTCTTGTCGGGGATTGGGAACCCTTCTCGAGAATGTCCAAAGTTTCAGCGGGATTTCCAAAATGTTGAAAGGAACTCGAAACATGTCAACCTTGGTTTTGAGAATCTCTCCCGGAGTTTGAGAGATTTGGACGTGAAAGGGTACCAGTCTTGTCGGGGATTGGGAACCCTTCGCGAGAATGTCCAAAGTTTCAGCGGGATTTCCAAAATGTTGAAAGGAACTCGAAACATGTCAACCTTGGTTTTGAGAATCTCTCCCGGAGTTTGAGAGATTTGGACGTGAAAGGGTACCAATCTTGTCGGGGATTGGGAACCCTTCGCCAGAATGTCCAAAGTTTCAGCGGGACTTCCAAAATGTTGAAAGGAACTCGAAACATGTCAACCTTGGTTTTGAGAATCTCTCCCGGAGTTTGAGAGATTTGGACGTGAAAGGGTACCAGTCTTGTCGGGGATTGGGAACCCTTCGCGAGAATGTCCAAAGTTTCAGCGGGATTTCCAAAATGTTGAAAGGAACTCGAAACATGTCAACCTTGGTTTTGAGAATCTCTCCCGGAGTTTGAGAGATTTGGACGTGAAAGGGTACCAGTCTTGTCGGGGATTGGGAACCCTTCGCGAGAATGTCCAAAGTTTCAGCGGGATTTCCAAAATGTTGAAAGGAACTCGAAACATGTCAACCTTGGTTTTGAGAATCTCTCTCGGACTTTGAGAGATTTGGACGTGAAAGGGTACCAGTCTTGTCGGGGATTGGGAACCCTTCGTGAGAATCTCCAAAGTTTCAGCGGGATTTCCAAAATGTTGAAAGGAACTCGAAACATGTCAACCTTGGTTTTGAGAATCTCTCCCGGAGTTTGAGAGATTTGGACGTGAAAGGGTACCAGTCTTGTCGGGGATTGGGAACCCTTCGCGAGAGTGTCCAAAGCTTCAGCGGGATTTCCAAAATGTTGAAAGGAACTCGAAACATGTCCACCTTGGTTTTGAGAATCTCTCCCGGAGTTTGAGAGATTTGGACGTGAAAGGGTACCAGTCTTGTCGGGGATTGGGAACCCTTCGCGAGAATGTCCAAAGTTTCAGCGGGATTTCCAAAATGTTGAAAGGAACTCGAAACATGTCAACCTTGGTTTTGAGAATCTCTCCCGGAGTTTGAGAGATTTGGACGTGAAAGGGTACCAGTCTTGTCGGGGATTGGGAACCCTTCGCGAGAATGTCCAAAGTTTCAGCGGGATTTCCAAAATGTTGAAAGGAACTCGAAACATGTCAACCTTGGTTTTGAGAATCTCTCCTGGAGTTTGAGAGATTTGGACGTGAAAGGGTACCAATCTTTTCGCGGATTGGGAACCCTTCTCGAGAATGTCCAAAGTTTCAGCGGGATTTCCAAAATGTTGAAAGGAACTCGAAACATGTCAACCATGGTTTTGAGAATCTCTCCCGGAGTTTGAGAGATTTGGACGTGAAAGGGTACCAGTCTTGTCGGGGATTGGGAACCCTTCGCGAGAATGTCCAAAGTTTCAGCGGGATTTCCAAAATGTTGAAAGGAACTCGAAACATGTCACCCTTGGTTTTGAGAATCTCTCCCGGAGTTTGAGAGATTTGGACGTGAAAGGGTACCAGTCGTGTCGGGGATTGGGAACCCTTCGCGAGAATGTCCAAAGTTTCAGCGGGATTTCCAAAATGTTGAAAGGAACTCGAAACATGTCAACCTTGGTTTTGAGAATCTCTCCCGGAGTTTGAGAGATTTGGACGTGAAAGGGTACCAGTCTTGTCGGGGATTGGGAACCCTTCGCGAGAATGTCCAAAGTTTCAGCGGGATTTCCAAAATGTTGAGAGGAACTCGAAACATGTCAACCTTGGTTTTGAGAATCTCTCCCGGAGTTTGAGAGATTTGGACGTGAAAGGGTACCAGTCTTGTCGGGGATTGGGAACCCTTCGCGAGAATGTCCAAAGTTTCAGCGGGATTTCCAAAATGTTGAAAGGAACTCGAAACATGTCAACCTTGGTTTTGAGAATCTCTCCCGGAGTTTGAGAGATTTGGACGTGAAAGGGTACCAGTCTTGTCGGGGATTGGGAACCCTTCGCCAGAATGTCCAAAGTTTCAGCGGGACTTCCAAAATGTTGAAAGGAACTCGAAACATGTCACCCTTGGTTTTGAGAATCTCTCCCGGAGTTTGAGAGATTTGGACGTGAAAGGGTACCAGTCTTGTCGGGGATTGGGAACCCTTTGCGAGAATGTCCAAAATTTCAGCGGGATTTCCAAAATGTTGAAAGGAACTCGAAACATGTCAACCTTGGTTTTGAGAATCTCTCCCGGAGTTTGAGAGATTTGGACGTGAAAGGGTACCAGTCTTGTCGGGGATTGGGAACCCTTCGCGAGAATGTCCAAAGTTTCAGCGGGATTTCCAAAATGTTGAAAGGAACTCGAAACATGTCAACCTTGGTTTTGAGAATCTCTCTCGGACTTTGAGAGATTTGGACGTGAAAGGGTACCAGTCTTGTCGGGGATTGGGAACCCTTCGTGAGAATCTCCAAAGTTTCAGCGGGATTTCCAAAATGTTGAAAGGAACTCGAAACATGTCAACCTTGGTTTTGAGAATCTCTCCCGGAGTTTGAGAGATTTGGACGTGAAAGGGTACCAGTCTTGTCGGGGATTGGGAACCCTTCGCGAGAGTGTCCAAAGATTCAGCGCGATTTCCAAAATGTTGAAAGGAACTCGAAACATGTCCACCTTGGTTTTGAGAATCTCTCCTGGAGTTTGAGAGATTTGGACGTGAAAGGGTACCAGTCTTGTCGGGGATTGGGAACCCTTCTCGAGAATGTCCAAAGTTTCAGCGGGATTTCCAAAATGTTGAAAGGAACTCGAAACATGTCAACCTTGGTTTTGAGAATCTCTCCCGGAGTTTGAGAGATTTGGACGTGAAAGGGTACCAGTCTTGTCGGGGATTGGGAACCCTTCGCGAGAATCTCCAAAATTTCAGCGGGATTTCCAAAATGTTGAAAGGAACTCGAAACATGTCAACCTTGGTTTTGAGAATCTCTCCCGGAGTTTGAGAGATTTGGACGTGAAAGGGTACCAGTCTTGTCGGGGATTGGGAACCCTTCGCGAGAATGTCCAAAGTTTCAGCGGGATTTCCAAAATGTTGAAAGGAACTCGAAACATGTCAACCTTGGTTTTGAGAATCTCTCCCGGAGTTTGAGAGATTTGGACGTGAAAGGGTACCAGTCTTGTCGGGGATTGGGAACCCTTCGCGAGAATGTCCAAAGTTTCAGCGGGATTTCCAAAATGTTGAAAGGAACTCGAAACATGTCAACCTTGGTTTTGAGAATCTCTCCCGGAGTTTGAGAGATTTGGACGTGAAAGGGTACCAGTCTTGTCGGGGATTGGGAACCCTTCGCGAGAATGTCCAAAGTTTCAGCGGGATTTCCAAAATGTTGAAAGGAACTCGAAACATGTCAACCTTGGTTTTGAGAATCTCTCCCGGAGTTTGAGAGATTTGGACGTGAAAGGGTACCAGTCTTGTCGGGGATTGGGAACCCTTCGTGAGAATCTCCAAAGTTTCAGCGGGATTTCCAGAATGTTGAAAGGAACTCGAAACATGTCAACCTTGGTTTTGAGAATCTCTCCCGGAGTTTGAGAGATTTGGACGTGAAAGGGTACCAGTCTTGTCGGGGATTGGGAACCCTTCGCGAGAATGTCCAAAGTTTCAGCGGGATTTCCAAAATGTTGAAAGGAACTCGAAACATGTCAACCTTGGTTTTGAGAATCTCTCCCGGAGTTTGAGAGATTTGGACGTGAAAGGGTACCAGTCTTGTCGGGGATTGGGAACCCTTCGCGAGAATGTCCAAAGTTTCAGCGGGATTTCCAAAATGTTGAAAGGAACTCGAAACCTGTCAACCTTGGTTTTGAGAATCTCTCCCGGACTTTGAGAGATTTGGACGTGAAAGGGTACCAATCTTGTTGGGGATTGGGAACCCTTCGCGAGAATGTCCAAAGTTTCAGCGGGATTTCCAAAATGTTGAAAGGAACTCGAAACATGTCAGCCTTGGTTTTGAGAATCTCTCCCGGAGTTTGAGAGATTTGGACGTGAAAGGGTACCAGTCTTGTCGGGGATTGGGAACCCTTCGCGAGAATGTCCAAAGTTTCAGCGGGATTTCCAAAATGTTGAAAGGAACTCGAAACATGTCAACCTTGGTTTTGAGAATCTCTCCCGGAGTTTGAGAGATTTGGACGTGAAAGGGTACCAGTCTTGTCGGGGATTGGGAACCCTTCGCGAGAATGTCCAAAGTTTCAGCGGGATTTCCAGAATGTTGAAAGGAACTCGAAACAAGTCAACCTTGGTTTTGAGAATCTCTCCCGGACTTTGAGAGATTTGGACGTGAAAGGGTACCAGTCTTGTCGGGGATTGGGAACCCTTCGCGAGAATGTCCAAAGTTTCATCGGGATTTCCAGAATGTTGAAAGGAACTCGAAACATGTCAACCTTGGTTTTGAGAATCTCTCCCGGAGTTTGAGAGATTTGGACGTGAAAGGGTACCAGTCTTGTCGGGGATTGGGAACCCTTCGCGAGAATGTCCAAAGTTTCAGCGGGATTTCCAAAATGTTGAGAGGAACTCGAAACATGTCAACCTTGGTTTTGAGAATCTCTCCCGGAGTTTGAGAGATTTGGACGTGAAAGGGTACCAGTCTTGTCGGGGATTGGGAACCCTTCGCGAGAATGTCCAAAGTTTCAGCGGGATTTCCAAAATGTTGAAAGGAACTCGAAACATGTCAACCTTGGTTTTGAGAATCTCTCCCGGAGTCTGAGAGATTTGGACGTGAAAGGGTACCAGTCTTGTCGGGGATTGGGAACCCTTCGCGAGAATGTCCAAAGTTTCAGCGGGATTTCCAAAATGTTGAGAGGAACTCGAAACATGTCAACCTTGGTTTTGAGAATCTCTCCCGGAGTTTGAGAGATTTGGACGTGAAAGGGTACCAGTCTTGTCGGGGATTGGGAACCCTTCGCGAGAATGTCCAAAGTTTCAGCGGGATTTCCAAAATGTTGAAAGGAACTCGAAACATGTCAACCTTGGTTTTGAGAATCTCTCCCGGAGTTTGAGAGATTTGGACGTGAAGGGGTACCAGTCTTGTCGGGGATTGGGAACCCTTCGCGAGAATGTCCAAAGTTTCAGCGGGATTTCCAAAATGTTGAAAGGAACTCGAAACATGTCAACCTTGGTTTTGAGAATCTCTCCCGGAGTTTGAGAGATTTGGACGTGAAAGGGTACCAGTCTTGTCGGGGATTGGGAACCCTTCGCGAGAATGTCCAAAGTTTCAGCGGGATTTCCAAAATGTTGAAAGGAACTCGAAACATGTCAACCTTGGTTTTGAGAATCTCTCCCGGAGTTTGAGAGATTTGGACGTGAAAGGGTACCAGTCTTGTCGGGGATTGGGAACCCTTCACGAGAATGTCCAAAGTTTCAGCGGGATTTCCAAAATGTTGAAAGGAACTCGAAACATGTCAACCTTGGTTTTGAGAATCTCTCCCGGAGTTTGAGAGATTTGGACGTGAAAGGGTACCAGTCTTGTCGGGGATTGGGAACCCTTCGCGAGAATGTCCAAAGTTTCAGCGGGATTTCCAGAATGTTGAAAGGAACTCGAAACATGTCAACCTTGGTTTTGAGAATCTCTCCCGGAGTTTGAGGGATTTGGACGTGAAAGGGTACCAGTCTTGTCGGGGATTGGGAACCCTTCGCGAGAATGTCCAAAATTTCAGCGGGATTTCCAAAATGTTGAAAGGAACTCGAAACATGTCAACCTTGGTTTTGAGAATCTCTCCCGGAGTTTGAGAGATTTGGACGTGAAAGGGTACCAGTCTTGTCGGGGATTGGGAACCCTTCGCGAGAATGTCCAAAGTTTCAGCGGGATTTCCAAAATGTTGAAAGGAACCCGAAACATGTCAACCTTGGTTTTGAGAATCTCTCCCGGAGTTTGAGAGATTTGGACGTGAAAGGGTACCAGTCTTGTCGGGGATTGGGAACCCTTCGCGAGAATGTCCAAAGTTTCAGCGGGATTTCCAAAATGTTGAAAGGAACTCGAAACATGTCAACCTTGGTTTTGAGAATCTCTCCCGGAGTTTGAGAGATCTGGACGTGAAAGGGTACCAGTCTTGTCAGGGATTGGGAACCCTTCGCGAGAATGTCCAAAGTTTCAGCGGGATTTCCAAAATGTTGAGAGGAACTCGAAACATGTCAACCTTGGTTTTGAGAATCTCTCCCGGAGTTTGAGAGATTTGGACGTGAAAGGGTACCAGTCTTGTCGGGGATATGGAACCCTTCGCGAGAATGTCCAAAGTTTCAGCGGGATTTCCAAAATGTTGAAAGGAACTCGAAACATGTCAACCTTGGTTTTGAGAATCTCTCCCGGAGTTTGAGAGATTTGGACGTGAAAGGGTCCCAGTCTTGTCGGGGATTGGGAACCCTTCGTGAGAATCTCCAAAGTTTCAGCGGGATTTCCAGAATGTTGAAAGGAACTCGAAACATGTCAACCTTGGTTTTGAGAATCTCTCCCGGAGTTTGAGAGATTTGGACGTGAAAGGGTACCAGTCTTGTCGGGGATTGGGAACCCTTTGCGAGAATGTCCAAAGTTTCAGCGGGATTTCCAAAATGTTGAAAGGAACTCGAAACATGTCAACCTTGGTTTTGAGAATCTCTCCTGGAGTTTGAGAGATTTGGACGTGAAAGGGTACCAGTCTTGTCGGGGATTGGGAACCCTTCGCGAGAATGTCCAAAGTTTCAGCGGGATTTCCAAAATGTTGAAAGGAACTCGAAACATGTCAACCTTGGTTTTGAGAATCTCTCCCGGACTTTGAGAGATTTGGACGTGAAAGGGTACCAGTCTTGTCGGGGATTGGGAACCCTTCGCGAGAATGTCCAAAGTTTCAGCGGGATTTCCAAAATGTTGAAAGGAACTCGAAACATGTCAACCTTGGTTTTGAGAATCTCTCCCGGAGTTTGAGAGATTTGGACGTGAAAGGGTACCAGTCTTGTCGGGGATTGGGAACCCTTCGCGAGAATGTCCAAAGTTTCAGCGGGATTTCCAAAATGTTGAAAGGCACTCGAAACATGTCAACCTTGGTTTTGAGAATCTCTCCCGGAGTTTGAGAGATTTGGACGTGAAAGGGTACCAGTCTTGTCGGGGATTGGGAACCCTTCACGAGAATGTCCAAACTTTCAGCGGGATTTCCAAAATGTTGAAAGGAACTCGAAACATGTCAACCTTGGTTTTGAGAATCTCTCCCGGAGTCTGAGAGATTTGGACGTGAAAGGGTACCAGTCTTGTCGGGGATTGGGAACCCTTCGCGAGAATGTCCAAAGTTTCAGCGGGATTTCCAAAATGTTGAGAGGAACTCGAAACATGTCAACCTTGGTTTTGAGAATCTCTCCCGGACTTTGAGAGATTTGGACGTGAAAGGGTACCAGTCTTGTCGGGGATTGGGAACCCTTCGCGAGAATGTCCAAAGTTTCAGCGGGATTTCCAAAATGTTGAAAGGAACTCGAAACATGTCAACCTTGGTTTTGAGAATCTCTCCCGGAGTTTGAGAGATTTGGACGTGAAAGGGTACCAGTCTTGTCGGGGATTGGGAACCCTTCGCGAGAATGTCCAAAGTTTCAGCGGGATTTCCAAAATGTTGAAAGGAACTCGAAACATGTCAACCTTGGTTTTGAGAATCTCTCCCGGAGTTTGAGAGATTTGGACGTGAAAGGGTACCAGTCTTGTCGGGGATTGGGAACCCTTCGCGAGAATGTCCAAAGTTTCAGCGGGATTTCCAAAATGTTGAAAGGAACTCGAAACATGTCAACCTTGGTTTTGAGAATCTCTCCCGGAGTTTGAGAGATTTGGACGTGAAAGGGTACCAGTCTTGTCGGGGATTGGGAACCCTTCGCGAGAATGTCCAAAGTTTCAGCGGGATTTCCAGAATGTTGAAAGGAACTCGAAACATGTCAACGTTGGTTTTGAGAATCTCTCCCGGAGTTTGAGAGATTTGGACGTGAAAGGGTACCAGTCTTGTCGGGGATTGGGAACCCTTCGCGAGAATCTCCAAAATTTCAGCGGGATTTCCAAAATGTTGAAAGGAACTCGAAACATGTCAACCTTGGTTTTGAGAATCTCTCCCGGAGTTTGAGAGATTTGGACGTGAAAGGGTACCAGTCTTGTCGGGGATTGGGAACCCTTCGCGAGAATGTCCAAAGTTTCAGCGGGATTTCCAAAATGTTGAAAGGAACTCGAAACATGTCAACCTTGGTTTTGAGAATCTCTCCCGGAGTTTGAGAGATTTGGACGTGAAGGGGTACCAGTCTTGTCGGGGATTGGGAACCCTTCCCGAGAATGTCCAAAGTTTCAGCGGGATTTCCAAAATGTTGAAAGGAACTCGAAACATGTCAACCTTGGTTTTGAGAATCTCTCCCGGAGTTTGAGAGATTTGGACGTGAAAGAGTACCAGTCTTGTCGGGGATTGGGAACCCTTCGCGAGAATGTCCAAAGTTTCAGCGGGATTTCCAGAATGTTGAAAGGAACTCGAAACATGTCAACCTTGTTTTTGAGAATCTCTCCCGGAGTTTGAGAGATTTGGACGTGAAAGGGTACCAGTCTTGTCGGGGATTGGGAACCCTTCGCGAGAATCTCCAATATTTCAGCGGGATTTCCAAAATGTTGAAAGGAACTCGAAACATGTCAACCTTGGTTTTGAGAATCTCTCCCGGAGTTTGAGAGATTTGGACGTGAAAGGGTACCAGTCTTGTCGGGGATTGGGAACCCTTCGCGAGAATGTCCAAAGTTTCAGCGGGATTTCCAAAATGTTGAAAGGAACTCGAAACATGTCAACCTTGGTTTTGAGAATCTCTCCCGGAGTTTGAGAGATTTGGACGTGAAGGGGTACCAGTCTTGTCGGGGATTGGGAACCCTTCCCGAGAATGTCCAAAGTTTCAGCGGGATTTCCAAAATGTTGAAAGGAACTCGAAACATGTCAACCTTGGTTTTGAGAATCTCTCCCGGAGTTTGAGAGATTTGGACGTGAAAGGGTACCAGTCTTGTCGGGGATTGGGAACCCTTCGCGAGAATGCCCAAAGTTTCAGCGGGATTTCCAAAATGTTGAAAGGAACTCGAAACATGTCAACCTTGGTTTTGAGAATCTCTCCCGGAGTTTGAGAGATTTGGACGTGAAAGGGTACCAGTCTTGTCGGGGATTGGGAACCCTTCGCGAGAATGTCCAAAGTTTCAGCGGGATTTCCAAAATGTTGAAAGGAACTCGAAACATGTCAACCTTGGTTTTGAGAATCTCTCCCGGACTTTGAGAGATTTGGACGTGAAAGGGTACCAGTCTTGTCGGGGATTGGGAACCCTTCGCGAGAATCTCCAAAGTTTCAGCGGGATTTCCAGAATGTTGAAAGGAACTCGAAACATGTCAACCTTGGTTTTGAGAATCTCTCCCGGAGTTTGAGAGATTTGGACGTGAAAGGGTACCAGTCTTGTCGGGGATTGGGAACCCTTCGCGAGAATGTCCAAAGTTTCAGCGGGATTTCCAAAATGTTGAAAGGAACTCGAAACATGTCAACCTTGGTTTTGAGAATCTCTCCCGGAGTTTGAGAGATTTGGACGTGAAAGGGTACCAGTCTTGTCGGGGATTGGGAACCCTTCGCGAGAATGTCCAAAGTTTCAGCGGGATTTCCAGAATGTTGAAAGGAACTCGAAACATGTCAACCTTGGTTTTGAGAATATCTCCCGGAGTTTGAGAGATTTGGACGTGAAAGGGTACCAGTCTTGTCGGGGATTGAGAACCCTTCGCGAGAATCTCCAAAGTTTCATCGGGATTTCCAGAATGTTTAAAGGAACTCGAAACATGTCAACCTTGGTTTTGAGAATCTCTCCCGGAGTTTGAGAGATTTGGACGTGAAAGGGTACCAGTCTTGTCGGGGATTGGGAACCCTTCGCGAGAATGTCCAAAGTTTCAGCGGGATTTCCAGAATGTTGAAAGGAACTCGAAACATGTCAACCTTGTTTTTGAGAATCTCTCCCGGAGTTTGAGAGATTTGGACGTGAAAGGGTACCAGTCTTGTCGGGGATTGGGAACCCTTCGCGAGAATCTCCAATATTTCAGCGGGATTTCCAAAATGTTGAAAGGAACTCGAAACATGTCAACCTTGGTTTTGAGAATCTCTCCCGGAGTTTGAGAGATTTGGACGTGAAAGGGTACCAGTCTTGTCGGGGATTGGGAACCCTTCGCGAGAATGTCCAAAGTTTCAGCGGGATTTCCAAAATGTTGAAAGGAACTCGAAACATGTCAACCTTGGTTTTGAGAATCTCTCCCGGAGTTTGAGAGATTTGGACGTGAAGGGGTACCAGTCTTGTCGGGGATTGGGAACCCTTCCCGAGAATGTCCAAAGTTTCAGCGGGATTTCCAAAATGTTGAAAGGAACTCGAAACATGTCAACCTTGGTTTTGAGAATCTCTCCCGGAGTTTGAGAGATTTGGACGTGAAAGGGTACCAGTCTTGTCGGGGATTGGGAACCCTTCGCGAGAATGCCCAAAGTTTCAGCGGGATTTCCAAAATGTTGAAAGGAACTCGAAACATGTCAACCTTGGTTTTGAGAATCTCTCCCGGAGTTTGAGAGATTTGGACGTGAAAGGGTACCAGTCTTGTCGGGGATTGGGAACCCTTCGCGAGAATGTCCAAAGTTTCAGCGGGATTTCCAAAATGTTGAGAGGAACTCGAAACATGTCAACCTTGGTTTTGAGAATCTCTCCCGGACTTTGAGAGATTTGGACGTGAAAGGGTACCAGTCTTGTCGGGGATTGGGAACCCTTCGCGAGAATCTCCAAAGTTTCAGCGGGATTTCCAGAATGTTGAAAGGAACTCGAAACATGTCAACCTTGGTTTTGAGAATCTCTCCCGGAGTTTGAGAGATTTGGACGTGAAAGGGTACCAGTCTTGTCGGGGATTGGGAACCCTTCGCGAGAATGTCCAAAGTTTCAGCGGGATTTCCAAAATGTTGAGAGGAACTCGAAACATGTCAACCTTGGTTTTGAGAATCTCTCCCGGAGTTTGAGAGATTTGGACGTGAAAGGGTACCAGTCTTGTCGGGGATTGGGAACCCTTCGCGAGAATGTCCAAAGTTTCAGCGGGATTTCCAGAATGTTGAAAGGAACTCGAAACATGTCAACCTTGGTTTTGAGAATATCTCCCGGAGTTTGAGAGATTTGGACGTGAAATGGTACCAGTCTTGTCGGGGATTGAGAACCCTTCGCGAGAATCTCCAAAGTTTCATCGGGATTTCCAGAATGTTTAAAGGAACTCGAAACATGTCAACCTTGGTTTTGAGAATCTCTCCCGGAGTTTGAGAGATTTGGACGTGAAAGGGTACCAGTCTTGTCGGGGATTGGGAACCCTTCGCGAGAATGTCCAAAGTTTCAGCGGGATTTCCAAAATGTTGAAAGGAACTCGAAACATGTCAACCTTGGTTTTGAGAATCTCTCCCGGAGTTTGAGAGATTTGGACGTGAAAGGGTACCAGTCTTGTCGGGGATTGGGAACCCTTCACGAGAATGTCCAAAGTTTCAGCGGGATTTCCAAAATGTTGAAAGGAACTCGAAACATGTCAACCTTGGTTTTGAGAATCTCTCCCGGAGTTTGAGAGATTTGGACGTGAAAGGGTACCAGTCTTGTCGGGGATTGGGAACCCTTCGCGAGAATGTCCAAAGTTTCAGCAGGATTTCCAAAATGTTGAAAGGAATTCGAAACATGTCAACCTTGGTTTTGAGATTCTCTCCCGGAGTTTGAGAGATTTGGACGTGAAAGGGTACCAGTCTTGTCCGGGATCGGGAACCCTTCGTGAGAATGTCCAAAGTTTCAGCGGGATTTCCAAAATGTTGAAAGGAACTCGAAACATGTCAACCTTGGTTTTGAGAATCTCTCCCGGAGTTTGAGAGATTTGGACGTGAAAGGGTACCAGTCTTGTCGGGGATTGGGAACCCTTCGCGAGAATGTCCAAAGTTTCAGCGGGATTTCCAGAATGTTGAAAGGAACTCGAAACATGTCAACCTTGGTTTTGAGAATCTCTCCCGGAGTTTGAGAGATTTGGACGTGAAAGGGTACCAGTCTTGTCGGGGATTGGGAACCCTTCGCGAGAATGTCCAAAGTTTCAGCGGGATTTCCAAAATGTTGAAAGGTACTCGAAACATGTCAACCTTGGTTTTGAGAATCTCTCCTGGAGTTTGAGAGATTTGGACGTGAAAGGGTACCAGTCTTGTCGGGGATTGGGAACCCTTTGCGAGAATGTCCAAAGTTTCAGCGGGATTTCCAGAATGTTGAAAGGAACTCGAAACATGTCAACCTTGGTTTTGAGAATCTCTCCCGGAGTTTGAGAGATTTGGACGTGAAAGGGTACCAGTCTTGTCGGGGATTGGGAACCCTTCGCGAGAATGTCCAAAGTTTCAGCGGGATTTCCAAAATGTTGAAGGAACTCGAAACATGTCAACCTTGGTTTTGAGAATCTCTCCCGGAGTTTGAGAGATTTGGACGTGAAAGGGTACCAGTCTTGTCGGGGATTGGGAACCCTTCGCGAGAATGTCCAAAGTTTCAGCGGGATTTCCAGAATGTTGAAAGGAACTCGAAACATGTCAACCTTGGTTTTGAGAATCTCTCCCGGAGTTTGAGAGATTTGGACGTGAAAGGGTACCAGTCTTGTCGGGGATTGAGAACCCTTCGCGAGAATCTCCAAAGTTTCATCGGGATTTCCAGAATGTTTAAAGGAACTCGAAACATGTCAACCTTGGTTTTGAGAATCTCTCCCGGAGTTTGAGAGATTTGGACGTGAAAGGGTACCAGTCTTGTCGGGGATTGGGAACCCTTCGCGAGAATGTCCAAAGTTTCAGCGGGATTTCCAAAATGTTGAAAGGAACTCGAAACATGTCAACCTTGGTTTTGAGAATCTCTCCCGGAGTTTGAGAGATTTGGACGTGAAAGGGTACCAGTCTTGTCGGGGATTGGGAACCCTTCGCGAGAATGTCCAAAGTTTCAGCGGGATTTCCAAAATGTTGAAAGGAACTCGAAACATGTCAACCTTGGTTTTGAGAATCTCTCCCGGAGTTTGAGAGATTTGGACGTGAAAGGGTACCAGTCTTGTCGGGGATTGGGAACCCTTCGCGAGAATGTCCAAAGTTTCAGCAGGATTTCCAAAATGTTGAAAGGAATTCGAAACATGTCAACCTTGGTTTTGAGAATCTCTCCCGGAGTTTGAGAGATTTGGACGTGAAAGGGTACCAGTCTTGTCCGGGATCGGGAACCCTTCGTGAGAATGTCCAAAGTTTCAGCGGGATTTCCAAAATGTTGAAAGGAACTCGAAACATGTCAACCTTGGTTTTGAGAATCTCTCCCGGAGTTTGAGAGATTTGGATGTGAAAGGGTACCAATCTTGTCGGGGATTGGGAACCCTTCGCGAGAATGTCCAAAGTTTCAGCGGGATTTCCAAAATGTTGAAAGGAACTCGAAACATGTCAACCTTGGTTTTGAGAATCTCTCCCGGAGTTTGAGAGATTTGGACGTGAAAGGGTACCAGTCTTGTCGGGGATTGGGAACCCTTCGCGAGAATGTCCAAAGTTTCAGCGGGATTTCCAAAATGTTGAAAGGTACTCGAAACATGTCAACCTTGGTTTTGAGAATCTCTCCTGGAGTTTGAGAGATTTGGACGTGAAAGGGTACCAGTCTTGTATGGGATTGGGAACCCTTTGCGAGAATGTCCAAAGTTTCAGCGGGATTTCCAAAATGTTGAAAGGAATTCGAAACATGTCAACCTTGGTTTTGAGAATCTCTCCCGGAGTTTGAGAGATTTGGACGTGAAAGGGTACCAGTCTTGTCCGGGATCGGGAACCCTTCGTGAGAATGTCCAAAGTTTCAGCGGGATTTCCAAAATGTTGAAAGGAACTCGAAACATGTCAACCTTGGTTTTGAGAATCTCTCCCGGAGTTTGAGAGATTTGGATGTGAAAGGGTACCAATCTTGTCGGGGATTGGGAACCCTTCGCGAGAATGTCCAAAGTTTCAGCGGGATTTCCAGAATGTTGAAAGGAACTCGAAACATGTCAACCTTGGTTTTGAGAATCTCTCCCGGAGTTTGAGAGATTTGGACGTGAAAGGGTACCAGTCTTGTCGGGGATTGGGAACCCTTCGCGAGAATGTCCAAAGTTTCAGCGGGATTTCCAAAATGTTGAAAGGTACTCGAAACATGTCAACCTTGGTTTTGAGAATCTCTCCTGGAGTTTGAGAGATTTGGACGTGAAAGGGTACCAGTCTTGTCGGGGATTGGGAACCCTTTGTGAGAATGTCCAAAGTTTCAGCGGGATTTCCAGAATGTTGAAAGGAACTCGAAACATGTCAACCTTGGTTTTGAGAATCTCTCCCGGAGTTTGAGAGATTTGGACGTGAAAGGGTACCAGTCTTGTCGGGGATTGGGAACCCTTCGCGAGAATGTCCAAAGTTTCAGCGGGATTTCCAAAATGTTGAAAGGAACTCGAAACATGTCAACCTTGGTTTTGAGAATCTCTCCCGGAGTTTGAGAGATTTGGACGTGAAAGGGTACCAGTCTTGTCGGGGATTGGGAACCCTTCGCGAGAATGTCCAAAGTTTCAGCGGGATTTCCAGAATGTTGAAAGGCACTCGAAACATGTCAACCTTGGTTTTGAGAATATCTCCCGGAGTTTGAGAGATTTGGACGTGAAAGGGTACCAGTCTTGTCGGGGATTGAGAACCCTTCGCGAGAATCTCCAAATTTTCATCGGGATTTCCAGAATGTTTAAAGGAACTCGAAACATGTCAACCTTGGTTTTGAGAATCTCTCCCGGAGTTTGAGAGATTTGGACGTGAAAGGGTACCAGTCTTGTCGGGGATTGGGAACCCTTCGCGAGAATGTCCAAAGTTTCAGCGGGATTTCCAAAATGTTGAAAGGAACTCGAAACATGTCAACCTTGGTTTTGAGAATCTCTCCCGGAGTTTGAGAGATTTGGACGTGAAAGGGTACCAGTCTTGTCGGGGATTGGGAACCCTTCGCGAGAATGTCCAAAGTTTCAGCGGGATTTCCAAAATGTTGAAAGGAACTCGAAACATGTCAACCTTGGTTTTGAGAATCTCTCCCGGAGTTTGAGAGATTTGGACGTGAAAGGGTACCAGTCTTGTCGGGGATTGGGAACCCTTCGCGAGAATGTCCAAAGTTTCAGCAGGATTTCCAAAATGTTGAAAGGAATTCGAAACATGTCAACCTTGGTTTTGAGAATCTCTCCCGGAGTTTGAGAGATTTGGACGTGAAAGGGTACCAGTCTTGTCCGGGATCGGGAACCCTTCATGAGAATGTCCAAAGTTTCAGCGGGATTTCCAAAATGTTGAAAGGAACTCGAAACATGTCAACCTTGGTTTTGAGAATCTCTCCCGGAGTTTGAGAGATTTGGACGTGAAAGGGTACCAATCTTGTCGGGGATTGGGAACCCTTCGCAAGAATGTCCGAAGTTTCAGCGGGATTTCCAGAATGTTGAAAGGAACTCGAAACATGTCAACCTTGGTTTTGAGAATCTCTCCCGGAGTTTGAGAGATTTGGACGTGAAAGGGTACCAGTCTTGTCGGGGATTGGGAACCCTTCGCGAGAATGTCCAAAGTTTCAGCGGGATTTCCAAAATGTTGAAAGGTACTCGAAACATGTCAACCTTGGTTTTGAGAATCTCTCCTGGAGTTTGAGAGATTTGGACGTGAAAGGGTACCAGTCTTGTCGGGGATTGGGAACCCTTTGCGAGAATGTCCAAAGTTTCAGCGGGATTTCCAGAATGTTGAAAGGAACTCGAAACATGTCAACCTTGGTTTTGAGAATCTCTCCCGGAGTTTGAGAGATTTGGACGTGAAAGGGTACCAGTCTTGTCGGGGATTGGGAACCCTTCGCGAGAATGTCCAAAGTTTCAGCGGGATTTCCAAAATGTTGAAAGGAACTCGAAACATGTCAACCTTGGTTTTGAGAATCTCTCCCGGAGTTTGAGAGATTTGGACGTGAAAGGGTACCAGTCTTGTCGGGGATTGGGAACCCTTCGTGAGAATGTCCAAAGTTTCAGTGGGATTTCCAAAATGTTGAAAGGAACTCGAAACATGTCAACCTTGGTTTTGAGAATCTCTCCCGGAGTTTGAGAGATTTGGACGTGAAAGGGTACCAGTCTTGTCGGGGATTGGGAACCCTTCGCGAGAATGTCCAAAGTTTCAGCGGGATTTCCAAAATGTTGAGAGGAACTCGAAACATGTCAACCTTGGTTTTGAGAATCTCTCCCGGAGTTTGAGAGATTTGGACGTGAAAGGGTACCAGTCTTGTCGGGGATTGGGAACCCTTCGCGAGAATGTCCAAAGTTTCAGCGGGATTTCCAAAATGTTGAAAGGAACTCGAAACATGTCAACCTTGGTTTTGAGAATCTCTCCCGGAGTTTGAGAGATTTGGACGTGAAGGGGTACCAGTCTTGTCGGGGATTGGGAACCCTTCCCGAGAATGTCCAAAGTTTCAGCGGGATTTCCAAAATGTTGAAAGGAACTCGAAACATGTCAACCTTGGTTTTGAGAATCTCTCCCGGAGTTTGAGAGATTTGGACGTGAAAGAGTACCAGTCTTGTCGGGGATTGGGAACCCTTCGCGAGAATGTCCAAAGTTTCAGCGGGATTTCCAGAATGTTGAAAGGAACTCGAAACATGTCAACCTTGTTTTTGAGAATCTCTCCCGGAGTTTGAGAGATTTGGACGTGAAAGGGTACCAGTCTTGTCGGGGATTGGGAACCCTTCGCGAGAATGTCCAAAGTTTCAGCGGGATTTCCAAAATGTTGAAAGGTACTCGAAACATGTCAACCTTGGTTTTGAGAATCTCTCCTGGAGTTTGAGAGATTTGGACGTGAAAGGGTACCAGTCTTGTCGGGGATTGGGAACCCTTTGCGAGAATGTCCAAAGTTTCAGCGGGATTTCCAGAATGTTGAAAGGAACTCGAAACATGTCAACCTTGGTTTTGAGAATCTCTCCCGGAGTTTGAGAGATTTGGACGTGAAAGGGTACCAGTCTTGTCGGGGATTGGGAACCCTTCGCGAGAATGTCCAAAGTTTCAGCGGGATTTCCAAAATGTTGAAAGGAACTCGAAACATGTCAACCTTGGTTTTGAGAATCTCTCCCGGAGTTTGAGAGATTTGGACGTGAAAGGGTACCAGTCTTGTCGGGGATTGGGAACCCTTCGTGAGAATGTCCAAAGTTTCAGTGGGATTTCCAAAATGTTGAAAGGAACTCGAAACATGTCAACCTTGGTTTTGAGAATCTCTCCCGGAGTTTGAGAGATTTGGACGTGAAAGGGTACCAGTCTTGTCGGGGATTGGGAACCCTTCGCGAGAATGTCCAAAGTTTCAGCGGGATTTCCAAAATGTTGAGAGGAACTCGAAACATGTCAACCTTGGTTTTGAGAATCTCTCCCGGAGTTTGAGAGATTTGGACGTGAAAGGGTACCAGTCTTGTCGGGGATTGGGAACCCTTCGCGAGAATGTCCAAAGTTTCAGCGGGATTTCCAAAATGTTGAAAGGAACTCGAAACATGTCAACCTTGGTTTTGAGAATCTCTCCCGGAGTTTGAGAGATTTGGACGTGAAGGGGTACCAGTCTTGTCGGGGATTGGGAACCCTTCCCGAGAATGTCCAAAGTTTCAGCGGGATTTCCAAAATGTTGAAAGGAACTCGAAACATGTCAACCTTGGTTTTGAGAATCTCTCCCGGAGTTTGAGAGATTTGGACGTGAAAGAGTACCAGTCTTGTCGGGGATTGGGAACCCTTCGCGAGAATGTCCAAAGTTTCAGCGGGATTTCCAGAATGTTGAAAGGAACTCGAAACATGTCAACCTTGTTTTTGAGAATCTCTCCCGGAGTTTGAGAGATTTGGACGTGAAAGGGTACCAGTCTTGTCGGGGATTGGGAACCCTTCGCGAGAATCTCCAATATTTCAGCGGGATTTCCAAAATGTTGAAAGGAACTCGAAACATGTCAACCTTGGTTTTGAGAATCTCTCCCGGAGTTTGAGAGATTTGGACGTGAAAGGGTACCAGTCTTGTCGGGGATTGGGAACCCTTCGCGAGAATGTCCAAAGTTTCAGCGGGATTTCCAAAATGTTGAAAGGAACTCGAAACATGTCAACCTTGGTTTTGAGAATCTCTCCCGGAGTTTGAGAGATTTGGACGTGAAGGGGTACCAGTCTTGTCGGGGATTGGGAACCCTTCCCGAGAATGTCCAAAGTTTCAGCGGGATTTCCAAAATGTTGAAAGGAACTCGAAACATGTCAACCTTGGTTTTGAGAATCTCTCCCGGAGTTTGAGAGATTTGGACGTGAAAGGGTACCAGTCTTGTCGGGGATTGGGAACCCTTCGCGAGAATGCCCAAAGTTTCAGCGGGATTTCCAAAATGTTGAAAGGAACTCGAAACATGTCAACCTTGGTTTTGAGAATCTCTCCCGGAGTTTGAGAGATTTGGACGTGAAAGGGTACCAGTCTTGTCGGGGATTGGGAACCCTTCGCGAGAATGTCCAAAGTTTCAGCGGGATTTCCAAAATGTTGAAAGGAACTCGAAACATGTCAACCTTGGTTTTGAGAATCTCTCCCGGACTTTGAGAGATTTGGACGTGAAAGGGTACCAGTCTTGTCGGGGATTGGGAACCCTTCGCGAGAATCTCCAAAGTTTCAGCGGGATTTCCAGAATGTTGAAAGGAACTCGAAACATGTCAACCTTGGTTTTGAGAATCTCTCCCGGAGTTTGAGAGATTTGGACGTGAAAGGGTACCAGTCTTGTCGGGGATTGGGAACCCTTCGCGAGAATGTCCAAAGTTTCAGCGGGATTTCCAAAATGTTGAGAGGAACTCGAAACATGTCAACCTTGGTTTTGAGAATCTCTCCCGGAGTTTGAGAGATTTGGACGTGAAAGGGTACCAGTCTTGTCGGGGATTGGGAACCCTTCGCGAGAATGTCCAAAGTTTCAGCGGGATTTCCAGAATGTTGAAAGGAACTCGAAACATGTCAACCTTGGTTTTGAGAATATCTCCCGGAGTTTGAGAGATTTGGACGTGAAAGGGTACCAGTCTTGTCGGGGATTGAGAACCCTTCGCGAGAATCTCCAAAGTTTCATCGGGATTTCCAGAATGTTTAAAGGAACTCGAAACATGTCAACCTTGGTTTTGAGAATCTCTCCCGGAGTTTGAGAGATTTGGACGTGAAAGGGTACCAGTCTTGTCGGGGATTGGGAACCCTTCGCGAGAATGTCCAAAGTTTCAGCGGGATTTCCAAAATGTTGAAAGGAACTCGAAACATGTCAACCTTGGTTTTGAGAATCTCTCCCGGAGTTTGAGAGATTTGGACGTGAAAGGGTACCAGTCTTGTCGGGGATTGGGAACCCTTCACGAGAATGTCCAAAGTTTCAGCGGGATTTCCAAAATGTTGAAAGGAACTCGAAACATGTCAACCTTGGTTTTGAGAATCTCTCCCGGAGTTTGAGAGATTTGGACGTGAAAGGGTACCAGTCTTGTCGGGGATTGGGAACCCTTCGCGAGAATGTCCAAAGTTTCAGCAGGATTTCCAAAATGTTGAAAGGAATTCGAAACATGTCAACCTTGGTTTTGAGATTCTCTCCCGGAGTTTGAGAGATTTGGACGTGAAAGGGTACCAGTCTTGTCCGGGATCGGGAACCCTTCGTGAGAATGTCCAAAGTTTCAGCGGGATTTCCAAAATGTTGAAAGGAACTCGAAACATGTCAACCTTGGTTTTGAGAATCTCTCCCGGAGTTTGAGAGATTTGGACGTGAAAGGGTACCAGTCTTGTCGGGGATTGGGAACCCTTCGCGAGAATGTCCAAAGTTTCAGCGGGATTTCCAGAATGTTGAAAGGAACTCGAAACATGTCAACCTTGGTTTTGAGAATCTCTCCCGGAGTTTGAGAGATTTGGACGTGAAAGGGTACCAGTCTTGTCGGGGATTGGGAACCCTTCGCGAGAATGTCCAAAGTTTCAGCGGGATTTCCAAAATGTTGAAAGGTACTCGAAACATGTCAACCTTGGTTTTGAGAATCTCTCCTGGAGTTTGAGAGATTTGGACGTGAAAGGGTACCAGTCTTGTCGGGGATTGGGAACCCTTTGCGAGAATGTCCAAAGTTTCAGCGGGATTTCCAGAATGTTGAAAGGAACTCGAAACATGTCAACCTTGGTTTTGAGAATCTCTCCCGGAGTTTGAGAGATTTGGACGTGAAAGGGTACCAGTCTTGTCGGGGATTGGGAACCCTTCGCGAGAATGTCCAAAGTTTCAGCGGGATTTCCAAAATGTTGAAGGAACTCGAAACATGTCAACCTTGGTTTTGAGAATCTCTCCCGGAGTTTGAGAGATTTGGACGTGAAAGGGTACCAGTCTTGTCGGGGATTGGGAACCCTTCGCGAGAATGTCCAAAGTTTCAGCGGGATTTCCAGAATGTTGAAAGGAACTCGAAACATGTCAACCTTGGTTTTGAGAATCTCTCCCGGAGTTTGAGAGATTTGGACGTGAAAGGGTACCAGTCTTGTCGGGGATTGAGAACCCTTCGCGAGAATCTCCAAAGTTTCATCGGGATTTCCAGAATGTTTAAAGGAACTCGAAACATGTCAACCTTGGTTTTGAGAATCTCTCCCGGAGTTTGAGAGATTTGGACGTGAAAGGGTACCAGTCTTGTCGGGGATTGGGAACCCTTCGCGAGAATGTCCAAAGTTTCAGCGGGATTTCCAAAATGTTGAAAGGAACTCGAAACATGTCAACCTTGGTTTTGAGAATCTCTCCCGGAGTTTGAGAGATTTGGACGTGAAAGGGTACCAGTCTTGTCGGGGATTGGGAACCCTTCGCGAGAATGTCCAAAGTTTCAGCGGGATTTCCAAAATGTTGAAAGGAACTCGAAACATGTCAACCTTGGTTTTGAGAATCTCTCCCGGAGTTTGAGAGATTTGGACGTGAAAGGGTACCAGTCTTGTCGGGGATTGGGAACCCTTCGCGAGAATGTCCAAAGTTTCAGCAGGATTTCCAAAATGTTGAAAGGAATTCGAAACATGTCAACCTTGGTTTTGAGAATCTCTCCCGGAGTTTGAGAGATTTGGACGTGAAAGGGTACCAGTCTTGTCCGGGATCGGGAACCCTTCGTGAGAATGTCCAAAGTTTCAGCGGGATTTCCAAAATGTTGAAAGGAACTCGAAACATGTCAACCTTGGTTTTGAGAATCTCTCCCGGAGTTTGAGAGATTTGGATGTGAAAGGGTACCAATCTTGTCGGGGATTGGGAACCCTTCGCGAGAATGTCCAAAGTTTCAGCGGGATTTCCAAAATGTTGAAAGGAACTCGAAACATGTCAACCTTGGTTTTGAGAATCTCTCCCGGAGTTTGAGAGATTTGGACGTGAAAGGGTACCAGTCTTGTCGGGGATTGGGAACCCTTCGCGAGAATGTCCAAAGTTTCAGCGGGATTTCCAAAATGTTGAAAGGTACTCGAAACATGTCAACCTTGGTTTTGAGAATCTCTCCTGGAGTTTGAGAGATTTGGACGTGAAAGGGTACCAGTCTTGTATGGGATTGGGAACCCTTTGCGAGAATGTCCAAAGTTTCAGCGGGATTTCCAAAATGTTGAAAGGAATTCGAAACATGTCAACCTTGGTTTTGAGAATCTCTCCCGGAGTTTGAGAGATTTGGACGTGAAAGGGTACCAGTCTTGTCCGGGATCGGGAACCCTTCGTGAGAATGTCCAAAGTTTCAGCGGGATTTCCAAAATGTTGAAAGGAACTCGAAACATGTCAACCTTGGTTTTGAGAATCTCTCCCGGAGTTTGAGAGATTTGGATGTGAAAGGGTACCAATCTTGTCGGGGATTGGGAACCCTTCGCGAGAATGTCCAAAGTTTCAGCGGGATTTCCAGAATGTTGAAAGGAACTCGAAACATGTCAACCTTGGTTTTGAGAATCTCTCCCGGAGTTTGAGAGATTTGGACGTGAAAGGGTACCAGTCTTGTCGGGGATTGGGAACCCTTCGCGAGAATGTCCAAAGTTTCAGCGGGATTTCCAAAATGTTGAAAGGTACTCGAAACATGTCAACCTTGGTTTTGAGAATCTCTCCTGGAGTTTGAGAGATTTGGACGTGAAAGGGTACCAGTCTTGTCGGGGATTGGGAACCCTTTGCGAGAATGTCCAAAGTTTCAGCGGGATTTCCAGAATGTTGAAAGGAACTCGAAACATGTCAACCTTGGTTTTGAGAATCTCTCCCGGAGTTTGAGAGATTTGGACGTGAAAGGGTACCAGTCTTGTCGGGGATTGGGAACCCTTCGCGAGAATGTCCAAAGTTTCAGCGGGATTTCCAAAATGTTGAAAGGAACTCGAAACATGTCAACCTTGGTTTTGAGAATCTCTCCCGGAGTTTGAGAGATTTGGACGTGAAAGGGTACCAGTCTTGTCGGGGATTGGGAACCCTTCGCGAGAATGTCCAAAGTTTCAGCGGGATTTCCAGAATGTTGAAAGGCACTCGAAACATGTCAACCTTGGTTTTGAGAATATCTCCCGGAGTTTGAGAGATTTGGACGTGAAAGGGTACCAGTCTTGTCGGGGATTGAGAACCCTTCGCGAGAATCTCCAAATTTTCATCGGGATTTCCAGAATGTTTAAAGGAACTCGAAACATGTCAACCTTGGTTTTGAGAATCTCTCCCGGAGTTTGAGAGATTTGGACGTGAAAGGGTACCAGTCTTGTCGGGGATTGGGAACCCTTCGCGAGAATGTCCAAAGTTTCAGCGGGATTTCCAAAATGTTGAAAGGAACTCGAAACATGTCAACCTTGGTTTTGAGAATCTCTCCCGGAGTTTGAGAGATTTGGACGTGAAAGGGTACCAGTCTTGTCGGGGATTGGGAACCCTTCGCGAGAATGTCCAAAGTTTCAGCGGGATTTCCAAAATGTTGAAAGGAACTCGAAACATGTCAACCTTGGTTTTGAGAATCTCTCCCGGAGTTTGAGAGATTTGGACGTGAAAGGGTACCAGTCTTGTCGGGGATTGGGAACCCTTCGCGAGAATGTCCAAAGTTTCAGCAGGATTTCCAAAATGTTGAAAGGAATTCGAAACATGTCAACCTTGGTTTTGAGAATCTCTCCCGGAGTTTGAGAGATTTGGACGTGAAAGGGTACCAGTCTTGTCCGGGATCGGGAACCCTTCGTGAGAATGTCCAAAGTTTCAGCGGGATTTCCAGAATGTTGAAAGGAACTCGAAACATGTCAACCTTGGTTTTGAGAATCTCTCCCGGAGTTTGAGAGATTTGGACGTGAAAGGGTACCAATCTTGTCGGGGATTGGGAACCCTTCGCGAGAATGTCCGAAGTTTCAGCGGGATTTCCAGAATGTTGAAAGGAACTCGAAACATGTCAACCTTGGTTTTGAGAATCTCTCCCGGAGTTTGAGAGATTTGGACGTGAAAGGGTACCAGTCTTGTCGGGGATTGGGAACCCTTCGCGAGAATGTCCAAAGTTTCAGCGGGATTTCCAAAATGTTGAAAGGAACTCGAAACATGTCAACCTTGGTTTTGAGAATCTCTCCCGGAGTTTGAGAGATTTGGACGTGAAAGGGTACCAGTCTTGTCGGGGATTGGGAACCCTTCGTGAGAATGTCCAAAGTTTCAGTGGGATTTCCAAAATGTTGAAAGGAACTCGAAACATGTCAACCTTGGTTTTGAGAATCTCTCCCGGAGTTTGAGAGATTTGGACGTGAAAGGGTACCAGTCTTGTCGGGGATTGGGAACCCTTCGCGAGAATGTCCAAAGTTTCAGCGGGATTTCCAAAATGTTGAGAGGAACTCGAAACATGTCAAACTTGGTTTTGAGAATCTCTCCCGGACTTTGAGAGATTTGGACGTGAAAGGGTACCAGTCTTGTCCGGGATCGGGAACCCTTCGCGAGAATGTCCAAAGTTTCAGCGGGATTTCCAAAATGTTGAAAGGAACTCGAAACATGTCAACCTTAGTTTTGAGAATCTCTCCCGGAGTTTGAGAGATTTGGACGTGAAAGGGTACCAGTCTTGTCGGGGATTGGGAACCCTTCGCGAGAATGTCCAAAGTTTCAGCGGGATTTCCAAAATGTTGAAAGGATCTCGAAACATGTCAACCTTGGTTTTGAGAATCTCTCCCGGAGTTTGAGAGATTTGGACGTGAAAGGGTACCAGTCTTGTCGGGGATTGGGAACCCTTCACGAGAATGTCCAAAGTTTCAGCGGGATCTCCAAAATGTTGAAAGGAACTCGAAACCTGTCAACCTTGGTTTTGAGAATCTCTCCCGGACTTTGAGAGATTTGGACGTGAAAGGGTACCAGTCTTGTTGGGGATTGGGAACCCTTCGCGAGAATGTCCAAAGTTTCAGCGGGATTTCCAAAATGTTGAAAGGAACTCGAAACATGTCAACCTTGGTTTTGAGAATCTCTCCCGGAGTTTGAGAGATTTGGACGTGAAAGGGTACCAGTCTTGTCGGGGATTGGGAACCCTTCTCGAGAATGTCCAAAGTTTCAGCGGGATTTCCAAAATGTTGAAAGGAACTCGAAACATGTCAACCTTGGTTTTGAGAATCTCTCCCGGACTTTGAGAGATTTGGACGTGAAAGGGTACCAGTCTTGTCGGGGATTGGGAACCCTTCGCGAGAATGTCCAAAGTTTCAGCGGGATTTCCAGAATGTTGAAAGGAACTCGAAACATGTCAACCTTGGTTTTGAGAATCTCTCCCGGAGTTTGAGAGATTTGGACGTGAAAGGGTACCAGTCTTGTCGGGGATTGGGAACCCTTCGCGAGAATGTCCAAAGTTTCAGCGGGATTTCCAAAATGTTGAGAGGAACTCGAAACATGTCAACCTTGGTTTTGAGAATCTCTCCCGGACTTTGAGAGATTTGGACGTGAAAGGGTACCAGTCTTGTCGGGGATTCGGAACCCTTTGCGAGAATGTCCAAAGTTTCAGCGGGATTTCCAAAATGTTGAAAGGAACTCGAAACATGTCAACCTTGGTTTTGAGAATCTCTCCCGGAGTTTGAGAGATTTGGACGTGAAAGGGTACCAGTCTTGTCCGGGATCGGGAACCCTTCGCGAGAATGTCCAAAGTTTCAGCGGGATTTCCAAAATGTTGAAAGGAACTCGAAACATGTCAACCTTGGTTTTGAGAATCTCTCCCGGAGTTTGAGAGATTTGGACGTGAAAGGGTACCAGTCTTGTCGGGGATTGGGAACCCTTCGCGAGAATGTCCAAAGTTTCAGCGGGATTTCCAAAATGTTGAAAGGCACTCGAAACATGTCAACCTTGGTTTTGAGAATCTCTCCCGGACTTTGAGAGATTTGGACGTGAAAGGGTACCAGTCTTGTTGGGGATTGGGAACCCTTCGCGAGAATGTCCAAAGTTTCAGCGGGATTTCCAAAATGTTGAAAGGAACTCGAAACATGTCAACCTTGGTTTTGAGAATCTCTCCCGGAGTTTGAGAGATTTGGACGTGAAAGGGTACCAGTCTTGTCAGGGATTGGGAACCCTTCGCGAGAATATCCAAAGTTTCAGCGGGATTTCCAAAATGTTGAAAGGAACTCAAAACATGTCAACCTTGGTTTTGAGAATCTCGCCCGGAGTTTGAGAGATTTGGACGTGAAAGGGTACCAGTCTTGTCGGGGATTGGGAACCCTTCGCGAGAATGTCCAAAGTTTCAGCGGGATTTCCAGAATGTTGAAAGGAACTCGAAACATGTCAACCTTGGTTTTGAGAATCTCTCCCGGAGTTTGAGAGATTTGGACGTGAAAGGGTACCAGTCTTGTCGGGGATTGGGAACCCTTCGCGAGAATGTCCAAAGTTTCAGCGGGATTTCCAAAATGTTGAGAGGAACTCGAAACATGTCAACCTTGGTTTTGAGAATCTCTCCCGGAGTTTGAGAGATTTGGACGTGAAAGGGTACCAGTCTTGTCGGGGATTGGGAACCCTTCGCCAGAATGTCCAAAGTTTCAGCGGGATTTCCAAAATGTTGAAAGGAACTCGAAACATGTCAACCTTGGTTTTGAGAATCTCTCCCGGAGTTTGAGAGATTTGGACGTGAAAGGGTACCAGTCTTGTCCGGGATCGGGAACCCTTCGCGAGAATGTCCAAAGTTTCAGCGGGATTTCCAAAATGTTGAAAGGAACTCGAAACATGTCAACCTTGGTTTTGAGAATCTCTCCCGGAGTTTGAGAGATTTGGACGTGAAAGGGTACCAGTCTTGTCGGGGATTGGGAACCCTTCGCGAGAATGTCCAAAGTTTCAGCGGGATTTCCAAAATGTTGAAAGGCACTCGAAACATGTCAACCTTGGTTTTGAGAATCTCTCCCGGAGTTTGAGAGATTTGGACGTGAAAGGGTATCAATCTTGTCGGGGATTGGGAACCCTTCGCGAGAATGTCCAAAGTTTCAGCGGGATTTCCAAAATGTTGAAAGGAACTCGAAACATGTCAACCTTGGTTTTGAGAATGTCTCCCGGACTTTGAGAGATTTGGACGTGAAAGGGTACCAGTCTTGTCGGGGATTGGGAACCCTTCGCGAGAATGTCCAAAGTTTCAGCGGGATTTCCAAAATGTTGAAAGGAACTCGAAACATGTCAACCTTGGTTTTGAGAATCTCTCCCGGACTTTGAGAGATTTGGACGTGAAAGGGTACCAGTCTTGTCAGGGATTGGGAACCCTTCGCGAGAATATCCAAAGTTTCAGCGGGATTTCCAAAATGTTGAAAGGAACTCAAAACATGTCAACCTTGGTTTTGAGAATCTCGCCCGGAGTTTGAGAGATTTGGACGTGAAAGGGTACCAGTCTTGTCGGGGATTGGGAACCCTTCGCGAGAATGTCCAAAGTTTCAGCGGGATTTCCAAAATGTTGAAAGGAACTCGAAACATGTCAACCTTGGTTTTGAGAATCTCTCCCGGAGTTTGAGAGATTTGGACTTGAAAGGGTACCAGTCTTGTCGGGGATTGTTAACACTTCGCGAGAATGTCCAAAGTTTCAGCGGGATTTCCAAAATGTTGAAAAGAACTCGAAACCTGTCAACCTTGATTTTGAGAAGCTCTCCCGGAGTTTGAGAGATTTGGACATGAAAGGTTACCAGTCTTGTCGGGGATTGGGAACCCTTCGCGAGAATGTCCAAAGTTTCAGCGGGATTTCCAAAATGTTGAAAGGAACTCGAAACATGTCAACCTTGGTTTTGAGAATCTCTCCCGGAGTTTGAGAGATTTGGACGTGAAAGTGTATCAGTGTTGTCGGGGATTGGGAACCCTTCGCGAGAATGTCCAAAGTTTCAGCGGGATTTCCAAAATGTTGAAAGGAACTCGAAACATGTCAACCTTGGTTTTGAGAATCTCTCCCGGAGTCTGAGAGATTTGGACGTGAAAGGGTACCAGTCTTGTTGGGGATTGGGAACCCTTCGCGAGAATGTCCAAAGTTTCAGCGGGATTTCCAAAATGTTGAAAGGAACTCGAAACATGTCACCCTTGGTTTTGAGAATCTCTCCCGGAGTTTGAGAGATTTGGACGTGAAAGGGTACCAGTCTTGTCGGGGATTGGGAACCCTTCGCGAGAATGTCCAAAGTTTCAGCGGGATTTCCAAAATGTTGAAAGGAACTCGAAACATGTCACCCTTGGTTTTGAGAATCTCTCCCGGAGTTTGAGAGATTTGGACGTGAAAGGGTACCAGTCTTGTCGGGGATTGGGAACCCTTCGCGAGAATGTCCAAAGTTTCAGCGGGATTTCCAAAATGTTGAAAGGAACTCGAAACATGTCAACCTTGGTTTTGAGAATCTCTCCCGGACTTTGAGAGATTTGGACGTGAAAGGGTACCAATCTTGTCGGGGATTCGGAACCCTTCGCGAGAATCTCCAAAGTTTCAGCGGGATTTCCAGAATGTTGAAAGGAACTCGAAACATGTCAACCTTGGTTTTGAGAATCTCTCCCGGAGTTTGAGAGATTTGGACGTGAAAGGGTACCAGTCTTGTCGGGGATTGGGAACCCTTCGCGAGAATGTCCAAAGTTTCAGCGGGATTTCCAAAATGTTGAAAGGAACTCGAAACATGTCAACCTTGGTTTTGAGAATCTCTCCCGGAGTTTGAGAGATTTGGACGTGAAAGGGTACCAGTCTTGTCGGGGATTGGGAACCCTTCGCGAGAATGTCCAAAGTTTCAGCGGGATTTCCAGAATGTTGAAAGGAACTCGAAACATGTCAACCTTGGTTTTGAGAATCTCTCCCGGAGTTTGAGAGATTTGGACGTGAAAGGGTACCAGTCTTGTCGGGGATTGGGAACCCTTCGCGAGAATGTCCAAAGTTTCAGCGGGATTTCCAAAATGTTGAAAGGAACTCGAAACATGTCAACCTTGGTTTTGAGAATCTCTCCCGGAGTTTGAGAGATTTGGACGTGAAAGGGTACCAGTCTTGTCGGGGATTGAGAACCCTTCGCGAGAATCTCCAAAGTTTCATCGGGATTTCCAGAATGTTTAAAGGAACTCGAAACATGTCAACCTTGGTTTTGAGAATCTCTCCCGGAGTTTGAGAGATTTGGACGTGAAAGGGTACCAGTCTTGTCGGGGATTGGGAACCCTTCGCGAGAATGTCCAAAGTTTCAGCGGGATTTCCAAAATGTTGAAAGGAACTCGAAACATGTCAACCTTGGTTTTGAGAATCTCTCCCGGAGTTTGAGAGATTTGGACGTGAAAGGGTACCAGTCTTGTCGGGGATTGGGAACCCTTCGCGAGAATGTCCAAAGTTTCAGCGGGATTTCCAAAATGTTGAAAGGAACTCGAAACATGTCAACCTTGGTTTTGAGAATCTCTCCCGGAGTTTGAGAGATTTGGACGTGAAAGGGTACCAGTCTTGTCGGGGATTGGGAACCCTTTGCGAGAATGTCCAAAGTTTCAGCGGGATTTCCAAAATGTTGAAAGGAACTCGAAACATGTCACCCTTGGTTTTGAGAATCTCTCCCGGAGTTTGAGAGATTTGGACGTGAAAGGGTACCAGTCTTGTCGGGGATTGGGAACCCTTCGTGAGAATGTCCAAAGTTTCAGCGGGATTTCCAAAATGTTGAAAGGAACTCGAAACATGTCAACCTTGGTTTTGAGAATCTCTCCCGGAGTTTGAGAGATTTGGACGTGAAAGGGTACCAGTCTTGTCGGGGATTGGGAACCCTTCGCGAGAATCTCCAAAGTTTCAGCGGGATTTCCAGAATGTTGAAAGGAACTCGAAACATGTCAACCTTGGTTTTGAGAATCTCTCCCGGAGTTTGAGAGATTTGGACGTGAAAGGGTACCAGTCTTGTCGGGGATTGGGAACCCTTCGCGAGAATGTCCAAAGTTTCAGTGGGATTTCCAAAATGTTGAAAGGAACTCGAAACATGTCAACCTTGGTTTTGAGAATCTCTCCCGGAGTTTGAGAGATTTGGACGTGAAAGGGTACCAGTCTTGTCGGGGATTGGGAACCCTTCGCGAGAATGTCCAAAGTTTCAGCGGGATTTCCAGAATGTTGAAAGGAACTCGAAACATGTCAACCTTGGTTTTGAGAATATCTCCCGGAGTCTGAGAGATTTGGACGTGAAAGGGTACCAGTCTTGTCGGGGATTGAGAACCCTTCGCGAGAATCTCCAAAGTTTCATCGGGATTTCCAGAATGTTTAAAGGAACTCGAAACATGTCAACCTTGGTTTTGAGAATCTCTCCCGGAGTTTGAGAGCTTTGGACGTGAAAGGGTACCAGTCTTGTCGGGGATTGGGAACCCTTCGCCAGAATGTCCAAAGTTTCAGCGGGATTTCCAAAATGTTGAAAGGAACTCGAAACATGTCAACCTTGGTTTTGAGAATCTCTCCCGGAGTTTGAGAGATTTGGACGTGAAAGGGTACCAGTCTTGTCGGGGATTGGGAACCCTTCGCGAGAATGTCCAAAGTTTCAGCGGGATTTCCAAAATGTTGAAAGGAACTCGAAACATGTCAACCTTGGTTTTGAGAATCTCTCCCGGAGTTTGAGAGATTTGGACGTGAAAGGGTACCAGTCTTGTCGGGGATTGGGAACCCTTCGCGAGAATGTCCAAAGTTTCAGCGGGATTTCCAAAATGTTGAAAGGAACTCGAAACATGTCAACCTTGGTTTTGAGAATCTCTCCCGGAGTTTGAGAGATTTGGACGTGAAAGGGTACCAGTCTTGTTCGGGATCGGGAACCCTTCGTGAGAATGTCCAAAGTTTCAGCGGGATTTCCAAAATGTTGAAAGGAACTCGAAACATGTCAACCTTGGTTTTGAGAATCTCTCCCGGAGTTTGAGAGATTTGGACGTGAAAGGGTACCAGTCTTGTCGGGGATTGGGAACCCTTCGCGAGAATGTCCAAAGTTTCAGCGGGATTTCCAGAATGTTGAAAGGAACTCGAAACATGTCAACCTTGGTTTTGAGAATCTCTCCCGGAGTTTGAGAGATTTGGACGTGAAAGGGTACCAGTCTTGTCGGGGATTGGGAACCCTTCGCGAGAATGTCCAAAGTTTCAGCGGGATTTCCAAAATGTTGAAAGGTACTCGAAACATGTCAACCTTGGTTTTGAGAATCTCTCCTGGAGTTTGAGAGATTTGGACGTGAAAGGGTACCAGTCTTGTCGGGTATTGGGAACCCTTTGCGAGAATGTCCAAAGTTTCAGCGGGATTTCCAGAATGTTGAAAGGAACTCGAAACATGTCAACCTTGGTTTTGAGAATCTCTCCCGGAGTTTGAGAGATTTGGACGTGAAAGGGTACCAGTCTTGTCGGGGATTGGGAACCCTTCGCGAGAATGTCCAAAGTTTCAGCGGGATTTCCAAAATGTTGAAAGGAACTCGAAACATGTCAACCTTGGTTTTGAGAATCTCTCCCGGAGTTTGAGAGATTTGGACGTGAAAGGGTACCAGTCTTGTCGGGGATTGGGAACCCTTCGCGAGAATGTCCAAAGTTTCAGCGGGATTTCCAAAATGTTGAAAGGAACTCGAAACATGTCAACCTTGGTTTTGAGAATCTCTCCCGGAGTTTGAGAGATTTGGACGTGAAAGGGTACCAGTCTTGTCGGGGATTGGGAACCCTTCGCGAGAATGTCCAAAGTTTCAGCGGGATTTCCAAAATGTTGAAAGGAACTCGAAACATGTCAACCTTGGTTTTGAGAATCTCTCCCGGAGTTTGAGAGATTTGGACGTGAAAGGGTACCAGTCTTGTCCGGGATCGGGAACCCTTCACGAGAATGTCCAAAGTTTCAGTGGGATTTCCAAAATGTTGAAAGGAACTCGAAACATGTCAACCTTGGTTTTGAGAATCTCTCCCGGAGTTTGAGAGATTTGGACGTGAAAGGGTACCAGTCTTGTCGGGGATTGGGAACCCTTCGCGAGAATGTCCAAAGTTTCAGCGGGATTTCCAAAATGTTGAAAGGAACTCGAAACATGTCAACCTTGGTTTTGAGAATCTCTCCCGGAGTTTGAGAGATTTGGACGTGAAAGGGTACCAGTCTTGTCCGGGATCGGGAACCCTTCGCGAGAATGTCCAAAGTTTCAGCGGGATTTCCAAAATGTTGAAAGGAACTCGAAACATGTCAACCTTGGTTTTGAGAATCTCTCCCGGAGTTTGAGAGATTTGGACGTGAAAGGGTACCAGTCCTGTCGGGGATTGGGAACCCTTCGCGAGAATGTCCAAAGTTTCAGCGGGATTTCCAAAATGTTGAAAGGAACTCGAAACATGTCAACCTTGGTTTTGAGAATCTCTCCCGGAGTTTGAGAGATTTGGACGTGAAAGGGTACCAGTCTTGTCGGGGATTGGGAACCCTTCGCGCGAATATCCAAAGTTTCAGCGGGATTTCCAAAATGTTGAAAGGAACTCAAAACATGTCAACCTTGGTTTTGAGAATCTCGCCCGGAGTTTGAGAGATTTGGACGTGAAAGGGTACCAATCTTGTCGGGGATTGGGAACCCTTCGCGAGAATGTCCAAAGTTTCAGCGGGATTTCCAAAATGTTGAAAGGAACTCGAAACATGTCAAACTTGGTTTTGAGAATCTCTCCCGGAGTTTGAGAAATTTGGACGTGAAAGGGTACCAGTCTTGTCCGGGATCGGGAACCCTTCGCGAGAATGTCCAAAGTTTCAGCGGGATTTCCAAAATGTTGAAAGGAACTCAAAACATGTCAACCTTGGTTTTGAGAATCTCTCCCGGAGTTTGAGAGATTTGGACGTGAAAGGGTACCAGTCTTGTCGGGGATTGGGAACCCTTCGCGAGAATGTCCAAAGTTTCAGCGGGATTTCCAAAATGTTGAAAGGCACTCGAAACATGTCAACCTTGGTTTTGAGAATCTCTCCCGGAGTTTGAGAGATTTGGACGTGAAAGGGTACCAATCTTGTCGGGGATTGGGAACCCTTCGCGAGAATGTCCAAAGTTTCAGCGGGATTTCCAAAATGTTGAAAGGAACTCGAAACATGTCAACCTTGGTTTTGAGAATCTCTCCCGGAGTTTGAGAGATTTGGACGTGAAAGGGTACCAGTCCTGTCAGGGATTGGGAACCCTTCGCGAGAATGTCCAAAGTTTCAGCGGGATTTCCAAAATGTTGAAAGGAACTCGAAACATGTCAACCTTGGTTTTGAGAATCTCTCCCGGAGTTTGAGAGATTTGGACGTGAAAGGGTACCAGTCTTGTCAGGGATTGGGAACCCTTCGCGCGAATATCCAAAGTTTCAGCGGGATTTCCAAAATGTTGAAAGGAACTCAAAACATGTCAACCTTGGTTTTGAGAATCTCGCCCGGAGTTTGAGAGATTTGGACGTGAAAGGGTACCAATCTTGTCGGGGATTGGGAACCCTTCGCGAGAATGTCCAAAGTTTCAGCGGGATTTCCAAAATGTTGAAAGGAACTCGAAACATGTCAAACTTGGTTTTGAGAATCTCTCCCGGAGTTTGAGAAATTTGGACGTGAAAGGGTACCAGTCTTGTCGGGGATTGGGAACACTTCGCGAGAATGTCCAAAGTTTCAGCGGGATTTCCAAAATGTTGAAAGGAACTCGAAACATGTCAACCTTGGTTTTGAGAATCTCTCCCGGACTTTGAGAGATTTGGACGTGAAAGGGTACCAGTCTTGTCGGGGATTGGGAACCCTTCGCGAGAATGTCCAAAGTTTCAGCGGGATTTCCAAAATGTTGAAAGGAACTCGAAACATGTCACCCTTGGTTTTGAGAATCTCTCCCGGAGTTTGAGAGATTTGGACGTGAAAGGGTACCAGTCTTGTCGGGGATTGGGAACCCTTCGCGAGAATGTCCAAAGTTTCAGCGGGATTTCCAAAATGTTGAAAGGAACTCGAAACATGTCAACCTTGGTTTTGAGAATCTCTCCCGGACTTTGAGAGATTTGGACGTGAAAGGGTACCAGTCTTGTCAGGGATTGGGAACCCTTCGCGAGAATGTCCAAAGTTTCAGCGGGATTTCCAAAATGTTGAAAGGAACTCGAAACATGTCAACCTTGGTTTTGAGAATCTCTCCCGGAGTTTGAGAGATTTGGAAGTGAAAGGGTACCAGTCTTGTCGGGGATTGGGAACCCTTTGCGAGAATGTCCAAAGTTTCAGCGGGATTTCCAAAATGTTGAAAGGAACTCGAAACATGTCAACCTTGGTTTTGAGAATCTCTCCCGGAGTTTGAGAGATTTGGACGTGAAAGGGTACCAGTCTTGTCGGGGATTGGGAACCCTTCGCGAGAATGTCCAAAGTTTCAGCGGGATTTCCAAAATGTTGAGAGGAACTCGAAACATGTCAACCTTGGTTTTGAGAATCTCTCCCGGAGTTTGAGAGATTTGGACGTGAAAGGGTACCAGTCTTGTCGGGGATTGGGAACCCTTTGCGAGAATGTCCAAAGTTTCAGCGGGATTTCCAAAATGTTGAAAGGAACTCGAAACATGTCAACCTTGGTTTTGAGAATCTCTCCCGGAGTTTGAGAGATTTGGACGTGAAAGGGTACCAGTCTTGTCCGGGATCGGGAACCCTTCGCGAGAATGTCCAAAGTTTCAGCGGGATTTCCAAAATGTTGAGAGGAACTCGAAACATGTCAACCTTGGTTTTGAGAATCTCTCCCGGAGTTTGAGAGATTTGGACGTGAAAGGGTACCAGTCTTGTCGGGGATTGGGAACCCTTCGCGAGAATGTCCAAAGTTTCAGCGGGATTTCCAAAATGTTGAAAGGCACTCGAAACATGTCAACCTTGGTTTTGAGAATCTCTCCCGGAGTTTGAGAGATTTGGACGTGAAAGGGTACCAATCTTGTCGGGGATTGGGAACCCTTCGCGAGAATGTCCAAAGTTTCAGCGGGATTTCCAAAATGTTGAAAGGAACTCGAAACATGTCAACCTTGGTTTTGAGAATCTCTCCCGGACTTTGAGAGATTTGGACGTGAAAGGGTACCAGTCTTGTCGGGGATTGGGAACCCTTCGCGAGAATGTCCAAAGTTTCAGCGGGATTTCCAAAATGTTGAAAGGAACTCGAAACATGTCAACCTTGGTTTTGAGAATCTCTCCCGGAGTTTGAGAGATTTGGACGTGAAAGGGTGCCAGTCTTGTCAGGTATTGGGAACCCTTCGCGAGAATATCCAAAGTTTCAGCGGGATTTCCAAAATGTTGAAAGGAACTCAAAACATGTCAACCTTGGTTTTGAGAATCTCTCCCGGAGTTTGAGAGATTTGGACGTGAAAGGGTACCAGTCTTGTCGGGGATTGGGAACCCTTCGCGAGAATGTCCAAAGTTTCAGCGGGATTTCCAAAATGTTGAAAGGAACTCGAAACATGTCAACCTTGGTTTTGAGAATCTCTCCCGGAGTTTGAGAGATTTGGACGTGAAAGGGTACCAGTCTTGTCGGGGATTGGGAACCCTTCGCGAGAATGTCCAAAGTTTCAGCGGGATTTCCAAAATGTTGAAAGGAACTCGAAACATGTCAACCTTGGTTTTGAGAATCTCTCCCGGAGTTTGAGAGATTTGGACGTGAAAGTGTATCAGTGTTGTCGGGGATTGGGAACCCTTCGCGAGAATGTCCAAAGTTTCAGCGGGATTTCCAAAATGTTGAAAGGAACTCGAAACATGTCAACCTTGGTTTTGAGAATCTCTCCCGGAGTTTGAGAGATTTGGACGTGAAAGGGTACCAGTCTTGTCGGGGATTGGGAACCCTTCGCGAGAATGTCCAAAGTTTCAGCGGGATTTCCAAAATGTTGAAAGGCACTTGAAACATGTCAACCTTGGTTTTGAGAATCTCTCCCGGAGTTTGAGAGATTTGGACGTGAAAGGGTACCAATCTTGTCGGGGATTGGGAACCCTTCGCGAGAATGTCCAAAGTTTCAGCGGGATTTCCAAAATGTTGAAAGGAACTCGAAACATGTCAACCTTGGTTTTGAGAATCTCTCCCGGAGTTTGAGAGATTTGGACGTGAAAGGGTACCAGTCCTGTCGGGGATTGGGAACCCTTCGCGAGAATGTCCAAAGTTTCAGCGGGATTTCCAAAATGTTGAAAGGAACTCGAAACATGTCAACCTTGGTTTTGAGAATCTCTCCCGGAGTTTGAGAGATTTGGACGTGAAAGGGTACCAGTCTTGTCAGGGATTGGGAACCCTTCGCGCGAATATCCAAAGTTTCAGCGGGATTTCCAAAATGTTGAAAGGAACTCGAAACATGTCAACCTTGGTTTTGAGAATCTCGCCCGGAGTTTGAGAGATTTGGACGTGAAAGGGTACCAGTCTTGTCGGGGATTGGGAACCCTTCGCGAGAATGTCCAAAGTTTCAGCGGGATTTCCAAAATGTTGAAAGGAACTCGAAACATGTCAACCTTGGTTTTGAGAATCTCTCCCGGAGTTTGAGAAATTTGGACGTGAAAGGGTACCAGTCTTGTCGGGGATTGGGAACACTTCGCGAGAATGTCCAAAGTTTCAGCGGGATTTCCAAAATGTTGAAAGGAACTCGAAACATGTCAACCTTGGTTTTGAGAATCTCTCCCGGAGTTTGAGAGATTTGGACGTGAAAGGGTACCAGTCTTGTCGGGGATTGGGAACCCTTCGCGAGAATGTCCAAAGTTTCAGCGGGATTTCCAAAATGTTGAAAGGAACTCGAAACATGTCAACCTTGGTTTTGAGAATCTCTCCCGGAGTTTGAGAGATTTGGACGTGAAAGGGTACCAGTCTTGTCAGGGATTGGGAACCCTTCGCGAGAATGTCCAAAGTTTCAGCGGGATTTCCAAAATGTTGAAAGGAACTCGAAACATGTCAACCTTGGTTTTGAGAATCTCTCCCGGAGTTTGAGAGATTTGGAAGTGAAAGGGTACCAGTCTTGTCGGGGATTGGGAACCCTTCGCCAGAATGTCCAAAGTTTCAGCGGGATTTCCAAAATGTTGAAAGGAACTCGAAACATGTCAACCTTGGTTTTGAGAATCTCTCCCGGAGTTTGAGAAATTTGGACGTGAAAGGGTACCAGTCTTGTCGGGGATTGGGAACCCTTCGCGAGAATGTCCAAAGTTTCAGCGGGATTTCCAAAATGTTGAAAGGAACTCGAAACATGTCAACCTTGGTTTTGAGAATCTCTCCCGGAGTTTGAGAGATTTGGACGTGAAAGGGTACCAGTCTTGTCAGGGATTGGGAACCCTTCGCGAGAATATCCAAAGTTTCAGCGGGATTTCCAAAATGTTGAAAGGAACTCAAAACATGTCAACCTTGGTTTTGAGAATCTCTCCCGGAGTTTGAGAGATTTGGACGTGAAAGGGTACCAGTCTTGTCGGGGATTGGGAACCCTTCGCGAGAATGTCCAAAGTTTCAGTGGGATTTCCAAAATGTTGAAAGGAACTCGAAACATGTCAACCTTGGTTTTGAGAATCTCTCCCGGAGTTTGAGAGATTTGGACGTGAAAGGGTACCAGTCTTGTCGGGGATTGGGAACCCTTTGCGAGAATGTCCAAAGTTTCAGCGGGATTTCCAAAATGTTGAAAAGAACTCGAAACATGTCAACCTTGATTTTGAGAAGCTCTCCCGGAGTTTGAGAGATTTGGACATGAAAGGTTACCAGTCTTGTCGGGGATTGGGAACCCTTCGCGAGAATGTCCAAAGTTTCAGCGGGATTTCCAAAATGTTGAAAGGAACTCGAAACATGTCAACCTTGGTTTTGAGAATCTCTCCCGGAGTTTGAGAGATTTGGACGTGAAAGGGTACCAGTCTTGTCGGGGATTGGGAACCCTTCGCGAGAATGTCCAAAGTTTCAGCGGGATTTCCAAAATGTTGAAAGGAACTCGAAACATGTCAACCTTGGTTTTGAGAATCTCTCCCGGAGTTTGAGAGATTTGGACGTGAAAGGGTACCAGTCTTGTCGGGGATTGGGAACCCTTCGCGAGAATGTCCAAAGTTTCAGCGGGATTTCCAAAATGTTGAAAGGAACTCGAAACATGTCAACCTTGGTTTTGAGAATCTCTCCCGGAGTTTGAGAGATTTGGACGTGAAAGGGTACCAGTCTTGTCCGGGATCGGGAACCCTTTCGCGAGAATGTCCAAAGTTTCAGCGGGATTTCCAAAATGTTGAAAGGAACTCGAAACATGTCACCCTTGGTTTTGAGAATCTCTCCCGGAGTTTGAGAGATTTGGACGTGAAAGGGTACCAGTCTTGTCGGGGATTGGGAACCCTTCGCGAGAATGTCCAAAGTTTCAGCGGGATTTCCAAAATGTTGAAAGGAACTCGAAACATGTCACCCTTGGTTTTGAGAATCTCTCCCGGAGTTTGAGAGATTTGGACGTGAAAGGGTACCAGTCTTGTCGGGGATTGGGAACCCTTCGCGAGAATGTCCAAAGTTTCAGCGGGATTTCCAAAATGTTGAATGGATCTCGAAACATGTCAACCTTGGTTTTGAGAATCTCTCCCGGAGTTTGAGAGATTTGGACGTGAAAGGGTACCAGTCTTGTCGGGGATTGGGAACCCTTCGCGAGAATGTCCAAAGTTTCAGCGGGATTTCCAAAATGTTGAAAGGAACTCGAAACATGTCAACCTTGGTTTTGAGAATCTCTCCCGGACTTTGAGAGATTTGGACGTGAAAGGGTACCAGTCTTGTTGGGGATTGGGAACCCTTCGCGAGAATGTCCAAAGTTTCAGCGGGATTTCCAAAATGTTGAAAGGAACTCGAAACATGTCAACCTTGGTTTTGAGAATCTCTCCCGGAGTTTGAGAGATTTGGACGTGAAAGGGTACCAGTCTTGTCAGGGATTGGGAACCCTTCGCGAGAATATCCAAAGTTTCAGCGGGATTTCCAAAATGTTGAAAGGAACTCAAAACATGTTAACCTTGGTTTTGAGAATCTCTCCCGCAGTTTGAGAGATTTGGACGTGAAAGGGTACCAGTCTTGTCGGGGATTGGGAACCCTTCGCGAGAATGTCCAAAGTTTCAGCGGGATTTCCAAAATGTTGAAAGGAACTCGAAACATGTCAACCTTGGTTTTGAGAATCTCTCCCGGAGTTTGAGAAATTTGGACGTGAAAGGGTACCAGTCTTGTCGGGGATTGGGAACACTTCGCGAGAATGTCCAAAGTTTCAGCGGGATTTCCAAAATGTTGAAAAGAACTCGAAACATGTCAACCTTGATTTTGAGAATCTCTCCCGGAGTTTGAGAGATTTGGACGTGAAAGGTTACCAGTCTTGTCGGGGATTGGGAACCCTTCGTGAGAATGTCCAAAGTTTCAGCGGGATTTCCAAAATGTTGAAAGGAACTCGAAACATGTCAACCTTGGTTTTGAGAATCTCTCCCGGAGTTTGAGAGATTTGGACGTGAAAGGGTATCAGTCTTGTCGGGGATTGGGAACCCTTCGCGAGAATGTCCAAAGTTTCAGCGGGATTTCCAAAATGTTGAAAGGAACTCGAAACATGTCAACCTTGGTTTTGAGAATCTCTCCCGGAGTTTGAGAGATTTGGACGTGAAAGGGTACCAGTCTTGTCGGGGATTGGGAACCCTTCGCGAGAATGTCCAAAGTTTCAGCGGGATTTCCAAAATGTTGAAAGGAACTCGAAACATGTCAACCTTGGTTTTGAGAATCTCTCCCGGAGTTTGAGAGATTTGGACGTGAAAGGGTACCAGTCTTGTCGGGGATTGGGAACCCTTCGCGAGAATGTCCAAAGTTTCAGCGGGATTTCCAAAATGTTGAAAGGAACTCGAAACATGTCACCCTTGGTTTTGAGAATCTCTCCCGGAGTTTGAGAGATTTGGACGTGAAAGGGTACCAGTCTTGTCGGGGATTGGGAACCCTTCGCGAGAATGTCCAAGGTTTCAGCGGGATTTCCAAAATGTTGAAAGGAACTCGAAACATGTCAACCTTGGTTTTGAGAATCTCTCCCGGAGTTTGAGAGATTTGGACGTGAAAGGGTACCAGTCTTGTCGGGGATTGGGAACCCTTCGCGAGAATGTCCAAAGTTTCAGCGGGATTTCCAAAATGTTGAAAGGAACTCGAAACATGTCAACCTTGGTTTTGAGAATCTCTCCCGGAGTTTGAGAGATTTGGACGTGAAAGGGTACCAGTCTTGTCGGGGATTGGGAACCCTTCGCGAGAATGTCCAAAGTTTCAGCGGGATTTCCAAATGTTGAAAGGAACTCAAAACATGTCAACCTTGGTTTTGAGAATCTCTCCCGGAGTTTGAGAGATTTGGACGTGAAAGGGTACCAGTCTTGTCGGGGATTGGGAACCCTTCGCGAGAATGTCCTAAGTTTCAGCGGGATTTCCAAAATGTTGAAAGGAACTCGAAACATGTCAACCTTGGTTTTGAGAATCTCTCCCGGAGTTTGAGAGATTTGGACGTGAAAGGGTACCAGTCTTGTCGGGGATTGGGAACCCTTCGCGAGAATGTCCAAAGTTTCAGCGGGATTTCCAAAATGTTGAAAGGAACTCGAAACATGTCACCCTTGGTTTTGAGAATCTCTCCTGGAGTTTGAGAGATTTGGACGTGAAAGGGTACCAGTCTTGTCGGGGATTGGGAACCCTTCGCGAGAATGTCCAAAGTTTCAGCGGGATTTCCAAAATGTTGAAAGGAACTCGAAACATGTAAACCTTGGTTTTGAGAATCTCTCCCGGAGTTTGAGAGATTTGGACGTGAAAGGGTACCAGTCTTGTCGGGGATTGGGAACCCTTCGCGAGAATGTCCAATGTTTCAGCGGGATTTCCAAAATGTTGAAAGGAACTCGAAACATGTCAACCTTGGTTTTGAGAATCTCTCCCGGAGTTTGAGAGATTTGGACGTGAAAGGGTACCAGTCTTGTCAGGGATTGGGAACCCTTCGCGAGAATGTCCAAAGTTTCAGCGGGATTTCCAAAATGTTGAAAGGAACTCGAAACATGTCAACCTTGGTTTTGAGAATCTCTCCCGGACTTTGAGAGATTTGGACGTGAAAGGGTACCAGTCTTGTTGGGGATTGGGAACCCTTCGCGAGAATGTCCAAAGTTTCAGCGGGATTTCCAAAATGTTGAAAGGAACTCGAAACATGTCAACCTTGGTTTTGAGAATCTCTCCCGGAGTTTGAGAGATTTGGACGTGAAAGGGTACCAGTCTTGTCGGGGATTGGGAACCCTTCGCGAGAATGTCCAAAGTTTCAGCGGGATTTCCAAAATGTTGAAAGGAACTCGAAACATGTCAACCTTGGTTTTGAGAATCTCTCCCGGAGTTTGAGAGATTTGGACGTGAAAGGGTACCAGTCTTATCGGGGATTGGTAACCCTTCGCGAGAATGTCCAAAGTTTCAGCGGGATTTCCAAAATGTTGAAAGGAACTCGAAACATGTCAACCTTGGTTTTGAGAATCTCTCCCGGAGTTTGAGAGATTTGGACGTGAAAGGGTACCAGTCTTGTCGGGGATTGGGAACCCTTCGCGAGAATGTCCAAAGTTTCAGCGGGATTTCCAAAATGTTGAAAGGAACTCGAAACATGTCAACCTTGGTTTTGAGAATCTCTCCCGGAGTTTGAGAGATCTGGACGTGAAAGGGTACCAATCTTGTCGGGGATTGGGAACCCTTCGCCAGAATGTCCAAAGTTTCAGCGGGATTTCCAAAATGTTGAAAGGAACTCGAAACATGTCAACCTTGGTTTTGAGAATCTCTCCCGGAGTTTGAGAGATTTGGACGTGAAAGGGTACCAATCTTGTCGGGGATTGGGAACCCTTCGCGAGAATGTCCAAAGTTTTAGCAGGATTTCCAAAATGTTGAAAGGAACTCGAAACATGTCAACCTTGGTTTTGAGAATCTCTCCCGGAGTTTGAGAGATTTGGACGTGAAAGGGTACCAGTCTTGTCGGGGATTGGGAACCCTTCGCGAGAATGTCCAAAGTTTCAGCGGGATTTCCAAAATGTTGAAAGGAACTCGAAACATGTCAACCTTGGTTTTGAGAATCTCTCCCGGAGTTTGAGAGATTTGGACGTGAAAGGGTACCAGTCTTGTTGGGGATTGGGAACCCTTCGCGAGAATGTCCAAAGTTTCAGCGGGATTTCCAAAATGTTGAAAGGAACTCAAAACATGTCAACCTTGGTTTTGAGAATCTCTCCCGGAGTTTGAGAAATTTGGACGTGAAAGGGTACCAGTCTTGTCGGGGATTGGGAACCCTTCGCGAGAATGTCCAAAGTTTCAGCGGGATTTCCAAAATGTTGAAAGGAACTCGAAACATGTCAACCTTGGTTTTGAGAATCTCTCCCGGAGTTTGAGAGATTTGGACGTGAAAGGGTACCAGTCTTATCGGGGATTGGGAACCCTTCGCGAGAATGTCCAAAGTTTCAGCGGGATTTCCAAAATGTTGAAAGGAACTCGAAACATGTCAACCTTGGTTTTGAGAATCTCTCCCGGAGTTTGAGAGATTTGGACGTGAAAGGGTACCAGTCTTGTCGGGGATTGGGAACCCTTCGCGAGAATGTCCAAAGTTTCAGCGGGATTTCCAAAATGTTGAAAGGAACTCGAAACATGTCAACCTTGGTTTTGAGAATCTCTCCCGGAGTTTGAGAGATTTGGACGTGAAAGGGTACCAGTCTTGTCGGGGATTGGGAACCCTTTGCGAGAATGTCCAAAGTTTCAGCGGGATTTCCAAAATGTTGAAAGGAACTCAAAACATGTCAACCTTGATTTTGAGAATCTCGCCCGGAGTTTGAGAGATTTGGACGTGAAAGGGTACCAGTCTTGTCGGGGATTGGGAACCCTTCGCGAGAATGTCCAAAGTTTCAGCGGGATTTCCAAAATGTTGAAAGGAACTCGAAACATGTCAACCTTGGTTTTGAGAATCTCTCCCGGAGTTTGAGAAATTTGGACGTGAAAGGGTACCAGTCTTGTCGGGGATTGGGAACACTTCGCGAGAATGTCCAAAGTTTCAGCGGGATTTCCAAAATGTTGAAAAGAACTCGAAACATGTCAACCTTGATTTTGAGAATCTCTCCCGGAGTTTGAGAGATTTGGACATGAAAGGTTACCAGTCTTGTCGGGGATTGGGAACCCTTCGCCAGAATGTCCAAAGTTTCAGCGGGATTTCCAAAATGTTGAAAGGAACTCGAAACATGTCAACCTTGGTTTTGAGAATCTCTCCCGGAGTTTGAGAGATTTGGACGTGAAAGGGTACCAGTCTTGTCGGGGATTGGGAACCCTTCGCGAGAATGTCCAAAGTTTCAGCGGGATTTCCAAAATGTTGAAAGGAACTCGAAACATGTCAACCTTGGTTTTGAGAATCTCTCCCGGAGTTTGAGAGATTTGGACGTGAAAGGGTACCAGTCTTGTCGGGGATTGGGAACCCTTCGCGAGAATGTCCAAAGTTTCAGCGGGATTTCCAAAATGTTGAAAGGAACTCGAAACATGTCAACCTTGGTTTTGAGAATCTCTCCCGGAGTTTGAGAGATTTGGACGTGAAAGGGTACCAGTCTTGTTGAGGATTGGGAACCCTTCGCGAGAATGTCCAAAGTTTCAGCGGGATTTCCAAAATGTTGAAAGGAACTCGAAACATGTCACCCTTGGTTTTGAGAATCTCTCCCGGAGTTTGAGAGATTTGGACGTGAAAGGGTACCAGTCTTGTTGGGGATTGGGAACCCTTCGCGAGAATGTCCAAAGTTTCAGCGGGATTTCCAAAATGTTGAAAGGAACTCGAAACATGTCAACCTTGGTTTTGAGAATCTCTCCCGGAGTTTGAGAGATTTGGACGTGAAAGGGTACCAGTCTTGTCGGGGATTGAGAACCCTTCGCGAGAATGTCCAAAGTTTCAGCGGGATTTCCAAAATGTTGAAACGATCTCGAAACATGTCAACCTTGGTTTTGAGAATCTCTCCCGGAGTTTGAGAGATTTGGACGTGAAAGGGTACCAGTCTTGTCGGGGATTGGGAACCCTTCGCGAGAATGTCCAAGGTTTCAGCGGGATTTCCAAAATGTTGAAAGGAACTCGAAACATGTCAACCTTGGTTTTGAGAATCTCTCCCGGAGTTTGAGAGATTTGGACGTGAAAGGTTACCAGTCTTGTCGGGGATTGGAAACCCTTCGCGAGAATGTCCAAAGTTTCAGCGGGATTTCCAAAATGTTGAAAGGAACTCGAAACATGTCAACCTTGGTTTTGAGAATCTCTCCCGGACTTTGAGAGATTTGGACGTGAAAGGGTACCAGTCTTGTCGGGGATTGGGAACCCTTCGCGAGAATGTCCAAAGTTTCAGCGGGATTTCCAAAATGTTGAAAGGATCTCGAAACATGTCAACCTTGGTTTTGAGAATCTCTCCCGGAGTTTGAGAGATTTGGACGTGAAAGGGTACCAGTCTTGTCGGGGATTGGGAACCCTTCGCGAGAATGTCCAAAGTTTCAGCGGGATTTCCAAAATGTTGAAAGGAACTCGAAACATGTCAACCTTGGTTTTGAGAATCTCTCCCGGAGTTTGAGAGATTTGGACGTGAAAGTGTATCAGTGTTGTCGGGGATTGGGAACCCTTCGCGAGAATGTCCAAAGTTTCAGCGGGATTTCCAAAATGTTGAAAGGAACTCGAAACATGTCAACCTTGGTTTTGAGAATCTCTCCCGGAGTTTGAGAGATTTGGATGTGAAAGGGTACCAGTCTTGTCGGGGATTGGGAACCCTTCGCTAGAATATCCAAAGTTTCAGCGGGATTTCCAAAATGTTGAAAGGAACTCAAAACATGTCAACCTTGGTTTTGAGAATCTCTCCCGGAGTTTGAGAGATTTGGACGTGAAAGGGTACCAATCTTGTCTGGGATTGGGAACCCTTCGCGAGAATGTCCAAAGTTTCAGCGGGATTTCCAAAATGTTGAAAGGAACTCGAAACATGTCAACCTTGGTTTTGAGAATCTCTCCCGGAGTTTGAGAAATTTGGACGTGAAAGGGTACCAGTCTTGTCGGGGATTGGGAACCCTTCGCGAGAATGTCCAAAGTTTCAGCGGGATTTCCAAAATGTTGAAAAGAACTCGAAACATGTCAACCTTGATTTTGAGAATCTCTCCCGGAGTTTGAGAGATTTGGACGTGAAAGGTTACCAGTCTTGTCGGGGATTGGGAACCCTTCGCGAGAATGTCCAAAGTTTCAGCGGGATTTCCAAAATGTTGAAAGGCACTCGAAACATGTCAACCTTGGTTTTGAGAATCTCTCCCGGACTTTGAGAGATTTGGACGTGAAAGGGTACCAGTCTTGTTGGGGATTGGGAACCCTTCGCGAGAATGTCCAAAGTTTCAGCGGGATTTCCAAAATGTTGAAAGGAACTCGAAACATGTCAACCTTGGTTTTGAGAATCTCTCCCGGAGTTTGAGAGATTTGGACGTGAAAGGGTACCAGTCTTGTCGGGGATTGGGAACCCTTCGCGAGAATGTCCAAAGTTTCAGCGGGATTTCCAAAATGTTGAAAGGAACTCGAAACATGTCAACCTTGGTTTTGAGAATCTCTCCCGGAGTTTGAGAGATTTGGACGTGAAAGGGTACCAGTCTTGTCGGGGATTGGGAACCCTTCGCGAGAATGTCCAAAGTTTCAGCGGGATTTCCAAAATGTTGAAAGGAACTCGAAACATGTCAACCTTGGTTTTGAGAATCTCTCCCGGAGTTTGAGAGATTTGGACGTGAAAGGGTACCAGTCTTGTCGGGGATTGGGAACCCTTCGCGAGAATGTCCAAAGTTTCAGCGGGATTTCCAAGATGTTGAAAGGAACTCGAAACATGTCAACCTTGGTTTTGAGAATCTCTCCCGGAGTTTGAGAGATTTGGACGTGAAAGGTTACCAGTCTTGTCGGGGATTGGGAACCCTTCGCGAGAATGTCCAAAGTTTCAGCGGGATTTCCAAAATGTTGAAAGGAACTCGAAACATGTCAACCTTGGTTTTGAGAATCTCTCCCGGAGTTTGAGAGATTTGGACGTGAAAGGGTACCAGTCTTGTCGGGGATTGGGAACCCTTCGCGAGAATGTCCAAAGTTTCAGCGGGATTTCCAAAATGTTGAAAGGATCTCGAAACATGTCAACCTTGGTTTTGAGAATCTCTCCCGGAGTTTGAGAGATTTGGACGTGAAAGGGTACCAGTCTTGTCGGGGATGGGGAACCCTTCGCGAGAATGTCCAAAGTTTCAGCGGGATTTCCAAAATGTTGAGAGGAACTCGAAACATGTCAACCTTGGTTTTGAGAATCTCTCCCGGACTTTGAGAGATTTGGACGTGAAAGGGTACCAGTCTTGTTGGGGATTGGGAACCCTTCGCGAGAATGTCCAAAGTTTCAGCGGGATTTCCAAAATGTTGAAAGGAACTCGAAACATGTCAACCTTGGTTTTGAGAATCTCTCCCGGAGTTTGAGAGATCTCGACGTGAAAGGGTACCAATCTTGTCGGGGATTGGGAACCCTTCGCCAGAATGTCCAAAGTTTCAGCGGGATTTCCAAAATGTTGAAAGGAACTCGAAACATGTCAACCTTGGTTTTGAGAATCTCTCCCGGAGTTTGAGAGATTTGGACGTGAAAGGGTACCAATCTTGTCGGGGATTGGGAACCCTTCGCGAGAATGTCCAAAGTTTTAGCAGGATTTCCAAAATGTTGAAAGGAACTCGAAACATGTCAACCTTGGTTTTGAGAATCTCTCCCGGAGTTTGAGAGATTTGAACGTGAAAGGGTACCAGTCTTGTCGGGGATTGGGAACCCTTCGCGAGAATGTCCAAAGTTTCAGCGGGATTTCCAAAATGTTGAAAGGAACTCGAAACATGTCAACCTTGGTTTTGAGAATCTCTCCCGGAGTTTGAGAGATTTGGACGTGAAAGGGTACCAGTCTTGTCGGGGATTGGGAACCCTTCGCCAGAATGTCCAAAGTTTCAGCGGGATTTCCAAAATGTTGAAAGGAACTCGAAACATGTCAACCTTGGTTTTGAGAATCTCTCCCGAAGTTTGAGAGATTTGGACGTGAAAGGGTACCAATCTTGTCGGGGATTGGGAACCCTTCGCGAGAATGTCCAAAGTTTCAGCGGGATTTCCAAAATGTTGAAAGGAACTCGAAACATGTCAACCTTGGTTTTGAGAATCTCTCCCGGAGTTTTGAGAGATTTGGACGTGAAAGGGTACCAGTCTTGTCGGGGATTGGGAACCCTTCGCGAGAATGTCCAAAGTTTCAGCGGGATTTCCAAAATGTTGAAAGGAACTCGAAACATGTCAACCTTGGTTTTGAGAATCTCTCCCGGACTTTGAGAGATTTGGACGTGAAAGGGTACCAGTCTTGTCGGGGATTGGGAACCCTTCGCGAGAATGTCCAAAGTTTCAGCGGGATTTCCAAAATGTTGAAAGGAACTCGAAACATGTCAACCTTGGTTTTGAGAATCTCTCCCGGAGTTTGAGAGATTTGGACGTGAAAGGGTACCAGTCTTGTCGGGGATTGGGAACCCTTCGCGAGAATGTCCAAAGTTTCAGCGGGATTTCCAAAATGTTGAAAGGAACTCGAAACATGTCAACCTTGGTTTTGAGAATCTCTCCCGGAGTTTGAGAGATTTGGACGTGAAAGGGTACCAGTCTTGTCGGGGATTGGGAACCCTTCGCGAGAATGTCCAAAGTTTCAGCGGGATTTCCAAAATGTTGAAAGGAACTCGAAACATGTCAACCTTGGTTTTGAGAATCTCTCCCGGAGTTTGAGAGATTTGGACGTGAAAGGGTACCAATCTTGTCAGGGATTGGGAACCCTTCGCGAGAATGTCCAAAGTTTCAGCGGGATTTCCAAAATGTTGAAAGGAACTCGAAACATGTCAACCTTGGTTTTGAGAATCTCTCCCGGAGTTTGAGAGATTTGGACCTGAAAGGGTACCAATCTTGTCGGGGATTGGGAACCCTTCGCGAGAATGTCCAAAGTTTTAGCAGGATTTCCAAAATGTTGAAAGGAACTCGAAACATGTCAACCTTGGTTTTGAGAATCTCTCCCGGAGTTTGAGAGATTTGAACGTGAAAGGGTACCAGTCTTGTCGGGGATTGGGAACCCTTCGCGAGAATGTCCAAAGTTTCAGCGGGATTTCCAAAATGTTGAAAGGAACTCGAAACATGTCAACCTTGGTTTTGAGAATCTCTCCCGGAGTTTGAGAGATTTGGACGTGAAAGGGTACCAGTCTTGTCGGGGATTGGGAACCCTTCACGAGAATGTCCAAAGTTTCAGCGGGATTTCCAAAATGTTGAAAGGAACTCGAAACATGTCAACCTTGGTTTTGAGAATCTCTCCCGAAGTTTGAGAGATTTGGACGTGAAAGGGTACCAATCTTGTCGGGGATTGGGAACCCTTCGCGAGAATGTCCAAAGTTTCAGCGGGATTTCCAAAATGTTGAAAGGAACTCGAAACATGTCAACCTTGGTTTTGAGAATCTCTCCCGGAGTTTTGAGAGATTTGGACGTGAAAGGGTACCAGTCTTGTCGGGGATTGGGAACCCTTCGCGAGAATGTCCAAAGTTTCAGCGGGATTTCCAAAATGTTGAAAGGAACTCGAAACATGTCAACCTTGGTTTTGAGAATCTCTCCCGGAGTTTGAGAGATTTGGACGTGAAAGGGTACCAGTCTTGTCGGGGATTGGGAACCCTTCGCGAGAATGTCCAAAGTTTCAGCGGGATTTCCAAAATGTTGAAAGGATCTCGGAACATGTCAACCTTGGTTTTGAGAATCTCTCCCGGAGTTTGAGAGATTTGGACGTGAAAGGGTACCAGTCTTGTCGGGGATTGGGAACCCTTCGCGAGAATGTCCAAAGTTTCAGCGGGATTTCCAAAATGTTGAAAGGAACTCGAAACATGTCAACCTTGGTTTTGAGAATCTCTCCCGGAGTTTGAGAGATTTGGACGTGAAAGGGTACCAGTCTTGTCGGGGATTGGGAACCCTTCGCGAGAATGTCCAAAGTTTCAGCGGGATTTCCAAAATTTTGAAAGGAACTCGAAACATGTCAACCTTGGTTTTGAGAATCTCTCCCGGAGTTTGAGAGATTTGGACGTGAAAGGGTACCAGTCTTGTCGGGGATTGGGAACCCTTCGCGAGAATGTCCAAAGTTTCAGCGGGATTTCCAAAATGTTGAAAGGAACTCGAAACATGTCAACCTTGGTTTTGAGAATCTCTCCCGGACTTTGAGAGATTTGGACGTGAAAGGGTACCAGTCTTGTCGGGGATTGGGAACCCTTCGCGAGAATGTCCAAAGTTTCAGCGGGATTTCCAAAATGTTGAAAGGAACTCGAAACATGTCAACCTTGGTTTTGAGAATCTCTCCCGGAGTTTGAGAGATTTGGACGTGAAAGGGTACCAGTCTTGTCAGGGATTGGGAACCCTTCGCGAGAATGTCCAAAGTTTCAGCGGGATTTCCAAAATGTTGAAAGGAACTCGAAACATGTCAACCTTGGTTTTGAGAATCTCTCCCGGAGTTTGAGAGATTTGGACGTGAAAGGGTACCAGTCTTGTCGGGGATTGGGAACCCTTCGCGAGAATGTCCAAAGTTTCAGCGGGATTTCCAAAATGTTGAGAGGAACTCGAAACATGTCAACCTTGGTTTTGAGAATCTCTCCCGGAGTTTGAGAGATCTGGACGTGAAAGGGTACCAGTCTTGTTGGGGATTGGGAACCCTTCGCGAGAATGTCCAAAGTTTCACCGGGATTTCCAAAATGTTGAAAGGAACTCGAAACATGTCAACCTTGGTTTTGAGAATCTCTCCCGGAGTTTGAGAGATCTGGACGTGAAAGGGTACCAATCTTGTCGGGGAATGGGAACCCTTCGCGAGAATGTCCAAAGTTTCAGCGGGATTTCCAAAATGTTGAAAGGAACTCGAAACATGTCAACCTTGGTTTTGAGAATCTCTCCCGGAGTTTGAGAGATTTGGACGTGAAAGGGTACCAGTCTTGTCGGGGATTGGGAACCCTTCGCGAGAATGTCCAAAGTTTCAGCGGGATTTCCAAAATGTTGAAAGGAACTCGAAACATGTCAACCTTGGTTTTGAGAATCTCTCCCGGAGTTTGAGAGATTTGGACGTGAAAGGGTACCAGTCTTGTCGGGGATTGGGAACCCTTCGCGAGAATGTCCAAAGTTTCAGCGGGATTTCCAAAATGTTGAAAGGAACTCGAAACATGTCAACCTTGGTTTTGAGAATCTCTCCCGGAGTTTGAGAGATTTGGACGTGAAAGGGTACCAGTCTTGTCGGGGATTGGGAACCCTTCGCGAGAATGTCCAAAGTTTCAGCGGGATTTCCAAAATGTTGAAAGGAACTCGAAACATGTCAACCTTGGTTTTGAGAATCTCTCCCGGACTTTGAGAGATTTGGACGTGAAAGGGTACCAGTCTTGTCGGGGATTGGGAACCCTTCGCGAGAATGTCCAAAGTTTCAGCGGGATTTCCAAAATGTTGAAAGGAACTCGAAACATGTCAACCTTGGTTTTGAGAATCTCTCCCGGAGTTTGAGAGATTTGGACGTGAAAGGGTACCAGTCTTGTCGGGGATTGGGAACCCTTCGCGAGAATGTCCAAAGTTTCAGCGGGATTTCCAAAATGTTGAAAGGAACTCGAAACATGTCAACCTTGGTTTTGAGAATCTCTCCCGGAGTTTGAGAGATTTGGACGTGAAAGGGTACCAGTCTTGTCGGGGATTGGGAACCCTTCGCGAGAATGTCCAAAGTTTCAGCGGGATTTCCAAAATGTTGAAAGGAACTCGAAACATGTCAACCTTGGTTTTGAGAATCTCTCCCGGAGTTTGAGAGATTTGGACGTGAAAGGGTACCAATCTTGTCAGGGATTGGGAACCCTTCGCGAGAATGTCCAAAGTTTCAGCGGGATTTCCAAAATGTTGAAAGGAACTCGAAACATGTCAACCTTGGTTTTGAGAATCTCTCCCGGAGTTTGAGAGATTTGGACCTGAAAGGGTACCAATCTTGTCGGGGATTGGGAACCCTTCGCGAGAATGTCCAAAGTTTTAGCAGGATTTCCAAAATGTTGAAAGGAACTCGAAACATGTCAACCTTGGTTTTGAGAATCTCTCCCGGAGTTTGAGAGATTTGAACGTGAAAGGGTACCAGTCTTGTCGGGGATTGGGAACCCTTCGCGAGAATGTCCAAAGTTTCAGCGGGATTTCCAAAATGTTGAAAGGAACTCGAAACATGTCAACCTTGGTTTTGAGAATCTCTCCCGGAGTTTGAGAGATTTGGACGTGAAAGGGTACCAGTCTTGTCGGGGATTGGGAACCCTTCACGAGAATGTCCAAAGTTTCAGCGGGATTTCCAAAATGTTGAAAGGAACTCGAAACATGTCAACCTTGGTTTTGAGAATCTCTCCCGAAGTTTGAGAGATTTGGACGTGAAAGGGTACCAATCTTGTCGGGGATTGGGAACCCTTCGCGAGAATGTCCAAAGTTTCAGCGGGATTTCCAAAATGTTGAAAGGAACTCGAAACATGTCAACCTTGGTTTTGAGAATCTCTCCCGGAGTTTTGAGAGATTTGGACGTGAAAGGGTACCAGTCTTGTCGGGGATTGGGAACCCTTCGCGAGAATGTCCAAAGTTTCAGCGGGATTTCCAAAATGTTGAAAGGAACTCGAAACATGTCAACCTTGGTTTTGAGAATCTCTCCCGGAGTTTGAGAGATTTGGACGTGAAAGGGTACCAGTCTTGTCGGGGATTGGGAACCCTTCGCGAGAATGTCCAAAGTTTCAGCGGGATTTCCAAAATGTTGAAAGGATCTCGGAACATGTCAACCTTGGTTTTGAGAATCTCTCCCGGAGTTTGAGAGATTTGGACGTGAAAGGGTACCAGTCTTGTCGGGGATTGGGAACCCTTCGCGAGAATGTCCAAAGTTTCAGCGGGATTTCCAAAATGTTGAAAGGAACTCGAAACATGTCAACCTTGGTTTTGAGAATCTCTCCCGGAGTTTGAGAGATTTGGACGTGAAAGGGTACCAGTCTTGTCGGGGATTGGGAACCCTTCGCGAGAATGTCCAAAGTTTCAGCGGGATTTCCAAAATTTTGAAAGGAACTCGAAACATGTCAACCTTGGTTTTGAGAATCTCTCCCGGAGTTTGAGAGATTTGGACGTGAAAGGGTACCAGTCTTGTCGGGGATTGGGAACCCTTCGCGAGAATGTCCAAAGTTTCAGCGGGATTTCCAAAATGTTGAAAGGAACTCGAAACATGTCAACCTTGGTTTTGAGAATCTCTCCCGGAGTTTGAGAGATTTGGACGTGAAAGGGTACCAGTCTTGTCGGGGATTGGGAACCCTTCGCGAGAATGTCCAAAGTTTCAGCGGGATTTCCAAAATGTTGAAAGGAACTCGAAACATGTCAACTTTGGTTTTGAGAATCTCTCCCGGAGTTTGAGAGATTTGGACGTGAAAGGGTACCAATCTTGTCAGGGATTGGGAACCCTTCGCGAGAATGTCCAAAGTTTCAGCGGGATTTCCAAAATGTTGAAAGGAACTCGAAACATGTCAACCTTGGTTTTGAGAATCTCTCCCGGAGTTTGAGAGATTTGGACGTGAAAGGGTACCAGTCTTGTTGGGGATTGGGAACCCTTCGCGAGAATGTCCAAAGTTTCAGCGGGATTTCCAAAATGTTGAGAGGAACTCGAAACATGTCAACCTTGGTTTTGAGAATCTCTCCCGGAGTTTGAGAGATCTGGACGTGAAAGGGTACCAGTCTTGTTGGGGATTGGGAACCCTTCGCGAGAATGTCCAAAGTTTCAGCGGGATTTCCAAAATGTTGAAAGGAACTCGAAACATGTCAACCTTGGTTTTGAGAATCTCTCCCGGAGTTTGAGAGATCTGGACGTGAAAGGGTACCAATCTTGTCGGGGAATGGGAACCCTTCGCGAGAATGTCCAAAGTTTCAGCGGGATTTCCAAAATGTTGAAAGGAACTCGAAACATGTCAACCTTGGTTTTGAGAATCTCTCCCGGAGTTTGAGAGATTTGGACGTGAAAGGGTACCAATCTTGTCGGGGATTGGGAACCCTTCGCGAGAATGTCCAAAGTTTTAGCAGGACTTCCAAAATGTTGAAAGGCACTCGAAACATGTCAACCTTGGTTTTGAGAATCTCTCCCGGAGTTTGAGAGATTTGAACGTGAAAGGGTACCAGTCTTGTCGGGGATTGGGAACCCTTCGCGAGAATGTCCAAAGTTTCAGCGGGATTTCCAAAATGTTGAAAGGAACTCGAAACATGTCAACCTTGGTTTTGAGAATCTCTCCCGGAGTTTGAGAGATTTGGACGTGAAAGGGTACCAGTCTTGTCGGGGATTGGGAACCCTTCGCGAGAATGTCCAAAGTTTCAGCGGGATTTCCAAAATGTTGAAAGGAACTCGAAACATGTCAACCTTGGTTTTGAGAATCTCTCCCGGAGTTTGAGAGATTTGGACGTGAAAGGGTACCAGTCTTGTCGGGGATTGGGAACCCTTCGCGAGAATGTCCAAAGTTTCAGCGGGATTTCCAAAATGTTGAAAGGAACTCGAAACATGTCAACCTTGGTTTTGAGAATCTCTCCCGGAGTTTGAGAGATTTGGACGTGAAAGGGTACCAGTCTTGTCGGGGATTGGGAACCCTTCGCGAGAATGTCCAAAGTTTCAGCGGGATTTCCAAAATGTTGAGAGGAACTCGAAACATGTCAACCTTGGTTTTGAGAATCTCTCCCGGAGTTTGAGAGATCTGGACGTGAAAGGGTACCAGTCTTGTCGGGGATTGGGAACCCTTCGCGAGAATGTCCAAAGTTTCAGCGGGATTTCCAAAATGTTGAAAGGAACTCGAAACATGTCAACCTTGGTTTTGAGAATCTCGCCCGGAGTTTGAGAGATCTAGACGTGAAAGGGTACCAGTCTTGTCGGGGATTGGGAACCCCTCGCGAGAATGTCCAAAGTTTCAGCGGGATTTCCAAAATGTTGAAAGGAACTCGAAACATGTCAACCTTGGTTTTGAGAATCTCTCCCGAAGTTTGAGAGATTTGGACGTGAAAGGGTACCAATCTTGTCGGGGATTGGGAACCCTTCGCGAGAATGTCCAAAGTTTCAGCGGGATTTCCAAAATGTTGAAAGGAACTCGAAACATGTCAACCTTGGTTTTGAGAATCTCTCCCGGAGTTTGAGAGATTTGGACGTGAAAGGGTACCAGTCTTGTCGGGGATTGGGAACCCTTCGCGAGAATGTCCAAAGTTTCAGCGGGATTTCCAAAATGTTGAAAGGAACTCGAAACATGTCAACCTTGGTTTTGAGAATCTCTCCCGGAGTTTGAGAGATTTGGACGTGAAAGGGTACCAGTCTTGTCGGGGATTGGGAACCCTTTGCGAGAATGTCCAAAGTTTCAGCGGGATTTCCAAAATGTTGAAAGGATCTCGGAACATGTCAACCTTGGTTTTGAGAATCTCTCCCGGAGTTTGAGAGATTTGGACGTGAAAGGGTACCAGTCTTGTCGGGGATTGGGAACCCTTCGCCAGAATGTCCAAAGTTTCAGCGGGATTTCCAAAATGTTGAAAGGAACTCGAAACATGTCAACCTTGGTTTTGAGAATCTCTCCCGGAGTTTGAGAGATTTGGACGTGAAAGGGTACCAGTCTTGTCGGGGATTGGGAACCCTTCGCGAGAATGTCCAAAGTTTCAGCGGGATTTCCAAAATTTTGAATGGATCTCGAAACATGTCAACCTTGGTTTTGAGAATCTCTCCCGGAGTTTGAGAGATTTGGACGTGAAAGGGTACCAGTCTTGTCGGGGATTGGGAACCCTTCGCGAGAATGTCCAAAGTTTCAGCGGGATTTCCAAAATGTTGAAAGGAACTCGAAACATGTCAACCTTGGTTTTGAGAATCTCTCCCGGAGTTTGAGAGATTTGGACGTGAAAGGGTACCAGTCTTGTCGGGGATTGGGAACCCTTCGCGAGAATGTCCAAAGTTTCAGCGGGATTTCCAAAATGTTGAGAGGAACTCGAAACATGTCAACCTTGGTTTTGAGAATCTCTCCCGGAGTTTGAGAGATCTGGAAGTGAAAGGGTACCAGTCTTGTCGGGGATTGGGAACCCTTCGCGAGAATGTCCAAAGTTTCAGCGGGATTTCCAAAATGTTGAAAGGAACTCGAAACATGTCAACCTTGGTTTTGAGAATCTCTCCCGGAGTTTGAGAGATTTGGACGTGAAAGGGTACCAGTCTTGTCGGGGATTGGGAACCCTTCGCGAGAATGTCCAAAGTTTCAGCGGGATTTCCAAAATGTTGAAAGGAACTCGAAACATGTCAACCTTGGTTTTGAGAATCTCTCCCGGAGTTTGAGAGATTTGGACGTGAAAGGGTACCAGTCTTGTCGGGGATTGGGAACCCTTCACGAGAATGTCCAAAGTTTCAGCGGGATTTCCAAAATGTTGAAAGGAACTCGAAACATGTCAACCTTGGTTTTGAGAATCTCGCCCGGAGTTTGAGAGATCTAGACGTGAAAGGGTACCAGTCTTGTCGGGGATTGGGAACCCTTCGCGAGAATGTCCAAAGTTTCAGCGGGATTTCCAAAATGTTGAAAGGAACTCGAAACATGTCAACCTTGGTTTTGAGAATCTCTCCCGAAGTTTGAGAGATTTGGACGTGAAAGGGTACCAATCTTGTCGGGGATTGGGAACCCTTCGCGAGAATGTCCAAAGTTTCAGCGGGATTTCCAAAATGTTGAAAGGAACTCGAAACATGTCAACCTTGGTTTTGAGAATCTCTCCCGGAGTTTGAGAGATTTGGACGTGAAAGGGTACCAGTCTTGTCGGGGATTGGGAACCCTTCGCGAGAATGTCCAAAGTTTCAGCGGGATTTCCAAAATGTTGAAAGGAACTCGAAACATGTCAACCTTGGTTTTGAGAATCTCTCCCGGAGTTTGAGAGATTTGGACGTGAAAGGGTACCAGTCTTGTCGGGGATTGGGAACCCTTCGCGAGAATGTCCAAAGTTTCAGCGGGATTTCCAAAATGTTGAAAGGAACTCGAAACATGTCAACCTTGGTTTTGAGAATCTCTCCCGGAGTTTGAGAGATTTGGACGTGAAAGGGTACCAGTCTTGTCGGGGATTGGGAACCCTTCGCGAGAATGTCCAAAGTTTCAGCGGGATTTCCAAAATGTTGAAAGGAACTCGAAACATGTCAACCTTGGTTTTGAGAATCTCTCCCGGAGTTTGAGAGATTTGGACGTGAAAGGGTACCAGTCTTGTCGGGGATTGGGAACCCTTCGCGAGAATGTCCAAAGTTTCAGCGGGATTTCCAAAATTTTGAAAGGATCTCGAAACATGTCAACCTTGGTTTTGAGAATCTCTCCCGGAGTTTGAGAGATTTGGACGTGAAAGGGTACCAGTCTTGTCGGGGATTGGGAACCCTTCGCGAGAATGTCCAAAGTTTCAGCAGGATTTCCAAAATGTTGAAAGGAACTCGAAACATGTCAACCTTGGTTTTGAGAATCTCTCCCGGAGTTTGAGAGATTTGGACGTGAAAGGGTACCAGTCTTGTCGGGGATTGGGAACCCTTCGCGAGAATGTCCAAAGTTTCAGCGGGATTTCCAAAATGTTGAAAGGAACTCGAAACATGTCAACCTTGGTTTTGAGAATCTCTCCCAGAGTTTGAGAGATTTGGACGTGAAAGAGTACCAGTCTTGTCGGGGATTGGGAACCCTTTGCGAGAATGTCCAAAGTTTCAGCGGGATTTCCAAAATGTTGAAAGGAGCTCGAAACATGTCAACCTTGGTTTTGAGAATCTCTCCCGGAGTTTGAGAGATTTGGACGTGAAAGGGTACCAGTCTTGTCGGGGATTGGGAACCCTTCATGAGAATGTCCAAAGTTTCAGCAGGATTTCCAAAATGTTAGAAAGGAACTCGAAACATGTCAACCTTGGTTTTGAGAATCTCTCCCGGAGTTTGAGAGATTTGGACGTGAAAGGGTACCAATCTTGTCGGGGATTGGGAACCCTTCGCGAGAATGTCCAAAGTTTCAGCGGGATTTCCAAAATGTTTAAAGGAACTCGAAACATGTCAACCTTGGTTTTGAGAATCTCTCCCGGAGTTTGAGAGATTTGGACGTGAAAGGGTACCAGTCTTGTTGGGGATTGGGAACCCTTCGAGAGAATGTCCAAAGTTTCAGCGGGATTTCCAAAATGTTGAAAGGAACTCGAAACATGTCAACCTTGGTTTTGAGAATCTCACCCGGAGTTTGAGAGATCTGGACGTGAAAGGGTACCAGTCTTGTCGGGGATTGGGAACCCTTCGCGAGAATGTCCAAAGTTTCAGCGGGATTTCCAAAATGTTGAAAGGAACTCGAAACATGTCAACCTTGGTTTTGAGAATCTCTCCTGGAGTTTGAGAGATTTGGACGTGAAAGGGTACCAGTCTTGTCGGGGATTGGGAACCCTTCGCGAGAATGTCCAAAGTTTCAGCGGGATTTCCAAAATGTTGAAAGGAACTCGAAACATGTCAACCTTGGTTTTGAGAATCTCTCCCGGAGTTTGAGAGATTTGGACGTGAAAGGGTACCAGTCTTGTCGGGGATTGGGAACCCTTCGCCAGAATGTCCAAAGTTTCAGCGGGATTTCCAAAATGTTGAAAGGAACTCGAAACATGTCAACCTTGGTTTTGAGAATCTCTCCCGGAGTTTGAGAGATTTGGACGTGAAAGGGTACCAATCTTGTCGGGGATTGGGAACCCTTCGCGAGAATGTCCAAAGTTTCAGCGGGATTTCCAAAATGTTGAAAGGAACTCGAAACATGTCAACCTTGGTTTTGAGAATCTCTCCCGGACTTTGAGAGATTTGGACGTGAAAGGTACCAGTCTTGTCGGGGATTGGGAACCCTTCGCGAGAATGTCCAAAGTTTCAGCGGGATTTCCAAAATGTTGAAAGGATCTCGAAACATGTCAACCTTGGTTTTGAGAATCTCTCCCGGAGTTTGAGAGATTTGGACGTGAAAGGGTACCAGTCTTGTCGGGGATTGGGAACCCTTCGCGAGAATGTCCAAAGTTTCAGCGGGATTTCCAAAATGTTGAAAGGAACTCGAAACATGTCAACCTTGGTTTTGAGAATCTCTCCCGGAGTTTGAGAGATTTGGACGTGAAAGGGTACCAGTCTTGTCGGGGATTGGGAACCCTTCGCGAGAATGTCCACAGTTTCAGCGGGATTTCCAAAATGTTGAGAGGAACTCGAAACATGTCAACCTTGGTTTTGAGAATCTCTCCCGGAGTTTGAGAGATCTGGACGTGAAAGGGTACCAGTCTTGTCGGGGATTGGGAACCCTTCGCGAGAATGTCCAAAGTTTCAGCGGGATTTCCAAAATGTTGAAAGGAACTCGAAACATGTCAACCTTGGTTTTGAGAATCTCTCCCGGAGTTTGAGAGATTTGGACGTGAAAGGGTACCAGTCTTGTCGGGGATTGGGAACCCTTCGCGAGAATGTCCAAAGTTTCAGCGGGATTTCCAAAATGTTGAAAGGAACTCGAAACATGTCAGCCTTGGTTTTGAGAATCTCTCCCAGAGTTTGAGAGATTTGGACGTGAAAGAGTACCAGTCTTGTCGGGGATTGGGAACCCTTTGCGAGAATGTCCAAAGTTTCAGCGGGATTTCCAAAATGTTGAAAGGAGCTCGAAACATGTCAACCTTGGTTTTGAGAATCTCTCCCGGAGTTTGAGAGATTTGGACGTGAAAGGGTACCAGTCTTGTCGGGGATTGGGAACCCTTCATGAGAATGTCCAAAGTTTCAGCAGGATTTCCAAAATGTTAGAAAGGAACTCGAAACATGTCAACCTTGGTTTTGAGAATCTCTCCCGGAGTTTGAGAGATTTGGACGTGAAAGGGTACCAATCTTGTCGGGGATTGGGAACCCTTCGCGAGAATGTCCAAAGTTTCAGTGGGATTTCCAAAATGTTGAAAGGAACTCGAAACATGTCAACCTTGGTTTTGAGAATCTCTCCCGGAGTTTGAGAGATTTGGACGTGAAAGGGTACCAGTCTTGTTGGGGATTGGGAACCCTTCGCGAGAATGTCCAAAGTTTCAGCGGGATTTCCAAAATGTTGAAAGGAACTCGAAACATGTCAACCTTGGTTTTGAGAATCTCACCCGGAGTTTGAGAGATCTGGACGTGAAAGGGTACCAGTCTTGTCGGGGATTGGGAACCCTTCGCGAGAATGTCCAAAGTTTCAGCGGGATTTCCAAAATGTTGAAAGGAACTCGAAACATGTCAACCTTGGTTTTGAGAATCTCTCCCGGACTTTGAGAGATTTGGACGTGAAAGGGTACCAGTCTTGTCGGGGATTGGGAACCCTTCGCGAGAATGTCCAAAGTTTCAGCGGGATTTCCAAAATGTTGAAAGGAACTCGAAACATGTCAACCTTGGTTTTGAGAATCTCTCCCGGAGTTTGAGAGATTTGGACGTGAAAGGGTACCAGTCTTGTCGGGGATTGGGAACCCTTCGCGAGAATGTCCAAAGTTTCAGCGGGATTTCCAAAATGTTGAAAGGAACTCGAAACATGTCAACCTTGGTTTTGAGAATCTCTCCCGGAGTTTGAGAGATTTGGACGTGAAAGGGTACCAATCTTGTCGGGGATTGGGAACCCTTCGCGAGAATGTCCAAAGTTTCAGCGGGATTTCCAAAATGTTGAAAGGAACTCGAAACATGTCAACCTTGGTTTTGAGAATCTCTCCCGGAGTTTGAGAGATTTGGACGTGAAAGGTACCAGTCTTGTCGGGGATTGGGAACCCTTCGCGAGAATGTCCAAAGTTTCAGCGGGATTTCCAAAATTTTGAAAGGATCTCGAAACATGTCAACCTTGGTTTTGAGAATCTCTCCCGGAGTTTGAGAGATTTGGACGTGAAAGGGTACCAGTCTTGTCGGGGATTGGGAACCCTTCGCGAGAATGTCCAAAGTTTCAGCGGGATTTCCAAAATGTTGAAAGGAACTCGAAACATGTCAACCTTGGTTTTGAGAATCTCTCCTGGAGTTTGAGAGATTTGGACGTGAAAGGGTACCAGTCTTGTCGGGGATTGGGAACCCTTCGCGAGAATGTCCAAAGTTTCAGTGCGATTTCCAAAATGTTGAAAGGAACTCGAAACATGTCAACCTTGGTTTTGAGAATCTCTCCCGGAGTTTGAGAGATTTGGACGTGAAAGGGTACCAGTCTTGTCGGGGATTGGGAACCCTTCGCGAGAATGTCCAAAGTTTCAGCAGGATTTCCAAAATGTTGAAAGGAACTCGAAACATGTCAACCTTGGTTTTGAGAATCTCTCCCGGAGTTTGAGAGATTTGGACGTGAAAGGGTACCAGTCTTGTCTGGGATTGGAAACCCTTTGCGAGAATGTCCAAAGTTTCAGCGGGATTTCCAAAATGTTGACAGGAACTTGAAACATGTCAACCTTGGTTTTGAGAATCTCTCCCGGAGTTTGAGAGATCTGGACGTGAAAGGGTACCAATCTTGTCGGGGATTGGGAACCCTTCGCGAGAATGTCCAAAGTTTCAGCGGGATTTCCAAAATGTTGAAAGGAACTCGAAACATGTCAACCTTGGTTTTGAGAATCTCTCCCGGAGTTTGAGAGATTTGGACGTGAAAGGGTACCAGTCTTGTCGGGGATTGGGAACCCTTCGCGAGAATGTCCAAAGTTTCAGCGGGATTTCCAAAATTTTGAATGGATCTCGAAACATGTCAACCTTGGTTTTGAGAATCTCTCCCGGAGTTTGAGAGATTTGGACGTGAAAGGGTACCAGTCTTGTCGGGGATTGGGAACCCTTCGCGAGAATGTCCAAAGTTTCAGCGGGATTTCCAAAATGTTGAAAGGAACTCGAAACATGTCAACCTTGGTTTTGAGAATCTCTCCCGGAGTTTGAGAGATTTGGACGTGAAAGGGTACCAGTCTTGTCGGGGATTGGGAACCCTTCGCGAGAATGTCCAAAGTTTCAGCGGGATTTCCAAAATGTTGAAAGGAACTCGAAACATGTCAACCTTGGTTTTGAGAATCTCTCCCGGAGTTTGAGAGATTTGGATGTGAAAGTGTACCAATCTTGTCGGGGATTGGGAACCCTTCGCGAGAATGTCCAAGGTTTCAGCGGGATTTCCAAAATGTTGAGAGGAACTCGAAACATGTCAACCTTGGTTTTGCAAATCTCTCCCAGAGTTTGAGAGATTTGGACGTGAAAGGGTACCAGTCTTGTCGGGGATTGGGAACCCTTCGCGAGAATGTCCAAGGTTTCAGCGGGATTTCCAAAATGTTGAAAGGAACTCGAAACATGTCAACCTTGGTTTTGAGAATCTCTCCCGGAGTTTGAGAGATTTGGACGTGAAAGGGTACCAGTCTTGTCGGGGATTGGGAACCCTTCGCGAGAATGTCCAAAGTTTCAGCGGGATTTCCAAAATGTTGAAAGGAACTCGAAACATGTCAACCTTGGTTTTGAGAATCTCTCCCGGAGTTTGAGAGATTTGGACGTGAAAGGGTACCAGTCTTGTCGGGGATTGGGAACCCTTCGCGAGAATGTCCAAGGTTTCAGCGGGATTTCCAAAATGTTGAGAGGAACTCGAAACATGTCAACCTTGGTTTTGAGAATCTCTCCCGGAGTTTGAGAGATTTGGACGTGAAAGGGTACCAGTCTTGTCGGGGATTGGGAACCCTTCGCGAGAATGTCCAAAGTTTCAGCGGGATTTCCAAAATGTTGAAAGGAACTCGAAACATGTCAACCTTGGTTTTGAGAATCTCTCCCGGAGTTTGAGAGATTTGGACGTGAAAGGGTACCAGTCTTGTCGGGGATTGGGAACCCTTCGCGAGAATGTCCAAAGTTTCAGCGGGATTTCCAAAATGTTGAAAGGAACTCGAAACATGTCAACCTTGGTTTTGAGAATCTCTCCCAGAGTTTGAGAGATTTGGACGTGAAAGGGTACCAGTCTTGTCGGGGATTGGAAACCCTTCGCGAGAATGACGAAAGTTTCAGCGGGATTTCCAAAATGCTGAAAGGAACTCGAAACATGTCAACCTTGGTTTTGAGAATCTCTCCCGGAGTTTGAGAGATTTGGACGTGAAAGGGTACCAGTCTTGTCGGGGATTGGGAACCCTTCGCGAGAATGTCCAAAGTTTCAGCGGGATTTCCAAAATGTTGAAAGCAACTCGAAACATGTCAACCCTGGTTTTCAGAATCTCTCCCGGAGTTTGAGAGATTTGGACGTGAAAGGTTACCAGTCTTGTCGGGGATTGGGAACCCTTCGTGAGAATGTCCAAAGTTTCAGCGGGATTTCCAAAATGTTGAGAGGAACTCGAAACATGTCAACCTTGGTTTTGAGAATCTCTCCCGGAGTTTGAGAGATTTGGACGTGAAAGGGTACCAGTCTTGTCGGGGATTGGGAACCCTTCGCGAGAATGTCCAAAGTTTCAGCGGGATTTCCAAAATGTTGAAAGGAACTCGAAACATGTCAACCTTGGTTTTGAGAATCTCTCCCGGAGTTTGAGAGATTTGGATGTGAAAGTGTACCAATCTTGTCGGGGACTGGGAACCCTTCGCGAGAATGTCCAAGGTTTCAGCGGGATTTCCAAAATGTTGAGAGGAACTCGAAACATGTCAACCTTGGTTTTGCAAATCTCTCCCAGAGTTTGAGAGATTTGGACGTGAAAGGGTACCAGTCTTGTCGGGGATTGGGAACCCTTCGCGAGAATGTCCAAGGTTTCAGCGGGATTTCCAAAATGTTGAAAGGAACTCGAAACATGTCAACCTTGGTTTTGAGAATCTCTCCCGGAGTTTGAGAGATTTGGACGTGAAAGGGTACCAGTCTTGTCGGGGATTGGGAACCCTTCGCGAGAATGTCCAAAGTTTCAGCGGGATTTCCAAAATGTTGAGAGGAACTCGAAACATGTCAACCTTGGTTTTGAGAATCTCTCCCGGAGTTTGAGAGATTTGGACGTGAAAGGGTACCAGTCTTGTCGGGGATTGGGAACCCTTCGCGAGAATGTCCAAAGTTTCAGCGGGATTTCCAAAATGTTGAAAGGAACTCGAAACATGTCAACCTTGGTTTTGAGAATCTCTCCCGGAGTTTGAGAGATTTGGATGTGAAAGTGTACCAATCTTGTCGGGGACTGGGAACCCTTCGCGAGAATGTCCAAGGTTTCAGCGGGATTTCCAAAATGTTGAGAGGAACTCGAAACATGTCAACCTTGGTTTTGCAAATCTCTCCCAGAGTTTGAGAGATTTGGACGTGAAAGGGTACCAGTCTTGTCGGGGATTGGGAACCCTTCGCGAGAATGTCCAAGGTTTCAGCGGGATTTCCAAAATGTTGAAAGGAACTCGAAACATGTCAACCTTGGTTTTGAGAATCTCTCCCGGAGTTTGAGAGATTTGGACGTGAAAGGGTACCAGTCTTGTCGGGGATTGGGAACCCTTCGCGAGAATGTCCAAAGTTTCAGCGGGATTTCCAAAATGTTGAAAGGAACTCGAAACATGTCAACCTTGGTTTTGAGAATCTCTCCCGGAGTTTGAGAGATTTGGACGTGAAAGGGTACCAGTCTTGTCGGGGATTGGGAACCCTTCGCGAGAATGTCCAAGGTTTCAGCGGGATTTCCAAAATGTTGAGAGGAACTCGAAACATGTCAACCTTGGTTTTGAGAATCTCTCCCGGAGTTTGAGAGATTTGGACGTGAAAGGGTACCAGTCTTGTCGGGGATTGGGAACCCTTCGCGAGAATGTCCAAAGTTTCAGCGGGATTTCCAAAATGTTGAAAGGAACTCGAAACATGTCAACCTTGGTTTTGAGAATCTCTCCCGGAGTTTGAGAGATTTGGACGTGAAAGGGTACCAGTCTTGTCGGGGATTGGGAACCCTTCGCGAGAATGTCCAAAGTTTCAGCGGGATTTCCAAAATGTTGAAAGGAACTCGAAACATGTCAACCTTGGTTTTGAGAATCTCTCCCAGAGTTTGAGAGATTTGGACGTGAAAGGGTACCAGTCTTGTCGGGGATTGGAAACCCTTCGCGAGAATGACGAAAGTTTCAGCGGGATTTCCAAAATGCTGAAAGGAACTCGAAACATGTCAACCTTGGTTTTGAGAATCTCTCCCGGAGTTTGAGAGATTTGGACGTGAAAGGGTACCAGTCTTGTCGGGGATTGGGAACCCTTCGCGAGAATGTCCAAAGTTTCAGCGGGATTTCCAAAATGTTGAAAGCAACTCGAAACATGTCAACCCTGGTTTTGAGAATCTCTCCCGGAGTTTGAGAGATTTGGACGTGAAAGGTTACCAGTCTTGTCGGGGATTGGGAACCCTTCGTGAGAATGTCCAAAGTTTCAGCGGGATTTCCAAAATGTTGAGAGGAACTCGAAACATGTCAACCTTGGTTTTGAGAATCTCTCCCGGAGTTTGAGAGATTTGGACGTGAAAGGGTACCAGTCTTGTCGGGGATTGGGAACCCTTCGCGAGAATGTCCAAAGTTTCAGCGGGATTTCCAAAATGTTGAAAGGAACTCGAAACATGTCAACCTTGGTTTTGAGAATCTCTCCCGGAGTTTGAGAGATTTGGACGTGAAAGGGTACCAGTCTTGTCGGGGATGGGGAACCCTTCGCGAGAATGTCCAAAGTTTCAGCGGGATTTCCAAAATGTTGAAAGGAACTCGAAACATGTCAACCTTGGTTTTGAGAATCTCTCCCGGAGTTTGAGAGATTTGGACGTGAAAGGGTACCAGTCTTGTCGGGGATGGGGAACCCTTCGCGAGAATGTCCAAAGTTTCAGCGGGATTTCCAAAATGTTGAAAGGATCTCGAAACATGTCAGCCTTGGTTTTGAGAATCTCTCCCGGAGTTTGAGAGATTTGGACGTGAAAGGGTACCAGTCTTGTCGGGGATTGGGAACCCTTCGCGAGAATGTCCAAAGTTTCAGAGGGGTTTCCAGATTGTTGAAAGGAACTCGAAACATGTCAACCTTGGTTTTGAGAATCTCTCCCGGAGTTTGAGAGATTTGGACGTGAAAGGGTACCAGTCTTGTCGGGGATTGGGAACCCTTCGCGAGAATGTCCAAAGTTTCAGCGGGATTTCCAAAATGTTGAAAGGAACTCGAAACATGTCAACCTTGGTTTTGAGAATCTCTCCCGGAGTTTGAGAGATTTGGACGTGAAAGGGTACCAGTCTTGTCGGGGATTGGGAACCCTTCGCGAGAATGTCCAAAGTTTCAGCGGGATTTCCAAAATGTTGAAAGGAACTCGAAACATGTCAACCTTGGTTTTGAGAATCTCTCCCGGAGTTTGAGAGATTTGGACGTGAAAGGGTACCAGTCTTGTCGGGGATTGGAAACCCTTCGCGAGAATGACGAAAGTTTCAGCGGGATTTCCAAAATGCTGAAAGGAACTCGAAACATGTCAACCTTGGTTTTGAGAATCTCTCCCGGAGTTTGAGAGATTTGGACGTGAAAGGGTACCAGTCTTGTCGGGGATTGGGAACCCTTCGCGAGAATGTCCAAAGTTTCAGCGGGATTTCCAAAATGTTGAAAGCAACTCGAAACATGTCAACCCTGGTTTTGAGAATCTCTCCCGGAGTTTGAGAGATTTGGACGTGAAAGGTTACCAGTCTTGTCGGGGATTGGGAACCCTTCGTGAGAATGTCCAAAGTTTCAGCGGGATTTCCAAAATGTTGAAAGGAACTCGAAACATGTCAACCTTGGTTTTGAGAATCTCTCCCGGAGTTTGAGAGATTTGGACGTGAAAGGGTACCAGTCTTGTCGGGGATTGGGAACCCTTCGCGAGAATGTCCAAAGTTTCAGCGGGATTTCCAAAATGTTGAAAGGAACTCGAAACATGTCAACCTTGGTTTTGAGAATCTCTCCCGGACTTTGAGAGATTTGGACGTGAAAGGGTACCAGTCTTGTCGGGGATTGGGAACCCTTCGCGAGAATGTCCAAAGTTTCAGCGGGATTTCCAAAATGTTGAAAGGAACTCGAAACATGTCAACCTTGGTTTTGAGAATCTCTCCCGGAGTTTGAGAGATTTGGACGTGAAAGGGTACCAGTCTTGTCGGGGATTGGGAACCCTTCGCGAGAATGTCCAAAGTTTCAGCGGGATTTCCAAAATGTTGAAAGGAACTCGAAACATGTCAACCTTGGTTTTGAGAATCTCTCCCGGAGTTTGAGTGATTTGGACGTGAAAGGGTACCAGTCTTGTCGGGGATTGGAAACCCTTCGCGAGAATGACGAAAGTTTCACCGGGATTTCCAAAATGCTGAAAGGAACTCGAAACATGTCAACCTTGGTTTTGAGAATCTCTCCCGGAGTTTGAGAGATTTGGACGTGAAAGGGTACCAGTCTTGTCGGGGATTGGGAACCCTTCGCGAGAATGTCCAAAGTTTCAGCGGGATTTCCAAAATGTTGAAAGCAACTCGAAACATGTCAACCCTGGTTTTGAGAATCTCTCCCGGAGTTTGAGAGATTTGGACGTGAAAGGGTACCAGTCTTGTCGGGGATTGGGAACCCTTCGCCAGAATGTCCAAAGTTTCAGCGGGATTTCCAAAATGTTGAAAGGAACTCGAAACATGTCAACCTTGGTTTTGAGAATCTCTCCCGGAGTTTGAGAGATTTGGACGTGAAAGGGTACCAGTCTTGTCGGGGATTGGGAACCCTTCGCGAGAATGTCCAAAGTTTCAGCGGGATTTCCAAAATGTTGAAAGGAACTCGAAACATGTCAACCTTGGTTTTGAGAATCTCTCCCGGAGTTTGAGAGATTTGGACGTGAAAGGGTACCAGTCTTGTCGGGGATTGGGAACCCTTCGCGAGAATGTCCAAAGTTTCAGCGGGATTTCCAAAATGTTGAAAGGAACTCGAAACATGTCAACCTTGGTTTTGAGAATCTCTCCCGGAGTTTGAGAGATTTGGACGTGAAAGGGTACCAGTCTTGACGGGGATTGGGAACCCTTCGCGAGAATGTCCAAGGTTTCAGCGGGATTTCCAAAATGTTGAAAGGAACTCGAAACATGTCAACCTTGGTTTTGAGAATCTCTCCCGGAGTTTGAGAGATTTGGACGTGAAAGGGTACCAGTCTTTTCGGGGATGGGGAACCCTTCGCGAGAATGTCCAAAGTTTCAGCGGGATTTCCAAAATGTTGAAAGGATCTCGAAACATGTCAACCTTGGTTTTGAGAATCTCTCCCGGAGTTTGAGAGATTTGGACGTGAAAGGGTACCAGTCTTGTTGGGGATTGGGAACCCTTCGCGAGAATGTCCAAAGTTTCAGAGGGGTTTCCAGATTGTTGAGAGGAACTCGAAACATGTCAACCTTGGTTTTGAGAATCTCTCCCGGAGTTTGAGAGATTCGGACGTGAAAGGGTACCAGTCTTGTCGGGGATTGGAAACCCTTCGCGAGAACGTCCAAAGTTTCAGCGGGATTTCCAAAATGTTGAAGGGAACTCGAAACATGTCAACCTTGGTTTTGAGAATCTCTCCCGGTGTTTGAGAGATTTGGACGTGAAAGGGTACCAGTCTTGTCGGGGATTGGGAACCCTTCGCGAGAATGTCCAAAGTTTCAGCGGGATTTCCAAAATGTTGAAAGGAACTCGAAACATGTCAACCTTGATTTTGAGAATCTCTCCCAGAGTTTGAGAGATTTGGACGTGAAAGGGTACCAGTCTTGTCGGGGATTGGGAACCCTTCGCGAGAATGTCCAAAGTTTCAGCGGGATTTCCAAAATGTTGAAAGGAACTCGAAACATGTCAACCTTGGTTTTGAGAATCTCTCCCGGAGTTTGAGAGATTTGGACGTGAAAGGGTACCAGTCTTGTCGGGGATTGGGAACCCTTCGCGAGAATTTCCAAGGTTTCAGCGGGATTTCCAAAATGTTGAAAGGAACTCGAAACATGTCAACCTTGGTTTTGAGAATCTCTCCCGGAGTTTGAGTGATTTGGACGTGAAAGGGTACCAGTCTTGTCGGGGATTGGGAACCCTTCGCGAGAATGTCCAAAGTTACAGCGGGATTTCCAAAATGTTGAAAGCAACTCGAAACATGTCAACCCTGGTTTTGAGAATCTCTCCCGGAGTTGGAGAGATTTGGACGTGAAAGGTTACCAGTCTTGTCGGGGACTGGGAACCCTTCGTGAGAATGTCCAAAGTTTCAGCGGGATTTCCAAAATGTTGAAAGGAACTCGAAACATGTCAACCTTGGTTTTGAGAATCTCTCCCGGAGTTTGAGAGATTTGGACGTGAAAGGGTACCAGTCTTGTCGGGGATTGGGAACCCTTCGCGAGAATGTCCAAAGTTTCAGCGGGATTTCCAAAATGTTGAAAGGAACTCGAAACATGTCAACCTTGGTTTTGAGAATCTCTCCCGGAGTTTGAGAGATTTGGACGTGAAAGGGTACCAGTCTTGTCGGGGATTGGGAACCCTTCGCGAGAATGTCCAAGGTTTCAGCGGGATTTCCAAAATGTTGAAAGGAACTCGAAACATGTCAACCTTGGTTTTGAGAATCTCTCCCGGAGTTTGAGAGATTTGGACGTGAAAAGGTACCAGTCTTGTCGGGGATTGGGAACCCTTCGCGAGAATGTCCAAAGTTTCAGCGGGATTTCCAAAATGTTGAAAGGAACTCGAAACATGTCGACCTTGATTTTGAGAATCTCTCCCGGAGTTTGAGAGATTTGGACGTGAAAGGGTACCAGTCTTGTCGGGGATTGGGAACCCTTCGCGAGAATGTCCAAAGTTTCAGCGGGATTTCCAAAATGTTGAAAGGAACTCGAAACATGTCAACCTTGGTTTTGAGAATCTCTCCCGGAGTTTGAGAGATTTGGACGTGAAAGGGTACCAGTCTTGTCGGGGATTGGGAACCCTTCGCGAGAATGTCCAAGGTTTCAGCGGGATTTCCAAAATGTTGAAAGGAACTCGAAACATGTCAACCTTGGTTTTGAGAATCTCTCCCGGAGTTTGAGTGATTTGGACGTGAAAGGGTACCAGTCTTGTCGGGGATTGGGAACCCTTCACGATAATGTCCAAGGTTTCAGCGGGATTTCCAAAATGTTGAAAGGAACTCGAAACATGTCAACCTTGGTTTTGAGAATCTCTCCCGGAGTTTGAGAGATTTGGACGTGAAAGGGTACCAGTCTTGTCGGGGATTGGGAACCCTTCGCGAGAATGTCCAAAGTTTCAGCGGGATTTCCAAAATGTTGAAAGGAACTCGAAACATGTCAACCTTGGTTTTGAGAATCTCTCCCGGAGTTTGAGAGATTTGGACGTGAAAGGGTACCAGTCTTGTCGGGGATTGGGAACCCTTCGCGAGAATGTCCAAAGTTTCAGCGGGATTTCCAAAATGTTGAAAGGAACTCGAAACATGTCAACCTTGGTTTTGAGAATCTCTCCCGGAGTTTGAGAGATTTGGACGTGAAAGGGTACCAGTCTTGTCGGGGATTGGGAACCCTTCTCGAGAATGTCCAAAGTTTCAGCGGGATTTCCAAAATGTTGAAAGGAACTCGAAACATGTCAGCCTTGGTTTTGAGAATCTCTCCCGGAGTTTGAGAGATTTGGACGTGAAAGGGTACCAATCTTGTCGGGGATTGGGAACCCTTCGCGAGAATGTCCAAAGTTTCAGCGGGATTTCCAAAATGTTGAAAGGAACTCGAAACATGTCAACCTTGGTTTTGAGAATCTCTCCCGGAGTTTGAGAGATTTGGACGTGAAAGGGTACCAATCTTGTTGGGGATTGGGAACCCTTCACGAGAATGTCCAAAGTTTCAGCGGGATTTCCAAAATGTTGAAAGGAACTCGAAACATGTCAACCTTGGTTTTGAGAATCTCTCCCGGAGTTTGAGAGATTTGGACGTGAAAGGGTACCAGTCTTGTCAGGGATTGGGAACCCTTCGCGAGAATGTCCAAAGTTTCAGCGGGATTTCCAAAATGTTGAAAGGAACTCGAAATATGTCAACCTTGGTTTTGAGAATCTCTCCCGGAGTTTGAGAGATTTGGACGTGAAAGGGTACCAGTCTTGTCGGGGATTGGGAACCCTTCGAGAGAATGTCCAAGGTTTCAGCGGGATTTCCAAAATGTTGAAAGGAACTCGAAACATGTCAACCTTGGTTTTGAGAATCTCTCCCGGAGTTTGAGAGATTTGGACGTGAAAGGGTACCAGTCTTGTCGGGGATTGGGAACCCTTCGCCAGAAGGTCCAAAGTTTCAGCGGGATTTCCAAAATGTTGAAAGGAACTCGAAACATGTCAACCTTGGTTTTGAGAATCTCTCCCGGAGTTTGAGAGATTTGGACGTGAAAGGGTACCAGTCTTGTCGGGGATTTGGAACCCTTCGCGAGAATGTCCAAAGTTTCAGCGGGATTTCCAAAATGTTGAAAGGAACTCGAAACATGTCAACCTTGGTTTTGAGAATCTCTCCCGGAGTTTGAGAGATTTGGACGTGAAAGGTTACCAGTCTTGTCGGGGATTGGGAACCCTTCGCGAGAATGTCCAAAGTTTCAGCAGGATTTCCAAAATGTTGAAAGGAACTCGAAACATGTCAACCTTGGTTTTGAGAATCTCTCCCGGAGTTTGAGAGATTTGGACGTGAAAGGGTACCAGTCTTGTCGGGGATTGGGAACCCTTCGCGAGAATGTCCAAAGTTTCAGTGGGATTTCCAAAATGTTGAAAGGATCTCGAAACATGTCAACCTTGGTTTTGAGAATCTCTCCCGGAGTTTGAGAGATTTGGACGTGAAAGGGTACCAGTCTTGTCGGGGATTTGGAACCCTTCGCGAGAATGTCCAAAGTTTCAGCGGGATTTCCAAAATGTTGAAAGGAACTCGAAACATGTCAACCTTGGTTTTGAGAATCTCTCCCGGAGTTTGAGAGATTTGGACGTGAAAGGGTACCAGTCTTGTCGGGGATTTGGAACCCTTCGCGAGAATGTCCAAAGTTTCAGCGGGATTTCCAAAATGTTGAAAGGAACTCGAAACATGTCAACCTTGGTTTTGAGAATCTCTCCCGGAGTTTGAGAGATTTGGACGTGAAAGGGTACCAGTCTTGTCGGGGATTGGGAACCCTTCGCGAGAATGTCCAAAGTTTCAGCGGGATTTCCAAAATGTTGAAAGGATCTCGAAACATGTCAACCTTGGTTTTGAGAATCTCTCCCGGAGTTTGAGAGATTTGGACGTGAAAGGGTACCAGTCTTGTCGGGGATTGGGAACCCTTCGCGAGAATGTCCAACGTTTCAGCGGGATTTCCAGAATGTTGAAAGGAAATCGAAACATGTCAACCTTGGTTTTGAGAATCTCTCCCGGAGTTTGAGAGATTCGGACGTGAAAGGGTACCAGTCTTGTCGGGGATTGGAAACCCTTTGCGAGAATGTCCAAAGTTTCAGCGGGATTTCCAGAATGTTGAAAGGAACTCGAAACATGTCAACCTTGGTTTTGAGAATCTCTCCCGGAGTTTGAGAGATTTGGACGTGAAAGGGTACCAGTCTTGTCGGGGATTGGGAACCCTTCGCGAGAATGTCCAAAGTTTCAGCGGGATTTCCAAAATGTTGAAAGGAACTCAAAACATGTCCACCTTGGTTTTGAGAATCTCTCCCGGAGTTTGAGAGATTTGGACGTGAAAGGGTACCAGTCTTGTCGGGGATTGGGAACCCTTCGCGAGAATGTCCAAAGTTTCAGCGGGATTTCCAAAATGTTGAAAGGAACTCGAAACATGTCAACCTTGGTTTTGAGAATCTCTCCCGGAGTTTGAGAGATTTGGACGTGAAAGTGTACCAATCTTGTCGGGGATTGGGAACCCTTCGCGAGAATGTCCAAGGTTTCAGCGGGATTTCCAAAATGTTGAAAGGAACTCGTAACATGTCAACCTTGGTTTTGAGAATCTCTCCCGGAGTTTGAGAGATTTGGACGTGAAAGGGTACCAGTCTTGTCGGGGATTGGGAACCCTTCGCGAGAATGTCCAAGGTTTCAGCGGGATTTCCAAAATGTTGAAAGGAACTCGAAACATGTCAACCTTGGTTTTGAGAATCTCTCCCGGAGTTTGAGAGATTTGGACGTGAAAGGGTACCAGTCTTGTCGGGGATTGGGAACCCTTCGCGAGAATGTCCAAAGTTTCAGCGGGATTTCCAAAATGTTGAAAGGAACTCGAAACATGTCAACCTTGGTTTTGAGAATCTCTCCCGGAGTTTGAGAGATTTGGACGTGAAAGGGTACCAGTCTTGTCGGGGATTGGGAACCCTTCGCGAGAATGTCCAAAGTTTCAGCGGGATTTCCAAAATGTTGAAAGGAACTCGAAACATGTCAACCTTGGTTTTGAGAATCTCTCCCGGAGTTTGAGAGATTTGGACGTGAAAGGGTACCAGTCTTGTCGGGGATTGGGAACCCTTCGCGAGAATGTCCAAAGTTTCAGCGGGATTTCCAAAATGTTGAAAGGAACTCGAAACATGTCAACCTTGGTTTTGAGAATCTCTCCCGGACTTTGAGAGATTTGGACGTGAAAGGGTACCAGTCTTGTCGGGGATTGGGAACCCTTCGCGAGAATGTCCAAAGTTTCAGCGGGATTTCCAAAATGTTGAAAGGAACTCGAAACATGTCAACCTTGGTTTTGAGAATCTCTCCCGGAGTTTGAGAGATTTGGACGTGAAAGGGTACCAGTCTTGTCGGGGATTGGGAACCCTTCGCGAGAATGTCCAAAGTTTCAGCGGGATTTCCAAAATGTTGAAAGGAACTCGAAACATGTCAACCTTGGTTTTGAGAATCTCTCCCGGAGTTTGAGAGATTTGGACGTGAAAGGGTACCAGTCTTGTCGGGGATTGGGAACCCTTCGCGAGAATGTCCAAAGTTTCAGCGGGATTTCCAAAATGTTGAAAGGAACTCGAAACATGTCAACCTTGGTTTTGAGAATCTCTCCCGGAGTTTGAGAGATTTGGACGTGAAAGGGTACCAGTCTTGTCGGGGATTGGGAACCCTTCGCCAGAATGTCCAAAGTTTCAGCGGGATTTCCAAAATGTTGAAAGGAACTCGAAACATGTCAACCTTGGTTTTGAGAATCTCTCCCGGAGTTTGAGAGATTTGGACGTGAAAGGGTACCAGTCTTGTCGGGGATTGGGAACCCTTCGCGAGAATGTCCAAAGTTTCAGCGGGATTTCCAAAATGTTGAAAGGAACTCGAAACATGTCAACCTTGGTTTTGAGAATCTCTCCCGGAGTTTGAGAAATTTGGACGTGAAAGGGTACCAGTCTTGTCTGGCATTGGAAACCCTTCGCGAGAATGTCCAAAGTTTCAGCGGGATTTCCAAAATGTTGAAAGGAACTCGAAACATGTCAACCTTGGTTTTGAGAATCTCTCCCGGACTTTGAGAAATTTGGACGTGAAACGGTACCAGTCTTGTCGGGGATTGGGAACCCTTCGTGAGAATGTCCAAAGTTTCAGCGAGATTTCCAAAATGTTGAAAGGAACTCGAAACATGTCAACCTTGGTTTTGAGAATCTCTCCCGGAGTTTGAGAGATTTGGACGTGAAAGGGTACCAGTCTTGTCGGGGATTGGGAACCCTTCGCGAGAATGTCCAAAGTTTCAGCGGGATTTCCAAAATGTTGAAAGGAACTCGAAACATGTCAACCTTGGTTTTGAGAATCTCTCCCGGAGTTTGAGAGATTTGGACGTGAAAGGGTACCAGTCTTGTCGGGGATTGGGAACCCTTCGCGAGAATGTCCAAAGTTTCAGCGGGATTTCCAAAATGTTGAAAGCAACTCGAAACATGTCAACCTTGGTTTTGAGAATCTCTCCCGGAGTTGGAGAGATTTGGACTTGAAAGGGTACCAGTCTTGTCGGGGATTGGGAACCCTTCGCGAGAATGTCCAAAGTTTCAGCGGGATTTCCAAAATGTTGAAAGGAACTCGAAACATGTCAACCTTGGTTTTGAGAATCTCTCCCGGAGTTTGAGAGATTTGGACGTGAAAGGGTACCAGTCTTGTCGGGGATTGGGAACCCTTCACGAGAATGTCCAAGGTTTCAGCGGGATTTCCAAAATGTTGAAAGGAACTCGAAACATGTCAACCTTGGTTTTGAGAATCTCTCCCGGAGTTTGAGAGATTTAGACGTGAAAGGGTACCAGTCTTGTCGGGGATTGGGAACCCTTCGCGAGAATGTCCAAAGTTTCAGCGGGATTTCCAAAATGTTGCGAGGAACTCGAAACATGTCAAACTTGGTTTTGAGAATCTCTCCCGGAGTTTGAGAGATTTGGACGTGAAAGGGTACCAGTCTTGTTGTGGATTGGGAACCCTTCGTGAGAATGTTTAAAGTTTCAGCGGGATTTCCAAAATGTTGAAAGGAACTCGAAACATGTCAACCTTGGTTTTGAGAATCTCTCCCGGAGTTTGAGAGATTTGGACGTGAAAGGGTACCAGTCTTGTCGGGGATTGGGAACCCTTCGCGAGAATGTCCAAAGTTTCAGCGGGATTTCCAAAATGTTGAAAGGAACTCGAAACATGTCAACCTTGGTTTTGAGAATCTCTCTCGGAGTTTGAGAGATTTGGACGTGAAAGGGTACCAGTCTTGTCGGGGATTGGGAACCCTTCGCGAGAATGTCCAAAGTTTCAGCGGGATTTCCAAAATGTTGAAAGGAACTCGAAACATGTCAACCTTGGTTTTGAGAATCTCTCCCGGAGTTTGAGAGATTTGGACGTGAAAGGGTACCAGTCTTGTCGGGGATTGGGAACCCTTCGCGAGAATGTCCAAAGTTTCAGCGGGATTTCCAAAATGTTGAAAGGAACTCGAAACATGTCAACCTTGGTTTTGAGAATCTCTCCCGGAGTTTGAGAGATTTGGACGTGAAAGGGTACCAGTCTTGTCGGGGATTTGGAACCCTTCGCGAGAATGTCCAAGGTTTCAGCGGGATTTCCAAAATGTTGAGAGGAACTCGAAACATGTCAACCTTGGTTTTGAGAATCTCTCCCGGAGTTTGAGAGATTTGGACGTGAAAGGGTACCAGTCTTGTCGGGGATTGGGAACCCTTCGCGAGAATGTCCAAAGTTTCAGCGGGATTTCCAAAATGTTGAAAGGAACTCGAAACATGTCAACCTTGGTTTTGAGAATCTCTCCCGGAGTTTGAGAGATTTGGACGTGAAAGGGTACCAGTCTTGTCGGGGATTGGGAACCCTTCGCGAGAATGTCCAAAGTTTCAGCGGGATTTCCAAAATGTTGAAAGGATCTCGAAACATGTCAACCTTGGTTTTGAGAATCTCTCCCGGAGTTTGAGAGATTTGGACGTGAAAGGGTACCAGTCTTGTCGGGGATTGGGAACCCTTCGCGAGAATGTCCAAAGTTTCAGCGGGATTTCCAGAATGTTGAAAGGAACTCGAAACATGTCAACCTTGGTTTTGAGAATCTCTCCCGGAGTTTGAGAGATTCGGACGTGAAAGGGTACCAGTCTTGTCGGGGATTGGAAACCCTTTGCGAGAATGTCCAAAGTTTCAGCGGGATTTCCAAAATGTTGAAAGGAACTCGAAACATGTCAACCTTGGTTTTGAGAATCTCTCCCGGAGTTTGAGAGATTTGGACGTGAAAGGGTACCAGTCTTGTCGGGGATTGGGAACCCTTCGCGAGAATGTCCAAAATTTCAGCGGGATTTCCAAAATGTTGAAAGGAACTCGAAACATGTCAACCTTGGTTTTGAGAATCTCTCCCGGAGTTTGAGAGATTTGGACGTGAAAGGGTACCAGTCTTGTCGGGGATTGGGAACCCTTCGAGAGAATGTCCGAAGTTTCAGCGGGATTTCCAAAATGTTGAAAGGAACTCGAAACATGTCAACCTTGGTTTTGAGAATCTCTCCCGGAGTTTGAGAGATTTGGACGTGAAAGGGCACCAGTCTTGTCGGGGATTGGGAACCCTTCGCGAGAATGTCCAAAGTTTCAGCAGGATTTCCAAAATGTTGAAAGGAACTCGAAACATGTCAACCTTGGTTTTGAGAATCTCTCCCAGAGTTTGAGAGATTTGGACGTGAAAGGGTACCAGTCTTGTCGGGGATTGGGAACCCTTCGCGAGAATGTCCAAAGTTTCAGCGGGATTTCCAAAATGTTGAAAGGAACTCGAAACATGTCGACCTTGGTTTTGAGAATCTCTCCCGGAGTTTGAGAGATTTGGACGTGAAAGGGTACCAGTCTTGTCGGGGATTGGGAACCCTTCGCGAGAATGTCCAAGGTTTCAGCGGGATTTCCATAATGTTGAAAGGAACTCGAAACATGTCAACCTTGGTTTTGAGAATCTCTCCCGGAGTTTGAGAGATTTGGACGTGAAAGGGTACCAGTCTTGTCGGGGATTGGGAACCCTTCGCGAGAATGTCCAAAGTTTCAGCGGGATTTCTAAAATGTTGAAAGGAACTCGAAACATGTCAACCTTGGTTTTGAGAATCTCTCCCGGAGTTTGAGAGATTTGGACGTGAAAGGGTACCAGTCTTGTCGGGGATTGGGAACCCTTCGCGAGAATGTCCGAAGTTTCAGCGGGATTTCCAAAATGTTGAAAGGAACTCGAAACATGTCAACCTTGGTTTTGAGAATCTCTCCCGGAGTTTGAGAGATTTGGACGTGAAAGGGTACCAGTCTTGTCGGGGATTTGAAACCCTTTGCGAGAATGTCCAAAGTTTCGGCGGGATTTCCAAAATGTTGAAAGGAACTCGAAACATGTCAACCTTGGTTTTGAGAATCTCTCCCGGAGTTTGAGAGATTTGGACGTGAAAGGGTACCAGTCTTGTCGGGGATTGAGAACCCTTCGCGACAATTTCCAAATTTTCAGCGGGATTTCCAAAATGTTGAAAGGAACTCGAAACATGTCAACCTTGGTTTTGAGAATCTCTCCCGGAGTTTGAGAGATTTGGACGTGAAAGGGTACCAGTCTTGTCGGGGATTGGGAACCCTTCGCCAGAATGTCCAAAGTTTCAGCGGGATTTCCAAAATGTTGAAAGGAACTCGAAACATGTCAACCTTGGTTTTGAGAATCTCTCCCGGAGTTTGAGAGATTTGGACGTGAAAGGGTACCAGTCTTGTCGGGGATTGGGAACCCTTCACGAGAATGTCCAAGGTTTCAGCGGGATTTCCAAAATGTTGAAAGGAACTCGAAACATGTCAACCTTGGTTTTGAGAATCTCTCCCGGAGTTTGAGAGATTTGGACGTGAAAGGGTACCAGTCTTGTCGGGGATTGGGAACCCTTCGCGAGAATGTCCAAAGTTTCAGCAGGATTTCCAAAATGTTGAAAGGAACTCGAAACATGTCAACCTTGGTTTTGAGCATCTCTCCCGGAGTTTGAGAGATTTGGACGTGAAAGGGTACAAGTCTTGTCGGGGATTGGAAACCCTTCGCGAGAATGTCCAAAGTTTCGGCGGGATTTCCAAAATGTTGAAAGGAACTCGAAACATGTCAACCTTGGTTTTGAGAATCTCTCCCGGAGTTTGAGAGATTTGGACGTGAGAGGGTACCAGTCTTGTCGGGGATTGGGAACCCTTCGCGAGAATGTCCAAGGTTTCAGCGGGATTTCCAAAATGTTGAAAGGAACTCGAAACATGTCAACCTTGGTTTTGAGAATCTCTCCCGGAGTTTGAGAGATTTGGACGTGAAAGGGTACCAGTCTTGTCGGGGATTGGGAACCCTTCGCGAGAATGTCCAAAGTTTCAGCAGGATTTCCAGAATGTTGAAAGGAACTCGAAACATGTCAACCTTGGTTTTGAGAATCTCTCCCGGAGTTTGAGAGATTTGGACGTGAAAGTGTACAAGTCTTGTCGGGGATTGGAAACCCTTCGCGAGAATGTCCAAAGTTTCCGCGGGATTTCCAAAATGTTGAAAGGAACTCGAAACATGTCAACCTTGGTTTTGAGAATCTCTCCTGGAGTTTGAGAGATTTGGACGTGAAAGGGCACCAGTCTTGTCGGGGATTGGGAACCCTTCGCGAGAATGTCCAAAGTTTCAGCAGGATTTCCAAAATGTTGAAAGGAACTCGAAACATGTCAACCTTGGTTTTGAGAATCTCTCCCAGAGTTTGAGAGATTTGGACGTGAAAGGGTACCAGTCTTGTCGGGGATTGGGAACCCTTCGCGAGAATGTCCAAAGTTTCAGCGGGATTTCCAAAATGTTGAAAGGAACTCGAAACATGTCGACCTTGGTTTTGAGAATCTCTCCCGGAGTTTGAGAGATTTGGACGTGAAAGGGTACAAGTCTTGTCGGGGATTGGAAACCCTTCGCGAGAATGTCCAAAGTTTCGGCGGGATTTCCAAAATGTTGAAAGGAACTCGAAACATGTCAACCTTGGTTTTGAGAATCTCTCCCGGAGTTTGAGAGATTTGGACGTGAAAGGGTACCAGTCTTGTCGGGGATTGGGAACCCTTCGAGAGAATGTCCAAGGTTTCAGCGGGATTTCCAAAATGTTGAAAGGAACTCGAAACATGTCAACCTTGGTTTTGAGAATCTCTCCCGGAGTTTGAGAGATTTGGACGTGAAAGGGCACCAGTCTTGTCAGGGATTGGGAACCCTTCGCGAGAATGTCCAAAGTTTCAGCAGGATTTCCAAAATGTTGAAAGGAACTCGAAACATGTCAACCTTGGTTTTGAGAATCTCTCCCAGAGTTTGAGAGATTTGGACGTGAAAGGGTACCAGTCTTGTCGGGGATTGGGAACCCTTCGCGAGAATGTCCAAAGTTTCAGCGGGATTTCCAAAATGTTGAAAGGAACTCGAAACATGTCGACCTTGGTTTTGAGAATCTCTCCCGGAGTTTGAGAGATTTGGACGTGAAAGGGTACCAGTCTTGTCGGGGATTGGGAACCCTTCGCGAGAATGTCCAAGGTTTCAGCGGGATTTCCATAATGTTGAAAGGAACTCGAAACACGTCAACCTTGGTTTTGAGAATCTCTCCCGGAGTTTGAGAGATTTGGACGTGAAAGGGTACCAGTCTTGTCGGGGATTGGGAACCCTTCGCGAGAATGTCCAAAGTTTCAGCGGGATTTCTAAAATGTTGAAAGGAACTCGAAACATGTCAACCTTGGTTTTGAGAATCTCTCCCGGAGTTTGAGAGATTTGGACGTGAAAGGGTACCAGTCTTGTCGGGGATTGGGAACCCTTCGCGAGAATGTCCAAAGTTTCAGCGGGATTTCCAAAATGTTGAAAGGAACTCGAAACATGTCAACCTTGGTTTTGAGAATCTCTCCCGGAGTTTGAGAGATTTGGACGTGAAAGGGTACCAGTCTTGTCGGGGATTTGAAACCCTTTGCGAGAATGTCCAAAGTTTCGGCGGGATTTCCAAAATGTTGAAAGGAACTCGAAACATGTCAACCTTGGTTTTGAGAATCTCTCCCGGAGTTTGAGAGATTTGGACGTGAAAGGGTACCAGTCTTGTCGGGGATTGAGAACCCTTCGCGACAATTTCCAAATTTTCAGCGGGATTTCCAAAATGTTGAAAGGAACTCGAAACATGTCAACCTTGGTTTTGAGAATCTCTCCCGGAGTTTGAGAGATTTGGACGTGAAAGGGTACCAGTCTTGTCGGGGATTGGGAACCCTTCGCGAGAATGTCCAAAGTTTCAGCGGGATTTCCAAAATGTTGAAAGGAACTCGAAACATGTCAACCTTGGTTTTGAGAATCTCTCCCGGAGTTTGAGAGATTTGGACGTGAAAGGGTACCAGTCTTGTCGGGGATTGGGAACCCTTCGCGAGAATGTCCAAAGTGTCAGCGGGATTTCCAAAATGTTGAAAGGAACACGAAACATGTCAACCTTGGTTTTGAGAATCTCTCCCGGAGTTTGAGAGATTTGGACGTGAAAGGGTACCAGTCTTGTCGGGGATTGGGAACCCTTCGCGAGAATGTCCAAAGTTTCAGCAGGATTTCCAAAATGTTGAAAGGAACTCGAAACATGTCAACCTTGGTTTTGAGAATCTCTCCCGGAGTTTGAGAGATTTGGACGTGAAAGGGTACAAGTCTTGTCGGGGATTGGAAACCCTTCGCGAGAATGTCCAAAGTTTCGGCGGGATTTCCAAAATGTTGAAAGGAACTCGAAACATGTCAACCTTGGTTTTGAGAATCTCTCCCGGAGTTTGAGAGATTTGGACGTGAGAGGGTACCAGTCTTGTCGGGGATTGGGAACCCTTCGCGAGAATGTCCAAGGTTTCAGCGGGATTTCCAAAATGTTGAAAGGAACTCGAAACATGTCAACCTTGGTTTTGAGAATCTCTCCCGGAGTTTGAGAGATTTGGACGTGAAAGAGTACCAGTCTTGTCGGGGATTGGGAACCCTTCGCGAGAATGTCCAAAGTTTCAGCAGGATTTCCAAAATGTTGAAAGGAACTCGAAACATGTCAACCTTGGTTTTGAGAATCTCTCCCGGAGTTTGAGAGATTTGGACGTGAAAGGGTACAAGTCTTGTCGGGGATTGGAAACCCTTCGCGAGAATGTCCAAAGTTTCGGCGGGATTTCCAAAATGTTGAAAGGAACTCGAAACATGTCAACCTTGGTTTTGAGAATCTCTCCCGGAGTTTGAGAGATTTGGACGTGAAAGGGTACCAGTCTTGTCGGGGATTGGGAACCCTTCGCGAGAATGTCCAAAGCTTCAGCGGGATTTCCAAAATGTTGAAAGGAACTCGAAACATGTCAACCTTGGTTTTGAGAATCTCTCCCGGAGTTTGAGAGTTTTGGATGTGAAAGGGTACCAGTCTTGTCGGGGATTGGGAACCCTTCGCGAGAATGTCCAAGGTTTCAGTGGGATTTCCAAAATGTTGAAAGGAACTCTAAACATGTCAACCTTGGTTTTGAGAATCTCTCCCGGAGTTTGAGAGATTTGGACGTGAAAGGGTACCAGTCTTGTCGGGGATTGGGAACCCTTCGTGAGAATGTCCAAAGTTTCAGCGGGATTTCCAAAATGTTGAAAGGAACTCGAAACATGTCGACCTTGGTTTTGAGAATCTCTCCCGGAGTTGGAGAGATTTGGACGTGAAAGGGTACCAGTCTTGTCGGGGATTGGGAACCCTTCGCGAGAATGTCCAAGGTTTCAGCGGGATTTCCAAAATGTTGCGAGGAACTCGAAACATGTCAACCTTGGTTTTGAGAATCTCTCCCGGAGTTTGAGAGATTTGGACGTGAAAGGGTACCAGTCTTGTCGGGGATTGGGAACCCTTCGCGAGAATGTCCAAAGTTTCAGCGGGATTTCCAAAATGTTGAAAGGAACTCGAAACATGTCAACCTTGGTTTTGAGAATCTCTCCCGGAGTTTGAGAGATTTGGACGTGAAAGGGTACCAGTCTTGTCGGGGATTGGGAACCCTTCGCGAGAATGTCCAAAGTTTCAGCGGGATTTCCAAAATGTTGAAAGGAACTCGAAACATGTCAGCCTTGGTTTTGAGAATCTCTCCCGGAGTTTGAGAGATTTGGACGTGAAAGGGTACCAGTCTTGTCGGGGGTTGTGAACCCTTCGCGAGAATGTCCAAAGTTTCAGTGGGATTTCCAAAATGTTGAAAGGAACTCGAAACATGTCGACCTTGGTTTTGAGAATCTCTCCCGGAGTTTGAGAGATTTGGACGTGAAAGGGTAGCAGTCTTGTCGGGGATTGGGAACCCTTCGCGAGAATGTCCAAAGTTTCAGCGGGATTTCCAAAATGTTGAAAGGAACTCGAAACATGTCAACCTTGGTTTTGAGAATCTCTCCCGGAGTTTGAGAGATTTGGACGTGAAAGGGTACCAGTCTTATCGGGGATTGGGAACCCTTCGCGAGAATGTCCAAGGTTTCAGCGGGATTTCCAAAATGTTGAAAGGAACTCGAAACATGTCAACCTTGGTTTTGAGAATCTCTCCCGGAGTTTGAGAGATTTGGACGTGAAAGGGTACCAGTCTTGTCGGGGATTGGGAACCCTTCGCGAGAATGTCCAAAGTTTCAGCGGGATTTCCAGAATGTTGAAAGGAAATCGAAACATGTCAACCTTGGTTTTGAGAATCTCTCCCGGAGTTTGAGAGATTTGGACGTGAAAGGGTACCAGTCTTGTCGGGGATTGGGAACCCTTCGCGAGAATGTCCAAAGTTTCAGCGGGATTTCCAAAATGTTGAAAGGAACTCGAAACATGTCAACCTTGGTTTTGAGAATCTCTCCCGGAGTTTGAGAGATTTGGACGTGAAAGGGTACCAGTCTTTTCGGGGATTGGAAACCCTTCGCGAGAATGTCCAAAGTTTCAGCGGGATTTCCAAAATGTTGAAAGGAACTCGAAACATGTCAACCTTGGTTTTGAGAATCTCTCCCGGAGTTTGAGAGATTTGGACGTGAAAGTGTACCAGTCTTGTCGGGGATTGGGAACCCTTCGCCAGAATGTCCAAAGTTTCAGCGGGATTTCCAAAATGTTGAAAGGAACTCTAAACATGTCAACCTTGGTTTTGAGAATCTCTCCCGGAGTTTGAGAGATTTGGACGTGAAAGGGTACCAGTCTTGTCGGGGATTGGGAACCCTTCGCGAGAATGTCCAAAGTTTCAGCGGGATTTCCAAAATGTTGAAAGGAACTCGAAACATGTCAACCTTGGTTTTGAGAATCTCTCCCGGAGTTGGAGAGATTTGGACGTGAAAGGGTACCAGTCTTGTCGGGGATTGGGAACCCTTCGCGAGAATGTCCAAGGTTTCAGCGGGATTTCCAAAATGTTGCGAGGAACTCGAAACATGTCAACCTTGGTTTTGAGAATCTCTCCCGGAGTTTGAGAGATTTGGACGTGAAAGGGTACCAGTCTTGTCGGGGATTGGGAACCCTTCGCGAGAATGTCCAAAGTTTCAGCGGGATTTCCAAAATGTTGAAAGGAACTCGAAACATGTCAACCTTGGTTTTGAGAATCTCTCCCGGAGTTTGAGAGATTTGGACGTGAAAGGGTACAAGTCTTGTCGGGGATTGGAATCCCTTCGCGAGAATGTCCAAAGTTTCGGCGGGATTTCCAAAATGTTGAAAGGAACTCGAAACATGTCAACCTTGGTTTTGAGAATCTCTCCCGGAGTTTGAGAGATTTGGACGTGAAAGGGTACCAGTCTTGTCGGGGATTGGAAACCCTTCGCGAGAATGTCCAAAGCTTCAGCGGGATTTCCAAAATGTTGAGAGGAACTTGAAACATGTCAACCTTGGTTTTGAGAATCTTTCCCGGAGTTTGAGAGATTTGGACGTGAAAGGGTACCAGTCTTGTCGGGGATTGGAAAACGTTCGCGAGAATGTCCAAAGTTTCAGCGGGATTTCCAAAATGTTGAAAGGAACACGAAACATGTCACCCTTGGTTTTGAGAATCTCTCCCGGAGTTTGAGAGATTTGGACGTGAAAGGGTACCAGTCTTGTCGGGGATTGGGAACCCTTCGCGAGAATGTCCAAAGCTTCAGCGGGATTTCCAAAATGTTGAAAGGAACTCGAAACATGTCAACCTTGGTTTTGAGAATCTCTCCCGGAGTTTGAGAGATTTGGACGTGAAAGGGTACCAGTCTTGTCGGGGATTGGGAACCCTTCGTGAGAATGTCCAAAGTTTCAGCGGGATTTCCAAAATGTTGAAAGGAACTCGAAACATGTCGAACTTGGTTTTGAGAATCTCTCCCGGAGTTGGAGAGATTTGGACGTGAAAGGGTACCAGTCTTGTCGGGGATTGGGAACCCTTCGCGAGAATGTCCAAGGTTTCAGCGGGATTTCCAAAATGTTGAAAGGAACTCGAAACATGTCAACCTTGGTTTTGAGAATCTCTCCCGGAGTTTGAGAGATTTGGACGTGAAAGGGTAGCAGTCTTGTCGGGGATTGGGAACCCTTCGCGAGAATGTCCAAAGTTTCAGCGGGATTTCCAAAATGTTGAGAGGAACTCGAAACATGTCAACCTTGGTTTTGAGAATCTCTCCCGGAGTTTGAGAGATTTGGACGTGAAAGGGTACTAGTCTTGTCGGGGATCGGGAACCCTTCGCGAGAATGTCCAAAGTTTCATCCGGATTTCCAAAATGTTGAAAGGAACTCGAAACATGTCAACCTTGGTTTTGAGAATCTCTCCTGGAGTTTGAGAGATTTGGACGTGAAAGGGTACCAGTCTTGTCGAGGATTGGGAACCCTTCGCGAGAATGTCCGAAGTTTCAGCGGGATTTCCAAAATGTTGAAAGGAACTCGAAACATGTCAACCTTGGTTTTGAGAATCTCTCCCGGAGTTTGAGAGATTTGGACGTGAAAGGGTACCAGTCTTGTCGGGGATTGGGAACCCTTCGCGAGAATGTCCAAAGTTTCAGCGGGATTTCCAAAATGTTGAAAGGAACTCGAAACATGTCAACCTTGGTTTTGAGAATCTCTCCCGGAGTTTGAGAGATTTGGACGTGAAAGGGTACCAGTCTTGTCGGGGATTGGGAACCCTTCGCGAGAATGTCCAAAGTTTCAGCGGGATTTCCAAAATGTTGAAAGGAACTCGAAACATGTCAACCTTGGTTTTGAGAATCTCTCCCGGAGTTTGAGAGATTTGGACGTGAAAGGGTACCAGTCTTGTCGGGGATTGGGAACCCTTCGCGAGAATGTCCAAAGTTTCAGCGGGATTTCCAAAATGTTGAAAGGAACTCGAAACATGTCAACCTTGGTTTTGAGAATCTCTCCCGGAGTTGGAGAGATTTGGACGTGAAAGGGTACCAGTCTTGTCGGGGATTGGGAACCCTTCGCGAGAATGTCCAAGGTTTCAGCGGGATTTCCAAAATGTTGCGAGGAACTCGAAACATGTCAACCTTGGTTTTGAGAATCTCTCCCGGAGTTTGAGAGATTTGGACGTGAAAGGGTACCAGTCTTGTCGGGGATTGGGAACCCTTCGCGAGAATGTCCAAAGTTTCAGCGGGATTTCCAAAATGTTGAAAGGAACTCGAAACATGTCAACCTTGGTTTTGAGAATCTCTCCCGGAGTTTGAGAGATTTGGACGTGAAAGGGTACAAGTCTTGTCGGGGATTGGAATCCCTTCGCGAGAATGTCCAAAGTTTCGGCGGGATTTCCAAAATGTTGAAAGGAACTCGAAACATGTCAACCTTGGTTTTGAGAATCTCTCCCGGAGTTTGAGAGATTTGGACGTGAAAGGGTACCAGTCTTGTCGGGGATTGGAAACCCTTCGCGAGAATGTCCAAAGCTTCAGCGGGATTTCCAAAATGTTGAGAGGAACTTGAAACATGTCAACCTTGGTTTTGAGAATCTTTCCCGGAGTTTGAGAGATTTGGACGTGAAAGGGTACCAGTCTTGTCGGGGATTGGAAAACGTTCGCGAGAATGTCCAAAGTTTCAGCGGGATTTCCAAAATGTTGAAAGGAACACGAAACATGTCACCCTTGGTTTTGAGAATCTCTCCCGGAGTTTGAGAGATTTGGACGTGAAAGGGTACCAGTCTTGTCGGGGATTGGGAACCCTTCGCGAGAATGTCCAAAGCTTCAGCGGGATTTCCAAAATGTTGAAAGGAACTCGAAACATGTCAACCTTGGTTTTGAGAATCTCTCCCGGAGTTTGAGAGATTTGGACGTGAAAGGGTACCAGTCTTGTCGGGGATTGGGAACCCTTCGTGAGAATGTCCAAAGTTTCAGCGGGATTTCCAAAATGTTGAAAGGAACTCGAAACATGTCGAACTTGGTTTTGAGAATCTCTCCCGGAGTTGGAGAGATTTGGACGTGAAAGGGTACCAGTCTTGTCGGGGATTGGGAACCCTTCGCGAGAATGTCCAAGGTTTCAGCGGGATTTCCAAAATGTTGAAAGGAACTCGAAACATGTCAACCTTGGTTTTGAGAATCTCTCCCGGAGTTTGAGAGATTTGGACGTGAAAGGGTAGCAGTCTTGTCGGGGATTGGGAACCCTTCGCGAGAATGTCCAAAGTTTCAGCGGGATTTCCAAAATGTTGAAAGGAACTCGAAACATGTCAACCTTGGTTTTGAGAATCTCTCCCGGAGTTTGAGAGATTTGGACGTGAAAGGGTACCAGTCTTGTCGGGGATCGGGAACCCTTCGCGAGAATGTCCAAAGTTTCATCCGGATTTCCAAAATGTTGAAAGGAACTCGAAACATGTCAACCTTGGTTTTGAGAATCTCTCCTGGAGTTTGAGAGATTTGGACGTGAAAGGGTACCAGTCTTGTCGAGGATTGGGAACCCTTCCCGAGAATGTCCGAAGTTTCAGCGGGATTTCCAAAATGTTGAAAGGAACTCGAAACATGTCAACCTTGGTTTTGAGAATCTCTCCCGGAGTTTGAGAGATTTGGACGTGAAAGGGTACCAGTCTTGTCGGGGATTGGGAACCCTTCGCGAGAATGTCCAAAGTTTCAGCGGGATTTCCAAAATGTTGAAAGGAACTCGAAACATGTCAACCTTGGTTTTGAGAATCTCTCCCGGAGTTTGAGAGATTTGGACGTGAAAGGGTACCAGTCTTGTCGGGGATTGGGAACCCTTCGCGAGAATGTCCAAAGTTTCAGCGGGATTTCCAAAATGTTGAAAGGAACTCGAAACATGTCAACCTTGGTTTTGAGAATCTCTCCCGGAGTTTGAGAGATTTGGACGTGAAAGGGTACCAGTCTTGTCGGGGATTGGGAACCCTTCGCGAGAATGTCCAAAGTTTCAGCGGGATTTCCAAAATGTTGAAAGGAACTCGAAACATGTCAACCTTGGTTTTGAGAATCTCTCCCGGAGTTTGAGAGATTTGGACGTGAAAGGGTACCAGTCTTGTCGGGGATCGGGAACCCTTCGCGAGAATGTCCAAAGTTTCAGCGGGATTTCCAAAATGTTGAAAGGAACTCGAAACATGTCACCCTTGGTTTTGAGAATCTCTCCCGGAGTTGGAGAGATTTGGACGTGAAAGGGTACCAGTCTTGTCGGGGATTGGGAACCTTTCGCGAGAATGTCCGAAGTTTCAGCGGGATTTCCAAAATGTTGAGAGGAACTTGAAACATGTCAACCTTGGTTTTGAGAATCTTTCCCGGAGTTTGAGAGATTTGGACGTGAAAGGGTACCAGTCTTGTCGGGGATTGGAAACCCTTCGCGAGAATGTCCAAAGTTTCAGCGGGATTTCCAAAATGTTGAAAGGAACACGAAACATGTCACCCTTGGTTTTGAGAATCTCTCCCGGAGTTTGAGAGATTTGGACGTGAAAGGGTACCAGTCTTGTCGGGGATTGGGAACCCTTCGCGAGAATGTCCAAAGCTTCAGCGGGATTTCCAAAATGTTGAAAGGAACTCGAAACATGTCAACCTTGGTTTTGAGAATCTCTCCCGGAGTTTGAGAGATTTGGACGTGAAAGGGTACCAGTCTTGTCGGGGATTGGGAACCCTTCGTGAGAATGTCCAAAGTTTCAGCGGGATTTCCAAAATGTTGAAAGGAACTCGAAACATGTCGAACTTGGTTTTGAGAATCTCTCCCGGAGTTGGAGAGATTTGGACGTGAAAGGGTACCAGTCTTGTCGGGGATTGGGAACCCTTCGCGAGAATGTCCAAGGTTTCAGCGGGATTTCCAAAATGTTGAAAGGAACTCGAAACATGTCAACCTTGGTTTTGAGAATCTCTCCCGGAGTTTGAGAGATTTGGACGTGAAAGGGTACCAGTCTTGTCGGGGATTCGGAACCCTTCGCGAGAATGTCCAAGGTTTCAGCGGGATTTCCAAAATGTTGAAAGGAACTCGAAACATGTCAACCTTGGTTTTGAGAATCTCTCCCGGAGTTTGAGAGATTTGGACGTGAAAGGGTAGCAGTCTTGTCGGGGATTGGGAACCCTTCGCGAGAATGTCCAAAGTTTCAGCGGGATTTCCAAAATGTTGAAAGGAACTCGAAACATGTCAACCTTGGTTTTGAGAATCTCTCCCGGAGTTTGAGAGATTTGGACGTGAAAGGGTACCAGTCTTGTCGGGGATCGGGAACCCTTCGCGAGAATGTCCAAAGTTTCAGCCGGATTTCCAAAATGTTGAAAGGAACTCGAAACATGTCAACCTTGGTTTTGAGAATCTCTCCTGGAGTTTGAGAGATTTGGACGTGAAAGGGTACCAGTCTTGTCGGGGATTGGGAACCCTTCGCGAGAATGTCCGAAGTTTCAGCGGGATTTCCAAAATGTTGAAAGGAACTCGAAACATGTCAACCTTGGTTTTGAGAATCTCTCCCGGAGTTTGAGAGATTTGGACGTGAAAGGGTACCAGTCTTGTCGGGGATTGGGAACCCTTCGCGAGAATGTCCATAGTTTCAGCGGGATTTCCAAAATGTTGAAAGGAACTCGAAACATGTCAACCTTGGTTTTGAGAATCTCTCCCGGAGTTTGAGAGATTTGGACGTGAAAGGGTACCAGTCTTGTCGGGGATTGGGAACCCTTCGCGAGAATGTCCAAAGTTTCAGCGGGATTTCCAAAATGTTGAAAGGAACTCGAAACATGTCAACCTTGGTTTTGAGAATCTCTCCCGGACTTTGAGAGATTTGGACGTGAAAGGGTACCAGTCTTGTCGGGGATTGGGAACCCTTCGCGAGAATGTCCAAAGTTTCAGCGGGATTTCCAAAATGTTGAAAGGAACTCGAAACATGTCAACCTTGGTTTTGAGAATCTCTCCCGGAGTTGGAGAGATTTGGACGTGAAAGGGTACCAGTCTTGTCGGGGATTGGGAACCCTTCGCGAGAATGTCCAAGGTTTCAGCGGGATTTCCAAAATGTTGCGAGGAACTCGAAACATGTCAACCTTGGTTTTGAGAATCTCTCCCGGAGTTTGAGAGATTTGGACGTGAAAGGGTACCAGTCTTGTCGGGGATTGGGAACCCTTCGCGAGAATGTCCAAAGTTTCAGCGGGATTTCCAAAATGTTGAAAGGAACTCGAAACATGTCAACCTTGGTTTTGAGAATCTCTCCCGGAGTTGGAGAGATTTGGACGTGAAAGGGTACCAGTCTTGTCGGGGATTGGGAACCCTTCGCGAGAATGTCCAAGGTTTCAGCGGGATTTCCAAAATGTTGCGAGGAACTCGAAACATGTCAACCTTGGTTTTGAGAATCTCTCCCGGAGTTTGAGAGATTTGGACGTGAAAGGGTACCAGTCTTGTCGGGGATTGGGAACCCTTTGCGAGAATGTCCAAAGTTTAAGCGGGATTTCCAAAATGTTGAAAGGAACTCGAAACATGTCAACCTTGGTTTTGAGAATCTCTCCCGGAGTTTGAGAGATTTGGACGTGAAAGGGTACAAGTCTTGTCGGGGATTGGAAACCCTTCGCGAGAATGTCCAAAGTTTCGGCGGGATTTCCAAAATGTTGAAAGGAACTCGAAACATGTCAACCTTGGTTTTGAGAATCTCTCCCGGAGTTTGAGAGATTTGGACGTGAAAGGGTACAAGTCTTGTCGGGGATTGGAAACCCTTCGCGAGAATGTCCAAAGTTTCGGCGGGATTTCCAAAATGTTGAAAGGAACTCGAAACATGTCAACCTTGGTTTTGAGAATCTCTCCCGGAGTTTGAGAGATTTGGACGTGAAAGCGTACCAGTCTTGTCGGGGATTGGAAACCCTTCGTGAGAATGTCCAAAGTTTCAGCGGGATTTCCAAAATGTTGAAAGGAACTCGAAACATGTCAACCTTGGTTTTGAGAATCTCTCCCGGAGTTGGAGAGATTTGGACGTGAAAGGGTACCAGTCTTGTCGGGGATTGGGAACCCTTCGCGAGAATGTCCAAGGTTTCAGCGGGATTTCCAAAATGTTGAAAGGAACTCGAAACATGTCAACCTTGGTTTTGAGAATCTCTCCCGGAGTTTGAGAGATTTGGACGTGAAAGGGTAGCAGTCTTGTCGGGGATTGGGAACCCTTCGCGAGAATGTCCAAAGTTTCAGCGGGATTTCCAAAATGTTGAAAGGAACTCGAAACATGTCAACCTTGGTTTTGAGAATCTCTCCCGGAGTTTGAGAGATTTGGACGTGAAAGGGTACCAGTCTTGTCGGGGATCGGGAACCCTTCGCGAGAATGTCCAAAGTTTCAGCGGGATTTCCAGAATGTTGAAAGGAACTCGAAACATGTCAACCTTGGTTTTGAGAATCTCTCCTGGAGTTTGAGAGATTTGGACGTGAAAGGGTACCAGTCTTGTCGAGGATTGGGAACCCTTCGCGAGAATGTCCGAAGTTTCAGCGGGATTTCCAAAATGTTGAAAGGAACTCGAAACATGTCAACCTTGGTTTTGAGAATCTCTCCCGGAGTTTGAGAGATTTGGACGTGAAAGGGTACCAGTCTTGTCGGGGATTGGGAACCCTTCGCGAGAATGTCCAAAGTTTCAACGGGATTTCCAAAATGTTGAAAGGAACTCGAAACATGTCAACCTTGGTTTTGAGAATCTCTCCCGGAGTTTGAGAGATTTGGACGTGAAAGGGTACCAGTCTTGTCGGGGATTGGGAACCCTTCGCGAGAATGTCCAAAGTTTCAGCGGGATTTCCAAAATGTTGAAAGGAACTCGAAACATGTCAACCTTGGTTTTGAGAATCTCTCCCGGAGTTTGAGAGATTTGGACGTGAAAGGGTACCAGTCTTGTCGGGGATTGGGAACCCTTCGCGAGAATGTCCAAAGTTTCAGCGGGATTTCCAAAATGTTGAAAGGAACTCGAAACATGTCAACCTTGGTTTTGAGAATCTCTCCCGGAGTTTGAGAGATTTGGACGTGAAAGGGTACCAGTCTTGTCGGGGATCGGGAACCCTTCGCGAGAATGTCTAAAGTTTCAGCGGGATTTCCAAAATGTTGAAAGGAACTCGAAACATGTCACCCTTGGTTTTGAGAATCTCTCCCGGAGTTGGAGAGATTTGGACGTGAAAGGGTACCAGTCTTGTCGGGGATTGGGAACCTTTCGCGAGAATGTCCGAAGTTTCAGCGGGATTTCCAAAATGTTGAAAGGAACTAGAAACATGTCAACCTTGGTTTTGAGAATCTCTCCCGGAGTTTGAGAGATTTGGACGTGAAAGGGTACCAGTCTTTTCGGGGATTGGAAACCCTTCGCGAGAATGTCCAAAGTTTCAGCGGGATTTCCAAAATGTTGAAAGGAACTCGAAACATGTCAACCTTGGTTTTGAGAATCTCTCCCGGAGTTTGAGAGATCTCGACGTGAAAGGGTACCAGTCTTGTCGGGGATTGGGAACCCTTCGCGAGAATGTCCAAAGTTTCAGCGGGATTTCCAAAATGTTGAAAGGAACTCGAAACATGTCAGCCTTGGTTTTGAGAATCTCTCCCGGAGTTGGAGAGATTTGGACGTGAAAGGGTACCAGTCTTGTCGGGGATTGGGAATCCTTCGCGAGAATGTCCAAGGTTTCAGCGGGATTTCCAAAATGTTGCGAGGAACTCGAAACATGTCAACCTTGGTTTTGAGAATCTCTCCCGGAGTTTGAGAGATTTGGATGTGAAAGGGTACCAGTCTTGTCGGGGATTGGGAACCCTTCGCGAGAATGTCCAAAGTTTCAGCGGGATTTCCAAAATGTTGAAAGGAACTCGAAACATGTCAACCTTGGTTTTGAGAATCTCTCCCGGAGTTTGAGAGATTTGGACGTGAAAGGGTACAAGTCTTGTCGGGGATTGGAATCCCTTCGCGAGAATGTCCAAAGTTTCGGCGGGATTTCCAAAATGTTGAAAGGAACTCGAAACATGTCAACCTTGGTTTTGAGAATCTCTCCCGGAGTTTGAGAGATTTGGACGTGAAAGCGTACCAGTCTTGTCGGGGATTGGAAACCCTTCGCGAGAATGTCCAAAGCTTCAGCGGGATTTCCAAAATGTTGAGAGGAACTTGAAACATGTCAACCTTGGTTTTGAGAATCTTTCCCGGAGTTTGAGAGATTTGGACGTGAAAGGGTACCAGTCTTGTCGGGGATTGGAAACCCTTCGCGAGAATGTCCAAAGTTTCAGCGGGATTTCCAAAATGTTGAAAGGAACACGAAACATGTCACCCTTGGTTTTGAGAATCTCTCCCGGAGTTTGAGAGATTTGGACGTGAAAGGGTACCAGTCTTGTCGGGGATTGGGAACCCTTCGCGAGAATGTCCAAAGCTTCAGCGGGATTTCCAAAATGTTGAAAGGAACTCGAAACATGTCAACCTTGGTTTTGAGAATCTCTCCCGGAGTTTGAGAGATTTGGACGTGAAAGGGTACCAGTCTTGTCGGGGATTGGGAACCCTTCGTGAGAATGTCCAAAGTTTCAGCGGGATTTCCAAAATGTTGAAAGGAACTCGAAACATGTCGAACTTGGTTTTGAGAATCTCTCCCGGAGTTGGAGAGATTTGGACGTGAAAGGGTACCAGTCTTGTCGGGGATTGGGAACCCTTCGCGAGAATGTCCAAGGTTTCAGCGGGATTTCCAAAATGTTGAAAGGAACTCGAAACATGTCAACCTTGGTTTTGAGAATCTCTCCCGGAGTTTGAGAGATTTGGACGTGAAAGGGTACCAGTCTTGTCGGGGATTCGGAACCCTTCGCGAGAATGTCCAAGGTTTCAGCGGGATTTCCAAAATGTTGAAAGGAACTCGAAACATGTCAACCTTGGTTTTGAGAATCTCTCCCGGAGTTTGAGAGATTTGGACGTGAAAGGGTAGCAGTCTTGTCGGGGATTGGGAACCCTTCGCGAGAATGTCCAAAGTTTCAGCGGGATTTCCAAAATGTTGAAAGGAACTCGAAACATGTCAACCTTGGTTTTGAGAATCTCTCCCGGAGTTTGAGAGATTTGGACGTGAAAGGGTACCAGTCTTGTCGGGGATCGGGAACCCTTCGCGAGAATGTCCAAAGTTTCAGCCGGATTTCCAAAATGTTGAAAGGAACTCGAAACATGTCAACCTTGGTTTTGAGAATCTCTCCTGGAGTTTGAGAGATTTGGACGTGAAAGGGTACCAGTCTTGTCGGGGATTGGGAACCCTTCGCGAGAATGTCCGAAGTTTCAGCGGGATTTCCAAAATGTTGAAAGGAACTCGAAACATGTCAACCTTGGTTTTGAGAATCTCTCCCGGAGTTTGAGAGATTTGGACGTGAAAGGGTACCAGTCTTGTCGGGGATTGGGAACCCTTCGCGAGAATGTCCAAAGTTTCAGCGGGATTTCCAAAATGTTGAAAGGAACTCGAAACATGTCAACCTTGGTTTTGAGAATCTCTCCCGGAGTTTGAGAGATTTGGACGTGAAAGGGTACCAGTCTTGTCGGGGATTGGGAACCCTTCGCGAGAATGTCCAAAGTTTCAGCGGGATTTCCAAAATGTTGAAAGGAACTCGAAACATGTCAACCTTGGTTTTGAGAATCTCTCCCGGAGTTTGAGAGATTTGGACGTGAAAGGGTACCAGTCTTGTCGGGGATTGGGAACCCTTCGCGAGAATGTCCAAAGTTTCAGCGGGATTTCCAAAATGTTGAAAGGAACTCGAAACATGTCAACCTTGGTTTTGAGAATCTCTCCCGGAGTTGGAGAGATTTGGACGTGAAAGGGTACCAGTCTTGTCGGGGATTGGGAACCCTTCGCGAGAATGTCCAAGGTTTCAGCGGGATTTCCAAAATGTTGCGAGGAACTCGAAACATGTCAACCTTGGTTTTGAGAATCTCTCCCGGAGTTTGAGAGATTTGGACGTGAAAGGGTACCAGTCTTGTCGGGGATTGGGAACCCTTTGCGAGAATGTCCAAAGTTTCAGCGGGATTTCCAAAATGTTGAAAGGAACTCGAAACATGTCAACCTTGGTTTTGAGAATCTCTCCCGGAGTTTGAGAGATTTGGACGTGAAAGGGTACAAGTCTTGTCGGGGATTGGAAACCCTTCGCGAGAATGTCCAAAGTTTCGGCGGGATTTCCAAAATGTTGAAAGGAACTCGAAACATGTCAACCTTGGTTTTGAGAATCTCTCCCGGAGTTTGAGAGATTTGGACGTGAAAGCGTACCAGTCTTGTCGGGGATTGGAAACCCTTCGCAAGAATGTCCAAAGCTTCAGCGGGATTTCCAAAATGTTGAGAGGAACTTGAAACATGTCAACCTTGGTTTTGAGAATCTCTCCCGGAGTTGGAGAGATTTGGACGTGAAAGGGTACCAGTCTTGTCGGGGATTGGGAACCCTTCGCGAGAATGTCCAAGGTTTCAGCGGGATTTCCAAAATGTTGCGAGGAACTCGAAACATGTCAACCTTGGTTTTGAGAATCTCTCCCGGAGTTTGAGAGATTTGGACGTGAAAGGGTACCAGTCTTGTCGGGGATTGGGAACCCTTCGCGAGAATGTCCAAAGTTTCAGCGGGATTTCCAAAATGTTGAAAGGAACTCGAAACATGTCAACCTTGGTTTTGAGAATCTCTCCCGGAGTTGGAGAGATTTGGACGTGAAAGGGTACCAGTCTTGTCGGGGATTGGGAACCCTTCGCGAGAATGTCCAAGGTTTCAGCGGGATTTCCAAAATGTTGCGAGGAACTCGAAACATGTCAACCTTGGTTTTGAGAATCTCTCCCGGAGTTTGAGAGATTTGGACGTGAAAGGGTACCAGTCTTGTCGGGGATTGGGAACCCTTTGCGAGAATGTCCAAAGTTTCAGCGGGATTTCCAAAATGTTGAAAGGAACTCGAAACATGTCAACCTTGGTTTTGAGAATCTCTCCCGGAGTTTGAGAGATTTGGACGTGAAAGGGTACAAGTCTTGTCGGGGATTGGAAACCCTTCGCGAGAATGTCCAAAGTTTCGGCGGGATTTCCAAAATGTTGAAAGGAACTCGAAACATGTCAACCTTGGTTTTGAGAATCTCTCCCGGAGTTTGAGAGATTTGGACGTGAAAGCGTACCAGTCTTGTCGGTGATTGGAAACCCTTCGCAAGAATGTCCAAAGCTTCAGCGGGATTTCCAAAATGTTGAGAAAAACTTGAAACATGTCAACCTTGGTTTTGAGAATCTTTCCCGGAGTTTGAGAGATTTGGACGTGAAAGGGTACCAGTCTTGTCGGGGATTGGGAACCCTTCGCGAGAATGTCCAAGGTTTCAGCGGGATTTCCAAAATGTTGCGAGGAACTCGAAACATGTCAACCTTGGTTTTGAGAATCTCTCCCGGAGTTTGAGAGATTTGGACGTGAAAGGGTACCAGTCTTGTCGGGGATTGGGAACCCTTCGCGAGAATGTCCAAAGTTTCAGCGGGATTTCCAAAATGTTGAAAGGAACTCGAAACATGTCAACCTTGGTTTTGAGAATCTCTCCCGGAGTTTGAGAGATTTGGACGTGAAAGGGTACAAGTCTTGTCGGGGATTGGAATCCCTTCGCGAGAATGTCCAAAGTTTCGGCGGGATTTCCAAAATGTTGAAAGGAACTCGAAACATGTCAACCTTGGTTTTGAGAATCTCTCCCGGAGTTTGAGAGATTTGGACGTGAAAGCGTACCAGTCTTGTCGGGGATTGGAAACCCTTCGCGAGAATGTCCAAAGCTTCAGCGGGATTTCCAAAATGTTGAGAGGAACTTGAAACATGTCAACCTTGGTTTTGAGAATCTTTCCCGGAGTTTGAGAGATTTGGACGTGAAAGGGAACCAGTCTTGTCGGGGATTGGAAACCCTTCGCGAGAATGTCCAAAGTTTCAGCGGGATTTCCAAAATGTTGAAAGGAACACGAAACATGTCACCCTTGGTTTTGAGAATCTCTCCCGGAGTTTGAGAGATTTGGACGTGAAAGGGTACCAGTCTTGTCGGGGATTGGGAACCCTTCGCGAGAATGTCCGAAGTTTCAGCGGGATTTCCAAAATGTTGAAAGGAACTCGAAACATGTCAACCTTGGTTTTGAGAATCTCTCCCGGAGTTTGAGAGATCTCGACGTGAAAGGGTACCAGTCTTGTCGGGGATTGGGAACCCTTCGCGAGAATGTCCAAAGTTTCAGCGGGATTTCCAAAATGTTGAAAGGAACTCGAAACATGTCAACCTTGGTTTTGAGAATCTCTCCCGGAGTTGGAGAGATTTGGACGTGAAAGGGTACCAGTCTTGTCGGGGATTGGGAACCCTTCGCGAGAATGTCCAAAGTTTCAGCGGGATTTCCAAAATGTTGAAAGGAACTCGAAACATGTCGAACTTGGTTTTGAGAATCTCTCCCGGAGTTGGAGAGATTTGGACGTGAAAGGGTACCAGTCTTGTCGGGGATTGGGAACCCTTCGCGAGAATGTCCAAGGTTTCAGCGGGATTTCCAAAATGTTGAAAGGAACTCGAAACATGTCAACCTTGGTTTTGAGAATCTCTCCCGGAGTTTGAGAGATTTGGACGTGAAAGGGTACCAGTCTTGTCGGGGATTCGGAACCCTTCGCGAGAATGTCCAAGGTTTCAGCGGGATTTCCAAAATGTTGAAAGGAACTCGAAACATGTCAACCTTGGTTTTGAGAATCTCTCCCGGAGTTTGAGAGATTTGGACGTGAAAGGGTAGCAGTCTTGTCGGGGATTGGGAACCCTTCGCGAGAATGTCCAAAGTTTCAGCGGGATTTCCAAAATGTTGAAAGGAACTCGAAACATGTCAACCTTGGTTTTGAGAATCTCTCCCGGAGTTTGAGAGATTTGGACGTGAAAGGGTACCAGTCTTGTCGGGGATCGGGAACCCTTCGCGAGAATGTCCAAAGTTTCAGCCGGATTTCCAAAATGTTGAAAGGAACTCGAAACATGTCAACCTTGGTTTTGAGAATCTCTCCTGGAGTTTGAGAGATTTGGACGTGAAAGGGTACCAGTCTTGTCGGGGATTGGGAACCCTTCGCGAGAATGTCCGAAGTTTCAGCGGGATTTCCAAAATGTTGAAAGGAACTCGAAACATGTCAACCTTGGTTTTGAGAATCTCTCCCGGAGTTTGAGAGATTTGGACGTGAAAGGGTACCAGTCTTGTCGGGGATTGGGAACCCTTCGCGAGAATGTCCATAGTTTCAGCGGGATTTCCAAAATGTTGAAAGGAACTCGAAACATGTCAACCTTGGTTTTGAGAATCTCTCCCGGAGTTTGAGAGATTTGGACGTGAAAGGGTACCAGTCTTGTCGGGGATTGGGAACCCTTCGCGAGAATGTCCAAAGTTTCAGCGGGATTTCCAAAATGTTGAAAGGAACTCGAAACATGTCAACCTTGGTTTTGAGAATCTCTCCCGGAGTTTGAGAGATTTGGACGTGAAAGGGTACCAGTCTTGTCGGGGATTGGGAACCCTTCGCGAGAATGTCCAAAGTTTCAGCGGGATTTCCAAAATGTTGAAAGGAACTCGAAACATGTCAACCTTGGTTTTGAGAATCTCTCCCGGAGTTGGAGAGATTTGGACGTGAAAGGGTACCAGTCTTGTCAGGGATTGGGAACCCTTCGCGAGAATGTCCAAGGTTTCAGCGGGATTTCCAAAATGTTGCGAGGAACTCGAAACATGTCAACCTTGGTTTTGAGAATCTCTCCCGGAGTTGGAGAGATTTGGACGTGAAAGGGTACCAGTCTTGTCGGGGATTGGGAACCCTTCGCGAGAATGTCCAAGGTTTCAGCGGGATTTCCAAAATGTTGCGAGGAACTCGAAACATGTCAACCTTGGTTTTGAGAATCTCTCCCGGAGTTTGAGAGATTTGGACGTGAAAGGGTACCAGTCTTGTCGGGGATTGGGAACCCTTTGCGAGAATGTCCAAAGTTTCAGCGGGATTTCCAAAATGTTGAAAGGAACTCGAAACATGTCAACCTTGGTTTTGAGAATCTCTCCCGGAGTTTGAGAGATTTGGACGTGAAAGGGTACAAGTCTTGTCGGGGATTGGAAACCCTTCGCGAGAATGTCCAAAGTTTCGGCGGGATTTCCAAAATGTTGAAAGGAACTCGAAACATGTCAACCTTGGTTTTGAGAATCTCTCCCGGAGTTTGAGAGATTTGGACGTGAAAGCGTACCAGTCTTGTCGGGGATTGGAAACCCTTCGCAAGAATGTCCAAAGCTTCAGCGGGATTTCCAAAATGTTGAGAGGAACTTGAAACATGTCAACCTTGGTTTTGAGAATCTCTCCCGGAGTTTGAGAGATTTGGACGTGAAAGCGTACCAGTCTTGTCGGGGATTGGAAACCCTTCGTGAGAATGTCCAAAGTTTCAGCGGGATTTCCAAAATGTTGCGAGGAACTCGAAACATGTCGAACTTGGTTTTGAGAATCTCTCCCGGAGTTGGAGAGATTTGGACGTGAAAGGGTACCAGTCTTGTCGGGGATTGGGAACCCTTCGCGAGAATGTCCAAGGTTTCAGCGGGATTTCCAAAATGTTGAAAGGAACTCGAAACATGTCAACCTTGGTTTTGAGAATCTCTCCCGGAGTTTGAGAGATTTGGACGTGAAAGGGTAGCAGTCTTGTCGGGGATTGGGAACCCTTCGCGAGAATGTCCAAAGTTTCAGCGGGATTTCCAAAATGTTGAAAGGAACTCGAAACATGTCAACCTTGGTTTTGAGAATCTCTCCCGGAGTTTGAGAGATTTGGACGTGAAAGGGTACCAGTCTTGTCGGGGATCGGGAACCCTTCGCGAGAATGTCCAAAGTTTCATCCGGATTTCCAAAATGTTGAAAGGAACTCGAAACATGTCAACCTTGGTTTTGAGAATCTCTCCTGGAGTTTGAGAGATTTGGACGTGAAAGGGTACCAGTCTTGTCGAGGATTGGGAACCCTTCGCGAGAATGTCCGAAGTTTCAGCGGGATTTCCAAAATGTTGAAAGGAACTCGAAACATGTCAACCTTGGTTTTGAGAATCTCTCCCGGAGTTTGAGAGATTTGGACGTGAAAGGGTACCAGTCTTGTCGGGGATTGGGAACCCTTCGCGAGAATGTCCAAAGTTTCAGCGGGATTTCCAAAATGTTGAAAGGAACTCGAAACATGTCAACCTTGGTTTTGAGAATCTCTCCCGGAGTTTGAGAGATTTGGACGTGAAAGGGTACCAGTCTTGTCGGGGATCGGGAACCCTTCGCGAGAATGTCCAAAGTTTCAGCCGGATTTCCAAAATGTTGAAAGGAACTCGAAACATGTCAACCTTGGTTTTGAGAATCTCTCCTGGAGTTTGAGAGATTTGGACGTGAAAGGGTACCAGTCTTGTCGGGGATTGGGAACCCTTCGCGAGAATGTCCGAAGTTTCAGCGGGATTTCCAAAATGTTGAAAGGAACTCGAAACATGTCAACCTTGGTTTTGAGAATCTCTCCCGGAGTTTGAGAGATTTGGACGTGAAAGGGTACCAGTCTTGTCGGGGATTGGGAACCCTTCGCGAGAATGTCCATAGTTTCAGCGGGATTTCCAAAATGTTGAAAGGAACTCGAAACATGTCAACCTTGGTTTTGAGAATCTCTCCCGGAGTTTGAGAGATTTGGACGTGAAAGGGTACCAGTCTTGTCGGGGATTGGGAACCCTTCGCGAGAATGTCCAAAGTTTCAGCGGGATTTCCAAAATGTTGAAAGGAACTCGAAACATGTCAACCTTGGTTTTGAGAATCTCTCCCGGAGTTTGAGAGATTTGGACGTGAAAGGGTACCAGTCTTGTCGGGGATTGGGAACCCTTCGCGAGAATGTCCAAAGTTTCAGCGGGATTTCCAAAATGTTGAAAGGAACTCGAAACATGTCAACCTTGGTTTTGAGAATCTCTCCCGGAGTTGGAGAGATTTGGACGTGAAAGGGTACCAGTCTTGTCAGGGATTGGGAACCCTTCGCGAGAATGTCCAAGGTTTCAGCGGGATTTCCAAAATGTTGCGAGGAACTCGAAACATGTCAACCTTGGTTTTGAGAATCTCTCCCGGAGTTTGAGAGATTTGGACGTGAAAGGGTACCAGTCTTGTCGGGGATTGGGAACCCTTCGCGAGAATGTCCAAAGTTTCAGCGGGATTTCCAAAATGTTGAAAGGAACTCGAAACATGTCAACCTTGGTTTTGAGAATCTCTCCCGGAGTTGGAGAGATTTGGACGTGAAAGGGTACCAGTCTTGTCGGGGATTGGGAACCCTTCGCGAGAATGTCCAAGGTTTCAGCGGGATTTCCAAAATGTTGCGAGGAACTCGAAACATGTCAACCTTGGTTTTGAGAATCTCTCCCGGAGTTTGAGAGATTTGGACGTGAAAGGGTACCAGTCTTGTCGGGGATTGGGAACCCTTCGCGAGAATGTCCAAAGTTTCAGCGGGATTTCCAAAATGTTGAAAGGAACTCGAAACATGTCAACCTTGGTTTTGAGAATCTCTCCCGGAGTTTGAGAGATTTGGACGTGAAAGGGTACAAGTCTTGTCGGGGATTGGAAACCCTTCGCGAGAATGTCCAAAGTTTCGGCGGGATTTCCAAAATGTTGAAAGGAACTCGAAACATGTCAACCTTGGTTTTGAGAATCTCTCCCGGAGTTTGAGAGATTTGGACGTGAAAGCGTACCAGTCTTGTCGGGGATTGGAAACTCTTCGCAAGAATGTCCAAAGCTTCAGCGGGATTTCCAAAATGTTGAGAGGAACTTGAAACATGTCAACCTTGGTTTTGAGAATCTCTCCCGGAGTTTGAGAGATTTGGACGTGAAAGCGTACCAGTCTTGTCGGGGATTGGAAACCCTTCGTGAGAATGTCCAAAGTTTCAGCGGGATTTCCAAAATGTTGCGAGGAACTCGAAACATGTCGAACTTGGTTTTGAGAATCTCTCCCGGAGTTGGAGAGATTTGGACGTGAAAGGGTACCAGTCTTGTCGGGGATTGGGAACCCTTCGCGAGAATGTCCAAGGTTTCAGCGGGATTTCCAAAATGTTGAAAGGAACTCGAAACATGTCAACCTTGGTTTTGAGAATCTCTCCCGGAGTTTGAGAGATTTGGACGTGAAAGGGTAGCAGTCTTGTCGGGGATTGGGAACCCTTCGCGAGAATGTCCAAAGTTTCAGCGGGATTTCCAAAATGTTGAAAGGAACTCGAAACATGTCAACCTTGGTTTTGAGAATCTCTCCCGGAGTTTGAGAGATTTGGACGTGAAAGGGTACCAGTCTTGTCGGGGATCGGGAACCCTTCGCGAGAATGTCCAAAGTTTCATCCGGATTTCCAAAATGTTGAAAGGAACTCGAAACATGTCAACCTTGGTTTTGAGAATCTCTCCTGGAGTTTGAGAGATTTGGACGTGAAAGGGTACCAGTCTTGTCGAGGATTGGGAACCCTTCGCGAGAATGTCCGAAGTTTCAGCGGGATTTCCAAAATGTTGAAAGGAACTCGAAACATGTCAACCTTGGTTTTGAGAATCTCTCCCGGAGTTTGAGAGATTTGGACGTGAAAGGGTACCAGTCTTGTCGGGGATTGGGAACCCTTCGCGAGAATGTCCAAAGTTTCAGCGGGATTTCCAAAATGTTGAAAGGAACTCGAAACATGTCAACCTTGGTTTTGAGAATCTCTCCCGGAGTTTGAGAGATTTGGACGTGAAAGGGTACCAGTCTTGTCGGGGATTGGGAACCCTTCGCGAGAATGTCCAAAGTTTCAGCGGGATTTCCAAAATGTTGAAAGGAACTCGAAACATGTCAACCTTGGTTTTGAGAATCTCTCCCGGAGTTTGAGAGATTTGGACGTGAAAGGGTACCAGTCTTGTCGGGGATTGGGAACCCTTCGCGAGAATGTCCAAAGTTTCAGCGGGATTTCCAAAATGTTGAAAGGAACTCGAAACATGTCAACCTTGGTTTTGAGAATCTCTCCCGGAGTTTGAGAGATTTGGACGTGAAAGGGTACCAGTCTTGTCGGGGATCGGGAACCCTTCGCGAGAATGTCCAAAGTTTCAGCGGGATTTCCAAAATGTTGAGAGGAACTCGAAACATGTCACCCTTGGTTTTGAGAATCTCTCCCGGAGTTGGAGAGATTTGGACGTGAAAGGGTACCAGTCTTGTCGGGGATTGGGAACCTTTCGCGAGAATGTCCGAAGTTTCAGCGGGATTTCCAAAATGTTGAAAGGAACTAGAAACATGTCAACCTTGGTTTTGAGAATCTCTCCCGGAGTTTGAGAGATTTGGACGTGAAAGGGTACCAGTCTTTTCGGGGATTGGAAACCCTTCGCGAGAATGTCCAAAGTTTCAGCGGGATTTCCAAAATGTTGAAAGGAACTCGAAACATGTCAACCTTGGTTTTGAGAATCTCTCCCGGAGTTTGAGAGATTTGGACGTGAAAGGGTACCAGTCTTGTCGGGGATTGGGAACCCTTCGCGAGAATGTCCGAAGTTTCAGCGGGATTTCCAAAATGTTGAAAGGAACTCGAAACATGTCAACCTTGGTTTTGAGAATCTCTCCCGGAGTTTGAGAGATCTCGACGTGAAAGGGTACCAGTCTTGTCGGGGATTGGGAACCCTTCGCGAGAATGTCCAAAGTTTCAGCGGGATTTCCAAAATGTTGAAAGGAACTCGAAACATGTCAACCTTGGTTTTGAGAATCTCTCCCGGAGTTGGAGAGATTTGGACGTGAAAGGGTACCAGTCTTATCGGGGATTGGGAACCCTTCGCGAGAATGTCCAAGGTTTCAGCGGGATTTCCAAAATGTTGCGAGGAACTCGAAACATGTCAACCTTGGTTTTGAGAATCTCTCCCGGAGTTTGAGAGATTTGGACGTGAAAGGGTACCAGTCTTGTCGGGGATTGGGAACCCTTCGCGAGAATGTCCAAAGTTTCAGCGGGATTTCCAAAATGTTGAAAGGAACTCGAAACATGTCAACCTTGGTTTTGAGAATCTCTCCCGGAGTTTGAGAGATTTGGACGTGAAAGGGTACAAGTCTTGTCGGGGATTGGAATCCCTTCGCGAGAATGTCCAAAGTTTCGGCGGGATTTCCAAAATGTTGAAAGGAACTCGAAACATGTCAACCTTGGTTTTGAGAATCTCTCCCGGAGTTTGAGAGATTTGGACGTGAAAGCGTACCAGTCTTGTCGGGGATTGGAAACCCTTCGCGAGAATGTCCAAAGCTTCAGCGGGATTTCCAAAATGTTGAGAGGAACTTGAAACATGTCAACCTTGGTTTTGAGAATCTTTCCCGGAGTTTGAGAGATTTGGACGTGAAAGGGTACCAGTCTTGTCGGGGATTGGAAACCCTTCGCGAGAATGTCCAAAGTTTCAGCGGGATTTCCAAAATGTTGAAAGGAACACGAAACATGTCACCCTTGGTTTTGAGAATCTCTCCCGGAGTTTGAGAGATTTGGACGTGAAAGGGTACCAGTCTTGTCGGGGATTGGGAACCCTTCGCGAGAATGTCCAAAGCTTCAGCGGGATTTCCAAAATGTTGAAAGGAACTCGAAACATGTCAACCTTGGTTTTGAGAATCTCTCCTGGAGTTTGAGAGATTTGGACGTGAAAGGGTACCAGTCTTGTCGGGGATTGGGAACCCTTCGTGAGAATGTCCAAAGTTTCAGCGGGATTTCCAAAATGTTGAAAGGAACTCGAAACATGTCGAACTTGGTTTTGAGAATCTCTCCCGGAGTTGGAGAGATTTGGACGTGAAAGGGTACCAGTCTTGTCGGGGATTGGGAACCCTTCGCGAGAATGTCCAAGGTTTCAGCGGGATTTCCAAAATGTTGAAAGGAACTCGAAACATGTCAACCTTGGTTTTGAGAATCTCTCCCGGAGTTTGAGAGATTTGGACGTGAAAGGGTACCAGTCTTGTCGGGGATTCGGAACCCTTCGCGAGAATGTCCAAGGTTTCAGCGGGATTTCCAAAATGTTGAAAGGAACTCGAAACATGTCAACCTTGGTTTTGAGAATCTCTCCCGGAGTTTGAGAGATTTGGACGTGAAAGGGTACCAGTCTTGTCGGGGATTGGGAACCCTTCGCGAGAATGTCCAAAGCTTCAGCGGGATTTCCAAAATGTTGAAAGGAACTCGAAACATGTCAACCTTGGTTTTGAGAATCTCTCCCGGAGTTTGAGAGATTTGGACGTGAAAGGGTACCAGTCTTGTCGGGGATTGGGAACCCTTCGTGAGAATGTCCAAAGTTTCAGCGGGATTTCCAAAATGTTGAAAGGAACTCGAAACATGTCGAACTTGGTTTTGAGAATCTCTCCCGGAGTTGGAGAGATTTGGACGTGAAAGGGTACCAGTCTTGTCGGGGATTGGGAACCCTTCGCGAGAATGTCCAAGGTTTCAGCGGGATTTCCAAAATGTTGAAAGGAACTCGAAACATGTCAACCTTGGTTTTGAGAATCTCTCCCGGAGTTTGAGAGATTTGGACGTGAAAGGGTACCAGTCTTGTCGGGGATTCGGAACCCTTCGCGAGAATGTCCAAGGTTTCAGCGGGATTTCCAAAATGTTGAAAGGAACTCGAAACATGTCAACCTTGGTTTTGAGAATCTCTCCCGGAGTTTGAGAGATTTGGACGTGAAAGGGTAGCAGTCTTGTCGGGGATTGGGAACCCTTCGCGAGAATGTCCAAAGTTTCAGCGGGATTTCCAAAATGTTGAAAGGAACTCGAAACATGTCAACCTTGGTTTTGAGAATCTCTCCCGGAGTTTGAGAGATTTGGACGTGAAAGGGTACCAGTCTTGTCGGGGATCGGGAACCCTTCGCGAGAATGTCCAAAGTTTCAGCCGGATTTCCAAAATGTTGAAAGGAACTCGAAACATGTCAACCTTGGTTTTGAGAATCTCTCCTGGAGTTTGAGAGATTTGGACGTGAAAGGGTACCAGTCTTGTCGGGGATTGGGAACCCTTCGCGAGAATGTCCGAAGTTTCAGCGGGATTTCCAAAATGTTGAAAGGAACTCGAAACATGTCAACCTTGGTTTTGAGAATCTCTCCCGGAGTTTGAGAGATTTGGACGTGAAAGGGTACCAGTCTTGTCGGGGATTGGGAACCCTTCGCGAGAATGTCCAAAGTTTCAGCGGGATTTCCAAAATGTTGAAAGGAACTCGAAACATGTCAACCTTGGTTTTGAGAATCTCTCCCGGAGTTTGAGAGATTTGGACGTGAAAGGGTACCAGTCTTGTCGGGGATTGGGAACCCTTCGCGAGAATGTCCAAAGTTTCAGCGGGATTTCCAAAATGTTGAAAGGAACTCGAAACATGTCAACCTTGGTTTTGAGAATCTCTCCCGGAGTTGGAGAGATTTGGACGTGAAAGGGTACCAGTCTTGTCGGGGATTGGGAACCCTTCGCGAGAATGTCCAAGGTTTCAGCGGGATTTCCAAAATGTTGCGAGGAACTCGAAACATGTCAACCTTTGTTTTGAGAATCTCTCCCGGAGTTTGAGAGATTTGGACGTGAAAGGGTACCAGTCTTGTCGGGGATTGGGAACCCTTCGCGAGAATGTCCAAAGTTTCAGCGGGATTTCCAAAATGTTGAAAGGAACTCGAAACATGTCAACCTTGGTTTTGAGAATCTCTCCCGGAGTTGGAGAGATTTGGACGTGAAAGGGTACCAGTCTTGTCGGGGATTGGGAACCCTTCGCGAGAATGTCCAAGGTTTCAGCGGGATTTCCAAAATGTTGCGAGGAACTCGAAACATGTCAACCTTGGTTTTGAGAATCTCTCCCGGAGTTTGAGAGATTTGGACGTGAAAGGGTACCAGTCTTGTCGGGGATTGGGAACCCTTTGCGAGAATGTCCAAAGTTTCAGCGGGATTTCCAAAATGTTGAAAGGAACTCGAAACATGTCAACCTTGGTTTTGAGAATCTCTCCCGGAGTTTGAGAGATTTGGACGTGAAAGCGTACCAGTCTTGTCGGGGATTGGAAACCCTTCGCAAGAATGTCCAAAGCTTCAGCGGGATTTCCAAAATGTTGAGAGGAACTTGAAACATGTCAACCTTGGTTTTGAGAATCTTTCCCGGAGTTTGAGAGATTTGGACGTGAAAGGGTACCAGTCTTGTCGGGGATTGGGAACCCTTCGCGAGAATGTCCAAGGTTTCAGCGGGATTTCCAAAATGTTGCGAGGAACTCGAAACATGTCAACCTTGGTTTTGAGAATCTCTCCCGGAGTTTGAGAGATTTGGACGTGAAAGGGTACCAGTCTTGTCGGGGATTGGGAACCCTTCGCGAGAATGTCCAAAGTTTCAGCGGGATTTCCAAAATGTTGAAAGGAACTCGAAACATGTCAACCTTGGTTTTGAGAATCTCTCCCGGAGTTTGAGAGATTTGGACGTGAAAGGGTACAAGTCTTGTCGGGGATTGGAATCCCTTCGCGAGAATGTCCAAAGTTTCGGCGGGATTTCCAAAATGTTGAAAGGAACTCGAAACATGTCAACCTTGGTTTTGAGAATCTCTCCCGGAGTTTGAGAGATTTGGACGTGAAAGCGTACCAGTCTTGTCGGGGATTGGAAACCCTTCGCGAGAATGTCCAAAGCTTCAGCGGGATTTCCAAAATGTTGAGAGGAACTTGAAACATGTCAACCTTGGTTTTGAGAATCTTTCCCGGAGTTTGAGAGATTTGGACGTGAAAGGGAACCAGTCTTGTCGGGGATTGGAAACCCTTCGCGAGAATGTCCAAAGTTTCAGCGGGATTTCCAAAATGTTGAAAGGAACACGAAACATGTCACCCTTGGTTTTGAGAATCTCTCCCGGAGTTTGAGAGATTTGGACGTGAAAGGGTACCAGTCTTGTCGGGGATTGGGAACCCTTCGCGAGAATGTCCGAAGTTTCAGCGGGATTTCCAAAATGTTGAAAGGAACTCGAAACATGTCAACCTTGGTTTTGAGAATCTCTCCCGGAGTTTGAGAGATCTCGACGTGAAAGGGTACCAGTCTTGTCGGGGATTGGGAACCCTTCGCGAGAATGTCCAAAGTTTCAGCGGGATTTCCAAAATGTTGAAAGGAACTCGAAACATGTCGAACTTGGTTTCGAGAATCTCTCCCGGAGTTGGAGAGATTTGGACGTGAAAGGGTACCAGTCTTGTCGGGGATTGGGAACCCTTCGCGAGAATGTCCAAGGTTTCAGCGGGATTTCCAAAATGTTGAAAGGAACTCGAAACATGTCAACCTTGGTTTTGAGAATCTCTCCCGGAGTTTGAGAGATTTGGACGTGAAAGGGTACCAGTCTTGTCGGGGATTCGGAACCCTTCGCGAGAATGTCCAAGGTTTCAGCGGGATTTCCAAAATGTTGAAAGGAACTCGAAACATGTCAACCTTGGTTTTGAGAATCTCTCCCGGAGTTTGAGAGATTTGGACGTGAAAGGGTACCAGTCTTGTCGGGGATTGGGAACCCTTCGCGAGAATGTCCAAGGTTTCAGCGGGATTTCCAAAATGTGTCGAGGAACTCGAAACATGTCAACCTTGGTTTTGAGAATCTCTCCCGGAGTTTGAGAGATTTGGACGTGAAAGGGTACCAGTCTTGTCGGGGATCGGGAACCCTTCGCGAGAATGTCCAAAGTTTCAGCCGGATTTCCAAAATGTTGAAAGGAACTCGAAACATGTCAACCTTGGTTTTGAGAATCTCTCCTGGAGTTTGAGAGATTTGGACGTGAAAGGGTACCAGTCTTGTCGGGGATTGGGAACCCTTCGCGAGAATGTCCGAAGTTTCAGCGGGATTTCCAAAATGTTGAAAGGAACTCGAAACATGTCAACCTTGGTTTTGAGAATCTCTCCCGGAGTTTGAGAGATTTGGACGTGAAAGGGTACCAGTCTTGTCGGGGATTGGGAACCCTTCGCGAGAATGTCCAAAGTTTCAGCGGGATTTCCAAAATGTTGAAAGGAACTCGAAACATGTCAACCTTGGTTTTGAGAATCTCTCCCGGAGTTTGAGAGATTTGGACGTGAAAGGGTACCAGTCTTGTCGGGGATTGGGAACCCTTCGCGAGAATCTCCAAAGTTTCAGCGGGATTTCCAAAATGTTGAAAGGAACTCAAAACATGTCCACCTTGGTTTTGAGAATCTCTCCCGGAGTTTGAGAGATTTGGACGTGAAAGGGTACCAGTCTTGTCGGGGATTGGGAACCCTTCGCGAGAATGTCCAAAGTTTCAGCGGGATTTCGAAAATGTTGAAAGGAACTCGAAACATGTCAACCTTGGTTTTGAGAATCTCTCCCGGAGTTGGAGAGATTTGGACGTGAAAGGGTACCAGTCTTGTCGGGGATTGGGAACCCTTCGCGAGAATGTCCAAGGTTTCAGCGGGATTTCCAAAATGTGTCGAGGAACTCGAAACATGTCAACTTTGGTTTTGAGAATCTCTCCCGGAGTTTGAGAGATTTGGACGTGAAAGGGTACCAGTCTTGTCGGGGATTGGGAACCCTTCGCGAGAATGTCCAAAGTTTCAGCGGGATTTCCAAAATGTTGAAAGGAACTCGAAACATGTCAACCTTGGTTTTGAGAATCTCTCCCGGAGTTTGAGAGATTTGGACGTGAAAGGGTACAAGTCTTGTCGGGGATTGGAAACCCTTCGCGAGAATGTCCAAAGTTTCGGCGGGATTTCCAAAATGTTGAAAGGAACTCGAAACATGTCAACCTTGGTTTTGAGAATCTCTCCCGGAGTTTGAGAGATTTGGACGTGAAAGCGTACCAGTCTTGTCGGGGATTGGAAACCCTTCGCAAGAATGTCCAAAGCTTCAGCGGGATTTCCAAAATGTTGAGAGGAACTTGAAACATGTCAACCTTGGTTTTGAGAATCTTTCCCGGAGTTTGAGAGATTTGGACGTGAAAGGGTACCAGTCTTGTCGGGGATTGGAAACCCTTCGCGAGAATGTCCAAAGTTTCAGCGGGATTTCCAAAATGTTGAAAGGAACTTGAAACATGTCACCCTTGGTTTTGAGAATCTCTCCCGGAGTTTGAGAGATTTGGACGTGAAAGGGTAGCAGTCTTGTCGGGGATTGGGAACCCTTCGCGAGAATGTCCAAAGCTTCAGCGGGATTTCCAAAATGTTGAAAGGAACTCGAAACATGTCAACCTTGGTTTTGAGAATCTCTCCCGGAGTTTGAGAGATTTGGACGTGAAAGGGTACCAGTCTTGTCGGGGATTGGGAACCCTTCGCGAGAATGTCCAAGGTTTCAGCCGGATTTCCAAAATGTTGAAAGGAACTCGAAACATGTCAACCTTGGTTTTGAGAATCTCTCCCGGAGTTTGAGAGATTTGGACGTGAAAGGGTACCAGTCTTGTCGGGGATTGGGAACCCTTCGCGAGAATGTCCAAAGCTTCAGCGGGATTTCCAAAATGTTGAAAGGAACTCGAAACATGTCACCCTTGGTTTTGAGAATCTCTCCCGGAGTTTGAGAGTTTTGGACGTGAAAGGGTACCAGTCTTGTCGGGGATTGGGAACCCTTCGCGAGAATGTCCAAGGTTTCAGCGGGATTTCAAAATGTTGAAAGGAACTCGAAACATGTCAACCTTGGTTTTGAGAATCTCTCCCGGAGTTTGAGAGATTTGGACGTGAAAGGGTACCAGTCTTGTCGGGGATTGGGAACCCTTCGTGAGAATGTCCAAAGTTTCAGCGGGATTTCCAAAATGTTGAAAGGAACTCGAAACATGTCGACCTTGGTTTTGAGAATCTCTCCCGGAGTTTGAGAGATTTGGACGTGAAAGGGTACCAGTCTTGTCGGGGATTCGGAACCCTTCGCGAGAATGTCCAAGGTTTCAGCGGGATTTCCAAAATGTTGAAAGGAACTCGAAACATGTCAACCTTGGTTTTGAGAATCTCTCCCGGAGTTTGAGAGATTTGGACGTGAAAGGGTACCAGTCTTGTCGGGGATTGGGAACCCTTCGCGAGAATGTCCAAAGTTTCAGCGGGATTTCCAAAATGTTGAAAGGAACTCGAAACATGTCAACCTTGGTTTTGAGAATCTCTCCCGGAGTTTGAGAGATTTGGACGTGAAAGGGTACCAGTCTTGTCGGGGATTGGGAACCCTTCGCGAGAATGTCCAAAGTTTCAGCGGGATTTCCAAAATGTTGAAAGGAACTCGAAACATGTCAGCCTTGGTTTTGAGAATCTCTCCCGGAGTCTGAGAGATTTGGACGTGAAAGGGTACCAGTCTTGTTGGGGGTTGTGAACCCTTCGCGAGAATGTCCAAAGTTTCAGCGGGATTTCCAAAATGTTGAAAGGAACTCGAAACATGTCGACCTTGGTTTTGAGAATCTCTCCCGGAGTTTGAGAGATTTGGACGTGAAAGGGTACCAGTCTTGTCGGGGATTGGGAACCCTTCGCCAGAATGTCCAAAGTTTCAGCGGGATTTCCAAAATGTTGAAAGGAACTCGAAACATGTCAACCTTGGTTTTGAGAATCTCTCCCGGAGTTTGAGAGATTTGGACGTGAAAGGGTACAAGTCTTGTCGGGGATTGGAAACCCTTCGCGAGAATGTCCAAAGTTTCGGCGGGATTTCCAAAATGTTGAAAGGAACTCGAAACATGTCAACCTTGGTTTTGAGAATCTCTCCCGGAGTTTGAGAGATTTGGACGTGAAAGCGTACCAGTCTTGTCGGGGATTGGAAACCCTTCGCAAGAATGTCCAAAGCTTCAGCGGGATTTCCAAAATGTTGAGAGGAACTTGAAACATGTCAACCTTGGTTTTGAGAATCTTTCCCGGAGTTTGAGAGATTTGGACGTGAAAGGGTACCAGTCTTGTCGGGGATTGGGAACCCTTCGCGAGAATGTCCAAAGTTTCAGCGGGATTTCCAGAATGTTGAAAGGAAATCGAAACATGTCAACCTTGGTTTTGAGAATCTCTCCCGGAGTTGGAGAGATTTGGACGTGAAAGGGTACCAGTCTTGTCGGGGATTGGGAACCCTTCGCGAGAATGTCCAAAGTTTCAGCGGGATTTCCAAAATGTTGAAAGGAACTCGAAACATGTCAACCTTGGTTTTGAGAATCTCTCCCGGAGTTTGAGAGATTTGGACGTGAAAGGGTACCAGTCTTGTCGGGGATTGGGAACCCTTCGCCAGAATGTCCAAAGTTTCAGCGGGATTTCCAAAATGTTGAAAGGAACTCGAAACATGTCAACCTTGGTTTTGAGAATCTCTCCCGGAGTTTGAGAGATTTGGACGTGAAAGGGTACCAGTCTTGTCGGGGATCGGGAACCCTTCGCGAGAATGTCCAAAGTTTCAGCGGGATTTCCAAAATGTTGAAAGGAACTCGAAACATGTCAACCTTGGTTTTGAGAATCTCTCCCGGAGTTTGAGAGATTTGGACGTGAAAGGGTACCAGTCTTGTCGGGGATTGGGAACCCTTCGCGAGAATGTCCAAAGTTTCAGCGGGATTTCCAAAATGTTGAAAGGAACTCGAAACATGTCAACCTTGGTTTTGAGAATCTCTCCCGGAGTTTGAGAGATTTGGACGTGAAAGGGTACCAGTCTTGTCGGGGATTGGGAACCCTTCGCGAGAATGTCCAAAGTTTCAGCGGGATTTCCAAAATGTTGAAAGGAACTCGAAACATGTCAACCTTGGTTTTGAGAATCTCTCCCGGAGTTTGAGAGATTTGGACGTGAAAGGGTACCAGTCTTGTCGGGGATTGGGAACCCTTCGCGAGAATGTCCAAAGTTTCAGCGGGATTTCCAAAATGTTGAAAGGAACTCGAAACATGTCAACCTTGGTTTTGAGAATCTCTCCCGGAGTTTGAGACATTTGGACGTGAAAGGGTACCAGTCTTGTCGGGGATTGGGAACCCTTCGCGAGAATGTCCAAAGTTTCAGCGGGATTTCCAAAATGTTGAAAGGAACTCGAAACATGTCAACCTTGGTTTTGAGAATCTCTCCCGGAGTTTGAGAGATTTGGACGTGAAAGGGTACCAGTCTTGTCGGGGATCGGGAACCCTTCGCGAGAATGTCCAAAGTTTCAGCGGGATTTCCAAAATGTTGAAAGGAACTCGAAACATGTCAACCTTGGTTTTGAGAATCTCTCCCGGAGTTGGAGAGATTTGGACGTGAAAGGGTACCAGTCTTGTCGGGGATTGGGAACCTTTCGCGAGAATGTCCGAAGTTTCAGCGGGATTTCCAAAATGTTGAAAGGAACTCGAAACATGTCAACCTTGGTTTTGAGAATCTCTCCCGGAGTTTGAGAGATTTGGACGTGAAAGTGTACCAGTCTTTTCGGGGATTGGAAACCCTTCGCGAGAATGTCCAAAGTTTCAGCGGGATTTCCAAAATGTTGAAAGGAACTCGAAACATGTCAACCTTGGTTTTGAGAATCTCTCCCGGAGTTTGAGACATTTGGACGTGAAAGGGTACCAGTCTTGTCGGGGATTGGGAACCCTTCGCGAGAATGTCCAAAGTTTCAGCGGGATTTCCAAAATGTTGAAAGGAACTCGAAACATGTCAACCTTGGTTTTGAGAATCTCTCCCGGAGTTGGAGAGATTTGGAAGTGAAAGGGTACCAGTCTTGTCGGGGATTGGGAACCCTTCGCGAGAATGTCCGAAGTTTCAGCGGGATTTCCAAAATGTTGAGAGGAACTCGAAACATGTCAACCTTGGTTTTGAGAATCTCTCCCGGAGTTGGAGAGATTTGGACGTGAAAGGGTACCAGTCTTGTCAGGGATTGGGAACCCTTCGCGAGAATGTCCTAAGTTTCAGCGGGATTTCCAAAATGTTGAAAGGAACTCGAAACATGTCAACCTTGGTTTTGAGAATCTCTCCCGGAGTTTGAGAGATTTGGACGTGAAAGGGTACCAGTCTTGTCGGGGATTGGAAACCCTTCGCGAGAATGTCCAAAGTTACAGCGGGATTTCCAAAATGTTGAGAGGAACTCGAAACATGTCAACCTTGGTTTTGAGAATCTCTCCCGGAGTTTGAGAGATCTGGACATGAAAGGGTACCAATCTTGTCGGGGATTGGGAACCCTTCGCGAGAATGTCCAAAGTTTCAGCGGGATTTCCAAAATGTTGAAAGGAACTCGAAACATGTCAACCTTGGTTTTGAGAATCTCTCCCGGAGTTGGAGAAATTTGGACGTGAAAGGGTACCAGTCTTGTCGGGGATTGGGAACCCTTCGCCAGAATGTCCAAAGTTTCAGCGGGATTTCCAAAATGTTGAAAGGAACTCGAAACACGTCAACCTTGGTTTTGAGAATCTCTCCCGGAGTTTGAGAGATTTGGACGTGAAAGGGTACCAGTCTTGTCGGGGATTGGGAACCCTTCGCGAGAATGTCCAAAGTTTCAGCGGGATTTCCAAAATGTTGACAGGAACTCGAAACATGTCAACCTTGGTTTTGAGAATCTCTCCCGGAGTTTGAGAGATTTGGACGTGAAAGGGTACCAGTCTTGTCGGGGATCGGGAACCCTTCGCGAGAATGTCCAAAGTTTCAGCGGGATTTCCAAAATGTTGAAAGGAACTCGAAACATGTCAACCTTGGTTTTGAGAATCTCTCCCGGAGTTTGAGAGATTTGGACGTGAAAGGGTACCAGTCTTGTCGGGGATTGGGAACCCTTCGCGAGAATGTCCAAAGTTTCAGCGGGATTTCCAAAATGTTGAAAGGAACTCGAAACATGTCAACCTTGGTTTTGAGAATCTCTCCCGGAGTTTGAGAGATTTGGACGTGAAAGGGTACCAGTCTTGTCGGGGATTGGGAACCCTTCGCGAGAATGTCCAAAGTTTCAGCGGGATTTCCAAAATGTTGAAAGGAACTCGAAACATGTCAACCTTGGTTTTGAGAATCTCTCCCGGAGTTTGAGAGATTTGGACGTGAAAGGGTACCAGTCTTGTCGGGGATTGGGAACCCTTCGCGAGAATGTCCAAAGTTTCAGCGGGATTTCCAGAATGTTGAAAGGAACTCGAAACATGTCAACCTTGGTTTTGAGAATCTCTCCCGGAGTTTGAGAGATTTGGACGTGAAAGGGTACCAGTCTTGTCGGGGATTGGGAACCCTTCGCGAGAATGTCCAAAGTTTCAGCGGGATTTCCAAAATGTTGAAAGGAACTCGAAACATGTCAACCTTGGTTTTGAGAATCTCTCCCGGAGTTTGAGAGATTTGGACGTGAAAGGGTACCAGTCTTGTCGGGGATCGGGAACCCTTCGCGAGAATGTCCAAAGTTTCAGCGGGATTTCCAAAATGTTGAAAGGAACTCGAAACATGTCAACCTTGGTTTTGAGAATCTCTCCCGGAGTTGGAGAGATTTGGACGTGAAAGGGTACCAGTCTTGTCGGGGATTGGGAACCTTTCGCGAGAATGTCCGAAGTTTCAGCGGGATTTCCAAAATGTTGAAAGGAACTCGAAACATGTCAACCTTGGTTTTGAGAATCTCTCCCGGAGTTTGAGAGATTTGGACGTGAAAGTGTACCAGTCTTTTCGGGGATTGGAAACCCTTCGCGAGAATGTCCAAAGTTTCAGCGGGATTTCCAAAATGTTGAAAGGAACTCGAAACATGTCAACCTTGGTTTTGAGAATCTCTCCCGGAGTTTGAGACATTTGGACGTGAAAGGGTACCAGTCTTGTCGGGGATTGGGAACCCTTCGCGAGAATGTCCAAAGTTTCAGCGGGATTTCCAAAATGTTGAAAGGAACTCGAAACATGTCAACCTTGGTTTTGAGAATCTCTCCCGGAGTTGGAGAGATTTGGAAGTGAAAGGGTACCAGTCTTGTCGGGGATTGGGAACCCTTCGCGAGAATGTCCGAAGTTTCAGCGGGATTTCCAAAATGTTGAGAGGAACTCGAAACATGTCAACCTTGGTTTTGAGAATCTCTCCCGGAGTTTGAGAGATTTGGACGTGAAAGGGTACCAGTCTTGTCAGGGATTGGGAACCCTTCGCGAGAATGTCCTAAGTTTCAGCGGGATTTCCAAAATGTTGAAAGGAACTCGAAACATGTCAACCTTGGTTTTGAGAATCTCTCCCGGAGTTTGAGAGATTTGGACGTGAAAGGGTACCAGTCTTGTCGGGGATTGGAAACCCTTCGCGAGAATGTCCAAAGTTACAGCGGGATTTCCAAAATGTTGAAAGGAACTCGAAACATGTCAACCTTGGTTTTGAGAATCTCTCCCGGAGTTTGAGAGATCTGGACGTGAAAGGGTACCAGTCTTGTCGGGGATTGGGAACCCTTCGCCAGAATGTCCAAAGTTTCAGCGGGATTTCCAAAATGTTGAAAGGAACTCGAAACACGTCAACCTTGGTTTTGAGAATCTCTCCCGGAGTTTGAGAGATTTGGACGTGAAAGGGTACCAGTCTTGTCGGGGATTGGGAACCCTTCGCGAGAATGTCCAAAGTTTCAGCGGGATTTCCAAAATGTTGACAGGAACTCGAAACATGTCAACCTTGGTTTTGAGAATCTCTCCCGGAGTTTGAGAGATTTGGACGTGAAAGGGTACCAGTCTTGTCGGGGATTGGGAACCCTTCGCGAGAATGTCCAAAGTTTCAGCGGGATTTCCAAAATGTTGAAAGGAACTCGAAACATGTCAGCCTTGGTTTTGAGAATCTCTCCCGGACTTTGAGAGATTTGGACGTGAAAGGGTAGCAGTCTTGTCGGGGGTTGTGAACCCTTCGCGAGAATGTCCAAAGTTTCAGCGGGATTTCCCAAATGTTGAAAGGAACTCGAAACATGTCGACCTTGGTTTTGAGAATCTCTCCCGGAGTTTGAGAGATTTGGACGTGAAAGGGTACCAGTCTTGTCGGGGATTGGGAACCCTTCGCGAGAATGTCCAAAGTTTCAGCGGGATTTCCAAAATGTTGAAAGGAACTCGAAACATGTCAACCTTGGTTTTGAGAATCTCTCCCGGAGTTTGAGAGATTTGGACGTGAAAGGGTACCAGTCTTGTCGGGGATTGGGAACCCTTCGCGAGTATGTCCAAAGTTTCAGCGGGATTTCCAAAATGTTGAGAGGAACTCGAAACATGTCAACCTTGGTTTTGAGAATCTCTCCCGGAGTTTGAGAGATTTGGACGTGAAAGGGTACCAGTCTTGTCAGGGATTGGGAACCCTTCGCGAGAATGTCCTAAGTTTCAGCGGGATTTCCAAAATGTTGAAAGGAACTCGAAACATGTCAACCTTGGTTTTGAGAATCTCTCCCGGAGTTTGAGAGATTTGGACGTGAAAGGGTACCAGTCTTGTCGGGGATTGGAAACCCTTCGCGAGAATGTCCAAAGTTACAGCGGGATTTCCAAAATGTTGAGAGGAACTCGAAACATGTCAACCTTGGTTTTGAGAATCTGTCCCGGAGTTTGAGAGATCTGGACATGAAAGGGTACCAATCTTGTCGGGGATTGGGAACCCTTCGCGAGAATGTCCAAAGTTTCAGCGGGATTTCCAAAATGTTGAAAGGAACTCGAAACATGTCAACCTTGGTTTTGAGAATCTCTCCCGGAGTTGGAGAAATTTGGACGTGAAAGGGTACCAGTCTTGTCGGGGATTGGGAACCCTTCGCCAGAATGTCCAAAGTTTCAGCGGGATTTCCAAAATGTTGAAAGGAACTCGAAACACGTCAACCTTGGTTTTGAGAATCTCTCTTGGAGTTTGAGAGATTTGGACGTGAAAGGGTACCAGTCTTGTCGGGGATTGGGAACCCTTCGCGAGAATGTCCAAAGTTTCAGCGGGATTTCCAAAATGTTGACAGGAACTCGAAACATGTCAACCTTGGTTTTGAGAATCTCTCCCGGAGTTTGAGAGATTTGGACGTGAAAGGGTACCAGTCTTGTCGGGGATTGGGAACCCTTCGCGAGAATGTCCAAAGTTTCAGCGGGATTTCCAAAATGTTGAAAGGAACTCGAAACATGTCAGCCTTGGTTTTGAGAATCTCTCCCGGACTTTGAGAGATTTGGACGTGAAAGGGTAGCAGTCTTGTCGGGGGTTGTGAACCCTTCGCGAGAATGTCCAAAGTTTCAGCGGGATTTCCCAAATGTTGAAAGGAACTCGAAACATGTCGACCTTGGTTTTGAGAATCTCTCCCGGAGTTTGAGAGATTTGGACGTGAAAGGGTACCAGTCTTGTCGGGGATTGGGAACCCTTCGCCAGAATGTCCAAAGTTTCAGCGGGATTTCCAAAATGTTGAAAGGAACTCGAAACATGTCAACCTTGGTTTTGAGAATCTCTCCCGGAGTTGGAGAGATTTGGACGTGAAAGGGTACCAGTCTTGTCGGGGATTGGGAACCCTTCACGAGAATGTCCAAAGTTTCAGCGGGATTTCCAAAATGTTGAAAGGAACTCAAAACATGTCCACCTTGGTTTTGAGAATCTCTCCCGGAGTTTGAGAGATTTGGACGTGAAAGGGTACCAGTCTTGTCGGGGATTGGGAACCCTTCGCGAGAATGTCCAAAGTTTCAGCGGGATTTCCAAAATGTTGAAAGGAACTCGAAACATGTCAACCTTGGTTTTGAGAATCTCTCCCGGAGTTTGAGAGATTTGGACGTGAAAGGGTACCAGTCTTGTCGGGGATCGGGAACCCTTCGCGAGAATGTCCAAAGTTTCAGCGGGATTTCCAAAATGTTGAAAGGAACTCGAAACATGTCAACCTTGGTTTTGAGAATCTCTCCTGGAGTTTGAGAGATTTGGACGTGAAAGGGTACCAGTCTTGTCGGTGATTGGGAACCCTTCGCGAGAATGTCCGAAGTTTCAGCGGGATTTCCAAAATGTTGAAAGGAACTCGAAACATGTCAACCTTGGTTTTGAGAATCTCTCCCGGAGTTTGAGAGATTTGGACGTGAAAGGGTACCAGTCTTGTCGGGGATTGGGAACCCTTCGCGAGAATGTCCAAAGTTTCAGCGGGATTTCCAAAATGTTGAGAGGAACTCGAAACATGTCAACCTTGGTTTTGAGAATCTCTCCCGGAGTTTGAGAGATCTGGACATGAAATTGTACCAATCTTGTCGGGGATTGGGAACCCTTCGCGAGAATGTCCAAAGTTTCAGCGGGATTTCCAAAATGTTGAAAGGAACTCGAAACATGTCAACCTTGGTTTTGAGAATCTCTCCCGGAGTTGGAGAAATTTGGACGTGAAAGGGTACCAGTCTTGTCGGGGATTGGGAACCCTTCGCCAGAATGTCGAAAGTTTCAGCGGGATTTCCAAAATGTTGAAAGGAACTCGAAACACGTCAACCTTGATTTTGAGAATCTCTCCCGGAGTTTGAGAGATTTGGACGTGAAAGGGTACCAGTCTTGTCGGGGATTGGGAACCCTTCGCGAGAATGTCCAAAGTTTCAGCGGCATTTCCAAAATGTTGAAAGGAACTCGAAACATGTCAGCCTTGGTTTTGAGAATCTCTCCCGGAGTTTGAGAGATTTGGACGTGAAAGGGTACCAGTCTTGTCGGGGATTGGGAACCCTTCGCGAGAATGTCCAAAGTTTCAGCGGGATTTCCAAAATGTTGAAAGGAACTCGAAACATGTCAGCCTTGGTTTTGAGAATCTCTCCCGGACTTTGAGAGATTTGGACGTGAAAGGGTAGCAGTCTTGTCGGGGGTTGTGAACCCTTCGCGAGAATGTCCAAAGTTTCAGCGGGATTTCCCAAATGTTGAAAGGAACTCGAAACATGTCGACCTTGGTTTTGAGAATCTCTCCCGGAGTTTGAGAGATTTGGACGTGAAAGGGTACCAGTCTTGTCGGGGATTGGGAACCCTTCGCGAGAATGTCCAAAGTTTCAGCGGGATTTCCAAAATGTTGAAAGGAACTCGAAACATGTCAACCTTGGTTTTGAGAATCTCTCCCGGAGTTTGAGAGATTTGGACGTGAAAGGGTACCAGTCTTGTCGGGGATTGGGAACCCTTCGCGAGAATGTCCAAAGTTTCAGCGGGATTTCCAAAATGTTGAAAGGAACTCGAAACATGTCAACCTTGGTTTTGAGAATCTCTCCCGGAGTTTGAGAGATTTGGACGTGAAAGGGTACCAGTCTTATCGGGGATTGGGAACCCTTCGCGAGAATGTCCAAGGTTTCAGCGGGATTTCCAAAATGTTGAAAGGAACTCGAAACATGTCAACCTTGGTTTTGAGAATCTCTCCCGGAGTTGGAGAGATTTGGACGTGAAAGGGTACCAGTCTTGTCGGGGATTGGGAACCCTTCACGAGAATGTCCAAAGTTTCAGCGGGATTTCCAAAATGTTGAAAGGAACTCAAAACATGTCCACCTTGGTTCTGAGAATCTCTCCCGGAGTTTGAGAGATTTGGACGTGAAAGGGTACCAGTCTTGTCGGGGATTGGGAACCCTTCGCGAGAATGTCCAAAGTTTCAGCGGGATTTCCAAAATGTTGAAAGGAACTCGAAACATGTCAACCTTGGTTTTGAGAATCTCTCCCGGAGTTTGAGAGATTTGGACGTGAAAGGGTACCAGTCTTGTCGGGGATCGGGAACCCTTCGCCAGAATGTCCAAAGTTTCAGCGGGATTTCCAAAATGTTGAAAGGAACTCGAAACATGTCAACCTTGGTTTTGAGAATCTCTCCTGGAGTTTGAGAGATTTGGACGTGAAAGGGTACCAGTCTTGTCGGGGATTGGGAACCCTTCGCGAGAATGTCCAAAGTTTCAGCGGGATTTCCAAAATGTTGAAAGGAACTCGAAACATGTCAACCTTGGTTTTGAGAATCTCTCCCGGAGTTTGAGAGATTTGGACGTGAAAGGGTACCAGTCTTGTCGGGGATTGGAAACCCTTCGCGAGAATATCCAAAGTTACAGCGGGATTTCCAAAATGTTGAGAGGAACTCGAAACATGTCAACCTTGGTTTTGAGAATCTCTCCCGGAGTTTGAGAGATCTGGACATGAAATTGTACCAATCTTGTCGGGGATTGGGAACCCTTCGCGAGAATGTCCAAAGTTTCAGCGGGATTTCCAAAATGTTGAAAGGAACTCGAAACATGTCAACCTTGGTTTTGAGAATCTCTCCCGGAGTTGGAGAAATTTGGACGTGAAAGGGTACCAGTCTTGTCGGGGATTGGGAACCCTTCGCGAGAATGTCCAAAGTTTCAGCGGGATTTCCAAAATGTTGAAAGGAACTCGAAACACGTCAACCTTGATTTTGAGAATCTCTCCCGGAGTTTGAGAGATTTGGACGTGAAAGGGTACCAGTCTTGTCGGGGATTGGGAACCCTTCGCGAGAATGTCCAAAGTTTCAGCGGGATTTCCAAAATGTTGACAGGAACTCGAAACATGTCAACCTTGGTTTTGAGAATCTCTCCCGGAGTTTGAGAGATTTGGACGTGAAAGGGTACCAGTCTTGTCGGGGATTGGGAACCCTTCGCGAGAATATCCAAAGTTTCAGCGGGATTTCCAAAATGTTGAAAGGAACTCGAAACATGTCAACCTTGGTTTTGAGAATCTCTCCCGGACTTTGAGAGATTTGGACGTGAAAGGGTAGCAGTCTTGTCGGGGGTTGTGAACCCTTCGCGAGAATGTCCAAAGTTTCAGCGGGATTTCCCAAATGTTGAAAGGAACTCGAAACATGTCGACCTTGGTTTTGAGAATCTCTCCCGGAGTTTGAGAGATTTGGACGTGAAAGGGTACCAGTCTTGTCGGGGATTGGGAACCCTTCGCCAGAATGTCCAAAGTTTCAGCGGGATTTCCAAAATGTTGAAAGGAACTCGAAACATGTCAACCTTGGTTTTGAGAATCTCTCCCGGAGTTTGAGAGATTTGGACGTGAAAGGGTACCAGTCTTGTCGGGGATTGGAAACCCTTCGCGAGAATGTCCAAAGTTTCAGCGGGATTTCCAAAATGTTGGTGGGAACTCAAAATATGTCAGCCTTGGTTTTGAGAATCTCTCCCGGAGTTTGAGAGATTTGGACGTGAAAGGGTACCAGTCTTGTCGGGGATTGGGAACCCTTCGCGAGAATGTCCAAAGTTTCAGCGGGATTTCCAAAATGTTGAAAGGAACTCGAAACATGTCAACCTTGGTTTTGAGAATCTCTCCCGGAGTTGGAGAGATTTGGACGTGAAAGGGTACCAGTCTTGTCGGGGATCGGGAACCCTTCGCGAGAATGTCCAAAGTTTCAGCGGGATTTCCAAAATGTTGAAAGGAACTCGAAACATGTCAACCTTGGTTTTGAGAATCTCTCCCGGAGTTGGAGAGATTTGGACGTGAAAGGGTACCAGTCTTGTGTGGGATTGGAAACCCTTCGCGAGAAAGTCCAAAGTTTCAGCGGGATTTCCAAAATGTTGAAAGGAACTCGAAACATGTCAACCTTGGTTTTGAGAATCTCTCCCGGAGTTTGAGAGATTTGGACGTGAAAGGGTACCAGTCTTGTCGGGGATTGGGAACCATTCGCGAGAATGTCCGAAGTTTCAGCGGGATTTCCAAAATGTTGAAAGGAACTCGAAACATGTCAACCTTGGTTTTGAGAATCTCTCCCGGAGTTTGAGAGATTTGGACGTGAAAGGGTACCAGTCTTGTCAGGGATTGGGAACCCTTCGCGAGAATGTCCAAAGTTTCAGCGGGATTTCCAAAATGTTGAAAGGAACTCGAAACATGTCAACCTTGGTTTTGAGAATCTCTCCCGGAGTTTGAGAGATTTGGACGTGAAAGGGTACCAGTCTTGTCGGGGATTGGGAACCCTTCGCGAGAATGTCCAAAGTTTCAGCGGGATTTCCAAAATGTTGAAAGGAACTCGAAACATGTCAACCTTGGTTTTGAGAATCTCTCCCGGAGTTGGAGAGATTTGGACGTGAAAGGGTACCAGTCTTGTCGGGGATTGGGAACCCTTCGCGAGAATGTCCAAAGTTTCAGCGGGATTTCCAAAATGTTGAGAGGAACTCGAAACATGTCAACCTTGGTGTTGAGAATCTCTCCCGGAGTTTGAGAGATTTGGACGTGAAAGGGTACCAGTCTTGTCCGGGATCGGGAACCCTTCGCGAGAATGTCTAAAGTTTCAGCGGGATTTCCAAAATGTTGAAAGGAACTCGAAACATGTCAACCTTGGTTTTGAGAATCTCTCCCGGAGTTTGAGAGATTTGGACGTGAAAGGGTACCAGTCTTGTCGGGGATTGGGAACCCTTCGCCAGAATGTCCAAAGTTTCAGCGGGATTTCCAAAATGTTGAGAGGAACTCGAAACATGTCAACTTTGGTTTTGAGAATCTCTCCCGGAGTTTGAGAGATCTGGACGTGAAAGGGTACCAGTCTTGTCGGGGATTGGGAACCCTTCGCGAGAATGTCCAAGGTTTCAGCGGGATTTCCAAAATGTTGAAAGGAACTCGAAACATGTCAACCTTGGTTTTGAGAATCTCTCCCGGAGTTTGAGAAATTTGGACGTGAAAGGGTACCAGTCTTGTCGGGGATTGGGAACCCTTCGCGAGAATGTCCAAAGTTTCAGCGGGATTTCCAAAATGTTGAAAGGAACTCGAAACACGTCAACCTTGGTTTTGAGAATCTCTCCCGGAGTTTGAGAGATTTGGACGTGAAAGGGTACCAGTCTTGTCGGGGATTGGGAACCCTTCGCGAGAATGTCCAAAGTTTCAGCGGGATTTCCAAAATGTTGAAAGGAACTCGAAACATGTCAACCTTGGTTTTGAGAATCTCTCCCGGAGTTTGAGAGATTTGGACGTGAAAGGGTACCACTCTTGTCGGGGATTGGGAACCCTTCGCGAGAATGTCCAAAGTTTCAGCGGGATTTCCAAATGTTGAAAGGAACTCGAAACATGACAACCTTGGTTTTGAGAATCTCTCCCGGAGTTTGAGAGATTTGGACGTGAAAGGGTACCAGTCTTGTCGGGGGTTGGGAACCCTTCGCGAGAATGTCCAAAGTTTCAGCGGGATTTTCAAAATGTTGAAAGGAACTCGAAACATGTCAACCTTGGTTTTGAGAATCTCTCCCGGAGTTTGAGAGATTTGGACGTGAAAGGGTACCAGTCTTGTCGGGGATTGGGAACCCTTCGCCAGAATGTCCAAAGTTTCAGCGGGATTTCCAAAATGTTGAAAGGAACTCGAAACATGTCAACCTTGGTTTTGAGAATCTCTCCCGGAGTTTGAGAGATTTGGACGTGAAAGGGTACCAGTCTTGTCAGGGATTGGGAACCCTTCGCGAGAATGTCCAAAATTTCAGCGGGATTTCCAAAATGTTGAAAGGAACTCGAAACATGTCAACCTTGGTTTTGAGAATCTCTCCCGGAGTTTGAGAGATTTGGACGTGAAAGGGTACCAGTCTTGTCGGGGATTGGGAACCCTTCGCCAGAATGTCCAAAGTTTCAGCGGGATTTCCAAAATGTTGAAAGGAACTCGAAACATGTCAACCTTGGTTTTGAGAATCTCTCCCGGAGTTTGAGAGATTTGGACGTGAAAGGGTACCAGTCTTGTCAGGGATTGGGAACCCTTCGCGAGAATGTCCAAAATTTCAGCGGGATTTCCAAAATGTTGAAAGGAACTCGAAACATGTCAACCTTGGTTTTGAGAATCTCTCCCGGAGTTTGAGAGATTTGGACGTGAAAGGGTACCAGTCTTGTCGGGGATTGGGAACCCTTCGCGAGAGTGTCCAAAGTTTCAGCGGGATTTCCAAAATGTTGAAAGGAACTCGAAACATGTCAACCTTGGTTTTGAGAATCTCTCCCGGAGTTTGAGAGATTTGGACGTGAAAGGGTACCAGTCTTGTCGGAGATTGGGAACCCTTCGCGAGAATGTCCAAAGTTTCAGCGGGATTTCCAAAATGTTGAAAGGAACTCGAAACATGTCAACCTTGGTTTTGAGAATCTCTCCCGGAGTTTGAGAGATTTGGACGTGAAAGGGTACCAGTCTTGTCGGGGATTGGGAACCCTTCGCGAGAATGTCCAAAGTTTCAGCGGGATTTCCAAAATGTTGAAAGGAACTCGAAACATGTCAACCTTGGTTTTGAGAATCTCTCCCGGAGTTTGAGAGATTTGGACGTGAAAGGCTACCAGTCTTGTCGGGGATTGGGAACCCTTCGCGAGAATGTCCAAAGTTTCAGCGGGATTTCCAAAATGTTGAAAGGAACTCGAAACATGTCAACCTTGGTTTTGAGAATCTCTCCCGGAGTTTGAGAGATCTGGACGTGAAAGGGAACCAATCTTGTCGGGGATTGGGAACCCTTCACGAGAATGTCCAAAGTTTCAGCGGGATTTCCAAAATGTTGAAAGGAACTCGAAACATGTCCACCTTGGTTTTGAGAATCTCTCCCGGAGTTTGAGAGATTTGGACGTGAAAGGGTACCAGTCTTGTCGGGGATTGGGAACCCTTCGCGAGAATGTCCAAAGTTTCAGCGGGATTTCCAAAATGTTGAAAGGAACTCGAAACATGTCAACCTTGGTTTTGAGAATCTCTCCCGGAGTTTGAGAGATTTGGACGTGAAAGGGTACCAGTCTTGTCGGGGATTGGGAACCCTTCGCGAGAATGTCCGAAGTTTCAGCTGGATTTCTAAAATGTTGAAAGGAACTCGAAACATGTCAACCTTGGTTTTGAGAATCTCTCCCGGAGTTTGAGAGATTTGGACGTGAAAGGGTACCAGTCTTGTCGGAGATTGGGAACCCTTCGCGAGAATGTCCAAAGTTTCAGCGGGATTTCCAAAATGTTGAAAGGAACTCGAAACATGTCAACCTTGGTTTTGAGAATCTCTCCCGGAGTTTGAGAGATTTGGACGTGAAAGGGTACCAGTCTTGTCGGGGATTGGGAACCCTTTGCGAGAATGTCCAAAGTTTCAGTGGGATTTCCAAAATGTTGAAAGGAACTAGAAACATGTCAACCTTGGTTTTGAGAATCTCTCCCGGAGTTTGAGAGATTTGGACGTGAAAGGGTACCAGTCTTGTCGGGGATTGGGAACCCTTCGCGAGAATGTCCAAAGTTTCAGCGGGATTTCCAAAATGTTGAAAGGAACTCGAAACATGTCAACCTTGGTTTTGAGAATCTCTCCCGGAGTTTGAGAGATCTGGACGTGAAAGGGAACCAATCTTGTCGGGGATTGGGAACCCTTCATGAGAATGTCCAAAGTTTCAGCGGGATTTCCAAAATGTTGAAAGGAACTCGAAACATGTCCACCTTGGTTTTGAGAATCTCTCCCGGAGTTTGAGAGATTTGGACGTGAAAGGGTACCAGTCTTGTCGGGGATTGGGAACCCTTTGCGAGAATGTCCAAAGTTTCAGCGGGATTTCCAAAATGTTGAAAGGAACTCGAAACATGTCAACCTTGGTTTTGAGAATCTCTCCCGGAGTTTGAGAGATTTGGACGTGAAAGGGTACCAGTCTTGTCGGGGATTGGGAACCCTTCGCGAGAATGTCCGAAGTTTCAGCTGGATTTCCAAAATGTTGAAAGGAACTCGAAACATGTCAACCTTGGTTTTGAGAATCTCTCCCGGAGTTTGAGAGACTTGGACGTGAAAGGGTACCAGTCTTTTCGGGGATTGGGAACCCTTCGCGAGAATGTCCAAAGTTTCAGCGGGATTTCCAAAATGTTGAAAGGAACTCGAAACATGTCAACCTTGGTTTTGAGAATCTCTCCCGGAGTTTGAGAGATTTGGACGTGAAAGGGTACCAGTCTTATCGGGGATTGGGAACCCTTCGCGAGAATGTCCAAGGTTTCAGCGGGATTTCCAAAATGTTGAAAGGAACTCGAAACATGTCAACCTTGGTTTTGAGAATCTCTCCCGGAGTTTGAGAGATTTGGACGTGAAAGGGTACCAGTCTTGTCGGGGATTGGGAACCCTTCGCGAGAATGTCCAAAGTTTCAGCGGGATTTCCAAAATGTTGAAAGGAACTCGAAACATGTCAGCCTTGGTTTTGAGAATCTCTCCCGGAGTTTGAGAGATTTGGACGTGAAAGGGTACCAGTCTTGTCGGGGATTGGGAACCCTTCGCGAGAATGTCCAAAGTTTCAGCGGGATTTCCAAAATGTTGAAAGGAACTCGAAACATGTCAACCTTGGTTTTGAGAATCTCTCCCGGAGTTTGAGAGATTTGGACGTGAAAGGGTACCAGTCTTGTCGGGGATTGGGAACCCTTCGCGAGAATGTCCGAAGTTTCAGCTGGATTTCCAAAATGTTGAAAGGAACTCGAAACATGTCAACCTTGGTTTTGAGAATCTCTCCCGGAGTTTGAGAGACTTGGACGTGAAAGGGTACCAGTCTTTTCGGGGATTGGGAACCCTTCGCGAGAATGTCCAAAGTTTCAGCGGGATTTCCAAAATGTTGAAAGGAAATCGAAACATGTCAACCTTGGTTTTGAGAATCTCTCCCGGAGTTTGAGAGATTTGGACGTGAAAGGGTACCAGTCTTGTCGGGGATTGGGAACCCTTCGCGAGAATGTCCAAAGTTTCAGCGGGATTTCCAAAATGTTGAAAGGAACTCGAAACATGTCAACCTTGGTTTTGAGAATCTCTCCCGGAGTTTGAGAGACTTGGACGTGAAAGGGTACCAGTCTTTTCGGGGATTGGAAACCCTTCGCGAGAATGTCCAAAGTTTCAGCGGGATTTCCAAAATGTTGAAAGGAACTCGAAACATGTCAACCTTGGTTTTGAGAATCTCTCCCGGAGTTTGAGAGATTTGGACGTGAAAGGGTACCAATCTTGTCGGGGATTGGGAACCCTTCGCGAGAATGTCCAAAGTTTCAGCGGGATTTCCAAAATGTTGAAAGGAACTCGAAACATGTCAACCTTGGTTTTGAGAATCTCTCCCGGAGTTTGAGAGATTTGGACGTGAAAGGGTACCAGTCTTGTCGGGGATTGGGAACCCTTCGCGAGAATGTCCAAAGTTTCAGCGGGATTTCCAAAATGTTGAAAGGAACTCGAAACATGTCAACCTTGGTTTTGAGAATCTCTCCCGGAGTTTGAGAGATTTGGACGTGAAAGGGTACAAGTCTTGTCGGGGATTGGGAACCCTTCGCGAGAATGTCCAAAGTTTCAGCGGGATTTCCAAAATGTTGAAAGGAACTCGAAACATGTCAACCTTGGTTTTGAGAATCTCTCCCGGAGTTTGAGAGATTTGGACGTGAAAGGGTACCAGTCTTATCGGGGATTGGGAACCCTTCGCGAGAATGTCCAAGGTTTCAGCGGGATTTCCAAAATGTTGAAAGGAACTCGAAACATGTCAACCTTGGTTTTGAGAATCTCTCCCGGAGTTGGAGAGATTTGGACGTGAAAGCGTACCAGTCTTGTCGGGGATTGGGAACCCTTCGCGAGAATGTCCAAAGTTTCAGCGGGATTTCCAAAATGTTGAAAGGAACTCGAAACATGTCAACCTTGGTTTTGAGAATCTCTCCCGGAGTTTGAGAGATTTGGACGTGAAAGGGTACCAGTCTTGTCGGGGATTGGGAACCCTTCGCGAGAATGTCCAAAGTTTCAGCGGGATTTCCAAAATGTTGAAAGGAACTCGAAACATGTCAACCTTGGTTTTGAGAATCTCTCCCAGAGTTTGAGAGATTTGGACGTGAAAGTGTACCAGTCTTGTCGGGGATTGGGAACCCTTCACGAGAATGTCCAAAGTTTCAGCGGGATTTCCAAAATGTTGAAAGGAACTCGAAACATGTCAACCTTGGTTTTGAGAATCTCTCCCGGAGTTTGAGAGATTTGGACGTGAAAGGGTACCAGTCTTTTCGGGGATTGGAAACCCTTCGCGAGAATGTCCAAAGTTTCAGCGGGATTTCCAAAATGTTGAGAGGAACTCGAAACATGTCAACTTTGGTTTTGAGAATCTCTCCCGGAGTTTGAGAGATCTGGACGTGAAAGGGTACCAAACTTGTCGGGGATTGGGAACCCTTCGCGAGAATGTCCAAAGTTTCAGCGGGATTTCCAAAATGTTGAAAGGAACTCGAAACATGTCAACCTTGGTTTTGAGAATCTCTCCCGGAGTTTGAGAAATTTGGACGTGAAAGGGTACCAGTCTTGTCGGGGATTGGGAACCCTTCGCGAGAATGTCCAAAGTTTCAGCGGGATTTCCAAAATGTTGAAAGGAACTCGAAACATGTCAACCTTGGTTTTGAGAATCTCTCCCGGAGTTTGAGAGATTTGGACGTGAAAGGGTACCAGTCTTGTCGGGGATTGGGAACCCTTTGCGAGAATGTCCAAAGTTTCAGCGGGATTTCCAAAATGTTGAAAGGAACTCGAAACATGTCAACCTTGGTTTTGAGAATCTCTCCCGGAGTTTGAGAGATTTGGACGTGAAAGGGTACCAGTCTTGTCGGGGATTGGGAACCCTTCGCGAGAATGTCCAAAGTTTCAGCGGGATTTCCAAAATGTTGAAAGGAACTCGAAACATGTCAACCTTGGTTTTGAGAATCTCTCCCGGAGTTTGAGAGATCTGGACGTGAAAGGGAACCAATCTTGTCGGGGATTGGGAACCCTTCACGAGAATGTCCAAAGTTTCAGCGGGATTTCCAAAATGTTGAAAGGAACTCGAAACATGTCCACCTTGGTTTTGAGAATCTCTCCCGGAGTTTGAGAGATTTGGACGTGAAAGGGTACCAGTCTTGTCGGGGATTGGGAACCCTTCGCGAGAATGTCCAAAGTTTCAGCGGGATTTCCAAAATGTTGAAAGGAACTCGAAACATGTCAACCTTGGTTTTGAGAATCTCTCCCGGAGTTTGAGAGATTTGGACGTGAAAGGGTACCAGTCTTGTCGGGGATTGGGAACCCTTCGCGAGAATGTCCGAAGTTTCAGCGGGATTTCCAAAATGTTGAAAGGAACTCGAAACATGTCAACCTTGGTTTTGAGAATCTCTCCCGGAGTTTGAGAGACTTGGACGTGAAAGGGTACCAGTCTTTTCGGGGATTGGGAACCCTTCGCGAGAATGTCCAAAGTTTCAGCGGGATTTCCAAAATGTTGAAAGGAACTCGAAACATGTCAACCTTGGTTTTGAGAATCTCTCCCGGAGTTTGAGAGATTTGGACGTGAAAGGGTACCAGTCTTGTCGGGGATTGGGAACCCTTCGCGAGAATGTCCAAGGTTTCAGCGGGATTTCCAAAATGTTGAAAGGAACTCGAAACATGTCAACCTTGGTTTTGAGAATCTCTCCCGGAGTTTGAGAGATTTGGACGTGAAAGGGTACCAGTCTTGTCGGGGATTGGGAACCCTTCGCGAGAATGTCCAAAGTTTCAGCGGGATTTCCAAAATGTTGAAAGGAACTCGAAACATGTCAACCTTGGTTTTGAGAATCTCTCCCGGAGTTTGAGAGATCTGGACGTGAAAGGGAACCAATCTTGTCGGGGATTGGGAACCCTTCACGAGAATGTCCAAAGTTTCAGCGGGATTTCCAAAATGTTGAAAGGAACTCGAAACATGTCGACCTTGGTTTTGAGAATCTCTCCCGGAGTTTGAGAGATTTGGACGTGAAAGGGTACCAGTCTTGTCGGGGATTGGGAACCCTTCGCGAGAATGTCCAAAGTTTCAGCGGGATTTCCAAAATGTTGAAAGGAACTCGAAACATGTCAACCTTGGTTTTGAGAATCTCTCCCGGAGTTTGAGAGATTTGGACGTGAAAGGGTACCAGTCTTATCGGGGATTGGGAACCCTTCGCGAGAATGTCCAAGTTTTCAGCGGGATTTCCAAAATGTTGAAAGGAACTCGAAACATGTCAACCTTGGTTTTGAGAATCTCTCCCGGAGTTTGAGAGATTTGGACGTGAAAGCGTACCAGTCTTGTCGGGGATTGGGAACCCTTCGCGAGAATGTCCAAAGTTTCAGCGGGATTTTCAAAATGTTGAAAGGAACTCGAAACATGTCAACCTTGGTTTTGAGAATCTCTCCCGGAGTTTGAGAGATTTGGACGTGAAAGGGTACCAGTCTTGTCGGGGATTGGGAACCCTTCGCGAGAATGTCCAAAGTTTCAGCGGGATTTCCAAAATGTTGAAAGGAACTCGAAACATGTCAACCTTGGTTTTGAGAATCTCTCCCGGAGTTTGAGAGATTTGGATGTGAAAGGGTACCAGTCTTGTCGGGGATTGGGAACCCTTCGCGAGAATGTCCGAAGTTTCAGCTGGATTTCCAAAATGTTGAAAGGAACTCGAAACATGTCAACCTTGGTTTTGAGAATCTCTCCCGGAGTTTGAGAGACTTGGACGTGAAAGGGTACCAGTCTTGTCGGGGATTGGGAACCCTTCGCGAGAATGTCCAAAGTTTCAGCGGGATTTCCAAAATGTTGAAAGGAACTCGAAACATGTCAACCTTGGTTTTGAGAATCTCTCCCGGAGTTTGAGAGATTTGGACGTGAAAGGGTACCAGTCTTGTCGGGGATTGGGAACCCTTCGCGAGAATGTCCAAAGTTTCAGCGGGATTTCCAAAATGTTGAAAGGAACTCGAAACATGTCAACCTTGGTTTTGAGAATCTCTCCCGGAGTTTGAGAGATCTGGACGTGAAAGGGAACCAATCTTGTCGGGGATTGGGAACCCTTCACGAGAATGTCCAAAATTTCAGCGGGATTTCCAAAATGTTGAAAGGAACTCGAAACATGTCCACCTTGGTTTTGAGAATCTCTCCCGGAGTTTGAGAGATTTGGACGTGAAAGGGTACCAGTCTTGTCGGGGATTGGGAACCCTTCGCGAGAATGTCCAAAGTTTCAGCGGGATTTCCAAAATGTTGAAAGGAACTCAAAACATGTCAATCTTGGTTTTGAGAATCTCTCCCGGAGTTTGAGAGATTTGGACGTGAAAGGGTACCAGTCTTGTCGGGGATTGGGAACCCTTCGCGAGAATGTCCGAAGTTTCAGCTGGATTTCCAAAATGTTGAAAGGAACTCGAAACATGTCAACCTTGGTTTTGAGAATCTCTCCCGGAGTTTGAGAGACTTGGACGTGAAAGGGTACCAGTCTTTTCGGGGATTGGGAACCCTTCGCGAGAATGTCCAAAGTTTCAGCGGGATTTCCAAAATGTTGAAAGGAACTCGAAACATGTCAACCTTGGTTTTGAGAATCTCTCCCGGAGTTTGAGAGATTTGGACGTGAAAGGGTACCAGTCTTGTCGGGGATTGGGAACCCTTCGCGAGAATGTCCAAAGTTTCAGCGGGATTTCCAAAATGTTGAAAGGAACTCGAAACATGTCAACCTTGGTTTTGAGAATCTCTCCCGGAGTTTGAGAGACTTGGACGTGAAAGGGTACCAGTCTTTTCGGGGATTGGAAACCCTTCGCGAGAATGTCCAAAGTTTCAGCGGGATTTCCAAAATGTTGAAAGGAACTCGAAACATGTCAACCTTGGTTTTGAGAATCTCTCCCGGAGTTTGAGAGATTTGGACGTGAAAGGGTACCAGTCTTGTCGGGGATTGGGAACCCTTCGCGAGAATGTCCAAAGTTTCAGCGGGATTTCCAAAATGTTGAAAGGAACTCGAAACATGTCAACCTTGGTTTTGAGAATCTCTCCCGGAGTTTGAGAGATTTGGACGTGAAAGGGTACCAGTCTTGTCGGGGATTGGGAACCCTTCGCGAGAATGTCCAAAGTTTCAGCGGGATTTCCAAAATGTTGAAAGGAACTCGAAACATGTCAACCTTGGTTTTGAGAATCTCTCCCGGAGTTTGAGAGATTTGGACGTGAAAGGGTACAAGTCTTGTCGGGGATTGGGAACCCTTCACGAGAATGTCCAAAGTTTCAGCGGGATTTCCAAAATGTTGAAAGGAACTCGAAACATGTCAACCTTGGTTTTGAGAATCTCTCCCGGAGTTTGAGAGATTTGGACGTGAAAGGGTACCAGTCTTGTCGGGGATTGGGAACCCTTCGCGAGAATGTCCAGAGTTTCAGCGGGATTTCCAAAATGTTGAAAGGAACTCGAAACATGTCAACCTTGGTTTTGAGAATCTCTCCCGGAGTTTGAGAGATTTGGACGTGAAAGGGTACCAGTCTTTTCGGGGATTGGAAACCCTTCGCGAGAATGTCCAAAGTTTCAGCGGGATTTCCAAAATGTTGAAAGGAACTCAAAACATGTCAACCTTGGTTTTGAGAATCTCTCCCGGAGTTTGAGAGATTTGGACGTGAAAGGGTACCAGTCTTGTCGGGGATTGGGAACCCTTCGCGAGAATGTCCAAAATTTCAGCGGGATTTCCAAAATGTTGAGAGGAACTCGAAACATGTCAACCTTGGTTTTGAGAATCTCTCCCGGAGTTTGAGAGATTTGGACGTGAAAGTGTACCAGTCTTGTCGGGGATTGGGAACCCTTCGCGAGAATGTCCAAAGTTTCAGCGGGATTTCCAGAATGTTGAAAGGAACTCGAAACATGTCAACCTTGGTTTTGAGAATCTCTCCCGGAGTTTGAGAGATTTGGACGTGAAAGGGTACCAGTCTTGTCGGGGATTGGGAACCCTTCGCGAGAATGTCCAAAGTTTCAGCGGGATTTCCAAAATGTTGAAAGGAACTCGAAACATGTCAACCTTGGTTTTGAGAATCTCTCCCGGAGTTTGAGAGATTTGGACGTGAAAGGGTACCAGTCTTGTCGGGGATTGGGAACCCTTCGCGAGAATGTCCAAAGTTTCAGCGGGATTTCCAAAATGTTGAAAGGAACTCGAAACATGTCAACCTTGGTTTTGAGAATCTCTCCCGGAGTTTGAGAGATTTGGACGTGTAAGGGTACCAGTCTTGTCGGGGATTGGGAACCCTTCGTGAGAATGTCCAAAGTTTCAGCGGGATTTCCAAAATGTTGAAAGGAACTCGAAACATGTCAACCTGGGTTTGAGAATCTCTCCCGGAGTTTGAGATATCTGGACGTGAAAGGGTACTAATCTTGTCGGGGATTGGGAACCCTTCGCGAGAATGTCCAAAGTTTCAGCGGGATTTCCAAAATGTTGAAAGGAACTCGAAACATGTCAGCCTTGGTTTTGAGAATCTCTCCCGGAGTTTGAGAGATTTGGACGTGAAAGGGTACCAGTCTTGTCGGGGATTGAGAACCCTTCGCGAGAATGTCCAAAGTTTCAGCGGGATTTCCAAAATGTTGAAAGGAACTCGAAACATGTCAACCTTGGTTTTGAGAATCTCTCCCGGAGTTTGAGAGATCTGGACGTGAAAGGGAACCAATCTTGTCGGGGATTGGGAACCCTTCGCGAGAATGTCCAAAGTTTCAGCGGGATTTCCAAAATGTTGAAAGGAACTCGAAACATGTCAACCTTGGTTTTGAGAATCTCTCCCGGAGTTTGAGAGATTTGGACGTGAAAGGGTACCAGTCTTGTCGGGGATTGGGAACCCTTCGCGAGAATGTCCAAAGTTTCAGCGGGATTTCCAAAATGTTGAAAGGAACTCAAAACATGTCAACCTTGGTTTTGAGAATCTCTCCCGGAGTTTGAGAGATTTGGACGTGAAAGGGTACCAGTCTTGTCGGGGATTGGGAACCCTTCGCGAGAATGTCCAAAATTTCAGCGGGATTTCCAGAATGTTGAAAGGAACTCGAAACATGTCAACCTTGGTTTTGAGAATCTCTCCCGGAGTTTGAGAGATTTGGACGTGAAAGTGTACCAGTCTTGTCGGGGATTGGGAACCCTTCGCGAGAATGTCCAAAGTTTCAGCGGGATTTCCAGAATGTTGAAAGGAACTCGAAACATGTCAACCTTGGTTTTGAGAATCTCTCCCGGAGTTTGAGAGATTTGGACGTGAAAGGGTACCAGTCTTGTCGGGGGTTGGGAACCCTTCGCGAGAATGTCCAAAGTTTCAGCGGGATTTCCAAAATGTTGAAAGGAACTCGAAACATGTCAACCTTGGTTTTGAGAATCTCTCCCGGAGTTTGAGAGATTTGGACGTGAAAGGGTACCAGTCTTGTCAGGGATTGGGAACCCTTTGCGAGAATGTCCAAAGTTTCAGCGGGATTTCCAAAATGTTGAGAGGAACTCGAAACATGTCAACCTTGGTTTTGAGAATCTCTCCCGGAGTTTGAGAGATTTGGACGTGAAAGGGTACCAGTCTTGTCGGGGATTGGGAACCCTTCGCGAGAATGTCCAAAGTTTCAGCGGGATTTCCAAAATGTTGAGAGGAACTCGAAACATGTCAACCTTGGTTTTGAGAATCTCTCCCGGAGTTTGAGAGATTTGGACGTGAAAGGGTACCAGTCTTGTCGGGGATTGGGAACCCTTCGTGAGAATGTCCAAAGTTTCAGCGGGATTTCCAAAATGTTGAAAGGAACTCGAAACATGTCAACCTTGGTTTTGAGAATCTCTCCCGGAGTTTGAGAGATTTGGACGTGAAAGGGTACCAGTCTTGTCGGGGATTGGGAACCCTTCGCGAGAATGTCCAAAGTTTCAGCGGGATTTCCAAAATGTTGAAAGGAACTCGAAACATGTCAACCTTGGTTTTGAGAATCTCTCCCAGAGTTTGAGAGATTTGGACGTGAAAGTGTACCAGTCTTGTCGGGGATTGGGAACCCTTCACGAGAATGTCCAAAGTTTCAGCGGGATTTCCAAAATGTTGAAAGGAACTCGAAACATGTCAACCTTGGTTTTGAGAATCTCTCCCGGACTTTGAGAGATTTGGACGTGAAAGGGTACCAGTCTTGTCGGGGATTGGGAACCCTTCGCGAGAATGTCCAAAGTTTCAGCGGGATTTCCAGAATGTTGAAAGGAACTCGAAACATGTCAACCTTGGTTTTGAGAATCTCTCCCGGAGTTTGAGAGATTTGGACATGAAAGGGTACCAGTCTTGTCGGGGATTGGGAACCCTTCGCGAGAATGTCCAAAGTTTCAGCGGGATTTCCAAAATGTTGAAAGGAACTCGAAACATGTCAACCTTGGTTTTGAGAATCTCTCCCGGAGTTTGAGAGATTTGGACGTGAAAGGTTACCAGTCTTGTCGGGGATTGGGAACCCTTCGCGAGAATGTCCAAAGTTTCAGCGGGATTTCCCAAATGTTGAAAGGAACTCGAAACATGTCAACCTTGGTTTTGAGAATCTCTCCCGGAGTTTGAGAGATTTGGACGTGAAAGGGTACCAGTCTTGTCGGGGATTGGGAACCCTTCGTGAGAATGTCCAAAGTTTCAGCGGGATTTCCAAAATGTTGAAAGGAACTCGAAACATGTCAACCTGGGTTTGAGAATCTCTCCCGGAGTTTGAGAGATCTGGACGTGAAAGGGTACTAATCTTGTCGGGGATTGGGAACCCTTCGCGAGAATGTCCAAAGTTTCAGCGGGATTTCCAAAATGTTGAAAGGAACTCGAAACATGTCAACCTTGGTTTTGAGAATCTCTCCCGGAGTTTGAGAGATTTGGACGTGAAAGGGTACCAGTCTTGTCGGGGATTGAGAACCCTTCGCGAGAATGTCCAAAGTTTCAGCGGGATTTCCAAAATGTTGAAAGGAACTCGAAACATGTCAACCTTGGTTTTGAGAATCTCTCCCGGAGTTTGAGAGATCTGGACGTGAAAGGGAACCAATCTTGTCGGGGATTGGGAACCCTTCGCGAGAATGTCCAAAGTTTCAGCGGGATTTCCAAAATGTTGAAAGGAACTCAAAACATGTCAACCTTGGTTTTGAGAATCTCTCCCGGATTTTGAGAGATTTGGACGTGAAAGGGTACCAGTCTTGTCGGGGATTGGGAACCCTTCGCGAGAATGTCCAAAGTTTCAGCGGGATTTCCAAAATGTTGAAAGGAACTCGAAACATGTCAACCTTGGTTTTGAGAATCTCTCCCGGAGTTTGAGAGATTTGGACGTGAAAGGGTACCAGTCTTGTCGGGGATTGGGAACCCTTCGCGAGAATGTCCAAAATTTCAGCGGGATTTCCAAAATGTTGAAAGGAACTCGAAACATGTCAACCTTGGTTTTGAGAATCTCTCCCTGAGTTTGAGAGATTTGGACGTGAAAGTGTACCAGTCTTGTCGGGGATTGGGAACCCTTCGCGAGAATGTCCAAAGTTTCAGCGGGATTTCCAGAATGTTGAAAGGAACTCGAAACATGTCAACCTTGGTTTTGAGAATCTCTCCCGGAGTTTGAGAGATTTGGACGTGAAAGGGTACCAGTCTTGTCGGGGATTGGGAACCCTTCGCGAGAATGTCCAAAGTTTCAGCGGGATTTCCAAAATGTTGAAAGGAACTCGAAACATGTCAACCTTGGTTTTGAGAATCTCTCCCGGAGTTTGAGAGATTTGGACGTGAAAGGGTACCAGTCTTGTCGGGGATTGGGAACCCTTCGTGAGAATGTCCAAAGTTTCAGCGGGATTTCCAAAATGTTGAAAGGAACTCGAAACATGTCAACCTTGGTTTTGAGAATCTCTCCCGGAGTTTGAGAGATTTGGACGTGAAAGGGTACCAGTCTTGTCGGGGATTGGGAACCCTTCGCGAGAATGTCCAAAGTTTCAGCGGGATTTCCAAAATGTTGAAAGGAACTCGAAACATGTCAACCTTGGTTTTGAGAATCTCTCCCGGAGTTTGAGAGATTTGGACGTGAAAGGGTACCAGTCTTGTCGGGGATTGGGAACCCTTCGCGAGAATGTCCAAAGTTTCAGCGGGATTTCCAAAATGTTGAAAGGAACTCGAAACATGTCAACCTTGGTTTTGAGAATCTCTCCCGGAGTTTGAGAGATTTGGACGTGAAAGGGTACCAGTCTTGTCGGGGATTGGGAACCCTTCGCGAGAATGTCCAAAGTTTCAGCGGGATTTCCAAAATGTTGAAAGGAACTCGAAACATGTCAACCTTGGTTTTGAGAATCTCTCCCGGAGTTTGAGAGATTTGGACGTGAAAGGGTACCAGTCTTGTCGGGGATTGGGAACCCTTCGCCAGAATGTCCAAAGTTTCAGCGGGATTTCCAAAATGTTGAAAGGAACTCGAAACATGTCAACCTTGGTTTTGAGAATCTCTCCCGGAGTTTGAGAGATTTGCACGTGTAAGGGTACCAGTCTTGTCGGGGATTGGGAACCCTTCGTGAGAATGTCCAAAGTTTCAGCGGGATTTCCAAAATGTTGAAAGGAACTCGAAACATGTCAACCTGGGTTTGAGAATCTCTCCCGGAGTTTGAGAGATCTGGACGTGAAAGGGTACTAATCTTGTCGGGGATTGGGAACCCTTCGCGAGAATGTCCAAAGTTTCAGCGGGATTTCCAAAATGTTGAAAGGAACTCGAAACATGTCAACCTTGGTTTTGAGAATCTCTCCCGGAGTTTGAGAGATTTGGACGTGAAAGGGTACCAGTCTTGTCGGGGATTGGGAACCCTTCGCGAGAATGTCCAAAGTTTCAGCGGGATTTCCAAAATGTTGAAAGGAACTCGAAAGATGTCAACCTTGGTTTTGAGAATCTCTCCCGGACTCTGAGAGATCTGGACGTGAAAGGGAACCAATCTTGTCGGGGATTGGGAACCCTTCGCGAGAATGTCCAAAGTTTCAGCGGGATTTCCAAAATGTTGAAAGGAACTCGAAACATGTCAACCTTGGTTTTGAGAATCTCTCCCGGAGTTTGAGAGATTTGGACGTGTAAGGGTACCAGTCTTGTCGGGGATTGGGAACCCTTCGTGAGAATGTCCAAAGTTTCAGCGGGATTTCCAAAATGTTGAAAGGAACTCGAAACATGTCAACCTGGGTTTGAGAATCTCTCCCGGAGTTTGAGAGATCTGGACGTGAAAGGGTACTAATCTTGTCGGGGATTGGGAACCCTTCGCGAGAATGTCCAAAGTTTCAGCGGGATTTCCAAAATGTTGAAAGGAACTCGAAACATGTCAACCTTGGTTTTGAGAATCTCTCCCGGAGTTTGAGAGATTTGGACGTGAAAGGGTACCAGTCTTGTCGGGGATTGGGAACCCTTCGCGAGAATGTCCAAAGTTTCAGCGGGATTTCCAAAATGTTGAAAGGAACTCGAAAGATGTCAACCTTGGTTTTGAGAATCTCTCCCGGACTCTGAGAGATCTGGACGTGAAAGGGAACCAATCTTGTCGGGGATTGGGAACCCTTCGCGAGAATGTCCAAAGTTTCAGCGGGATTTCCAAAATGTTGAAAGGAACTCGAAACATGTCAACCTTGGTTTTGAGAATCTCTCCCGGAGTTTGAGAGATTTGGACGTGAAAGGGTACCAGTCTTGTCGGGGATTGGGAACCCTTCGGGAGAATGTCCAAAATTTCAGCGGGATTTCCAGAATGTTGAAAGGAACTCGAAACATGTCAACCTTGGTTTTGAGAATCTCTCCCGGAGTTTGAGAGATTTGGACGTGAAAGTGTACCAGTCTTGTCGGGGATTGGGAACCCTTCGCGAGAATGTCCAAAGTTTCAGCGGGATTTCCAGAATGTTGAAAGGAACTCGAAACATGTCAACCTTGGTTTTGAGAATCTCTCCCGGAGTTTGAGAGATTTGGACGTGAAAGGGTACCAGTCTTGTCGGGGATTGGGAACCCTTCGCGAGAATGTCCAAAGTTTCAGCGGGATTTCCAAAATGTTGAAAGGAACTCGAAACATGTCAACCTTGGTTTTGAGAATCTCTCCCGGAGTTTGAGAGATTTGGACGTGAAAGGGTACCAGTCTTGTCGGGGATTGGGAACCCTTCGCGAGAATGTCCAAAGTTTCAGCGGGATTTCCAAAATGTTGAAAGGAACTCGAAACATGTCAACCTTGGTTTTGAGAATCTCTCCCGGAGTTTGAGAGATTTGGACGTGAAAGGGTACCAGTCTTGTCGGGGATTGGGAACCCTTCGCGAGAATGTCCAAAGTTTCAGCGGGATTTCCAAAATGTTGAAAGGAACTCGAAACATGTCAACCTTGGTTTTGAGAATCTCTCCCGGAGTTTGAGAGATTTGGACGTGAAAGGGTACCAGTCTTGTCGGGGATTGGGAACCCTTCGCGAGAATGTCCAAAGTTTCAGCGGGATTTCCAAAATGTTGAAAGGAACTCGAAACATGTCAACCTTGGTTTTGAGAATCTCTCCCGGAGTTTGAGAGATTTGGACGTGAAAGGGTACCAGTCTTGTCGGGGATTGGGAACCCTTCGCCAGAATGTCCAAAGTTTCAGCGGGATTTCCCAAATGTTGAAAGGAACTCGAAACATGTCAACCTTGGTTTTGAGAATCTCTCCCGGAGTTTGAGAGATTTGCACATGTAAGGGTACCAGTCTTGTCGGGGATTGGGAACCCTTTGTGAGAATGTCCAAAGTTTCAGCGGGATTTCCAAAATGTTGAAAGGAACTCGAAACATGTCAACCTGGGTTTGAGAATCTCTCCCGGAGTTTGAGAGATCTGGACGTGAAAGGGTACTAATCTTGTCGGGGATTGGGAACCCTTCGCGAGAATGTCCAAAGTTTCAGCGGGATTTCCAAAATGTTGAAAGGAACTCGAAACATGTCAACCTTGGTTTTGAGAATCTCTCCCGGAGTTTGAGAGATTTGGACGTGAAAGGGTACCAGTCTTGTCGGGGATTGGGAACCCTTCGCGAGAATGTCCAAAGTTTCAGCGGGATTTCCAAAATGTTGAAAGGAACTCAAAACATGTCAACCTTGGTTTTGAGAATCTCTCCCGGAGTTTGAGAGATTTGGACGTGAAAGGGTACCAGTCTTGTCGGGGATTGGGAACCCTTCGCGAGAATGTCCAAAATTTCAGCGGGATTTCCAGAATGTTGAAAGGAACTCGAAACATGTCAACCTTGGTTTTGAGAATCTCTCCCGGAGTTTGAGAGATTTGGACGTGAAAGTGTACCAGTCTTGTCGGGGATTGGGAACCCTTCGCGAGAATGTCCAAAGTTTCAGCGGGATTTCCAGAATGTTGAAAGGAACTCGAAACATGTCAACCTTGGTTTTGAGAATCTCTCCCGGAGTTTGAGAGATTTGGACGTGAAAGGGTACCAGTCTTGTCGGGGGTTGGGAACCCTTCGCGAGAATGTCCAAAGTTTCAGCGGGATTTCCAGAATGTTGAAAGGAACTCGAAACATGTCAACCTTGGTTTTGAGAATCTCTCCCGGAGTTTGAGAGATTTGGACGTGAAAGGGTACCAGTCTTGTCAGGGATTGGGAACCCTTTGCGAGAATGTCCAAAGTTTCAGCGGGATTTCCAAAATGTTGAGAGGAACTCGAAACATGTCAACCTTGGTTTTGAGAATCTCTCCCGGAGTTTGAGAGATTTGGACGTGAAAGGGTACCAGTCTTGTCGGGGATTGGGAACCCTTCGTGAGAATGTCCAAAGTTTCAGCGGGATTTCCAAAATGTTGAAAGGAACTCGAAACATGTCAACCTTGGTTTTGAGAATCTCTCCCGGAGTTTGAGAGATTTGGACGTGAAAGGGTAACAGTCTTGTCGGGGATTGGGAACCCTTCGCGAGAATGTCCAAAGTTTCAGCGGGATTTCCAAAATGTTGAAAGGAACTCGAAACATGTCAACCTTGGTTTTGAGAATCTCTCCCAGAGTTTGAGAGATTTGGACGTGAAAGTGTACCAGTCTTGTCGGGGATTGGGAACCCTTCACGAGAATGTCCAAAGTTTCAGCGGGATTTCCAAAATGTTGAAAGGAACTCGAAACATGTCAACCTTGGTTTTGAGAATCTCTCCCGGAGTTTGAGAGATTTGGACGTGAAAGGGTACCAGTCTTGTCGGGGATTGGGAACCCTTCGTGAGAATGTCCAAAGTTTCAGCGGGATTTCCAAAATGTTGAAAGGAACTCGAAACATGTCAACCTTGGTTTTGAGAATCTCTCCCGGAGTTTGAGAGATTTGGACGTGAAAGGGTACCAGTCTTGTCGGGGATTGGGAACCCTTCGCGAGAATGTCCAAAATTTCAGCGGGATTTCCAGAATGTTGAAAGGAACTCGAAACATGTCAACCTTGGTTTTGAGAATCTCTCCCGGAGTTTGAGAGATTTGGACGTGAAAGGGTACCAGTCTTGTCGGGGATTGGGAACCCTTCGCGAGAATGTCCAAAGTTTCAGCGGGATTTCCAAAATGTTGAAAGGAACTCGAAACATGTCAACCTTGGTTTTGAGAATCTCTCCCGGAGTTTGAGAGATTTGGACGTGAAAGGGTACCAGTCTTGTCGGGGATTGGGAACCCTTCGCGAGAATGTCCAAAGTTTCAGCGGGATTTCCAGAATGTTGAAAGGAACTCGAAACATGTCAACCTTGGTTTTGAGAATCTCTCCCGGAGTTTGAGAGATTTGGACATGAAAGGGTACCAGTCTTGTCGGGGATTGGGAACCCTTCGCGAAAATGTCCAAAGTTTCAGCGGGATTTCCAAAATGTTGAAAGGAACTCGAAACATGTCAACCTTGGTTTTGAGAATCTCTCCCGGAGTTTGAGAGATTTGGACGTGAAAGTGTACCAGTCTTGTCGGGGATTGGGAACCCTTCGCGAGAATGTCCAAAGTTTCAGCGGGATTTCCAGAATGTTGAAAGGAACTCAAAACATGTCAACCTTGGTTTTGAGAATCTCTCCCGGAGTTTGAGAGATTTGGACGTGAAAGGGTACCAGTCTTGTCGGGGGTTGGGAACCCTTCGCGAGAATGTCCAAAGTTTCAGCGGGATTTCCAAAATGTTGAAAGGAACTCGAAACATGTCAACCTTGGTTTTGAGAATCTCTCCCGGAGTTTGAGAGATTTGGACGTGAAAGGGTACCAGTCTTGTCAGGGATTGGGAACCCTTTGCGAGAATGTCCAAAGTTTCAGCGGGATTTCCAAAATGTTGAGAGGAACTCGAAACATGTCAACCTTGGTTTTGAGAATCTCTCCCGGAGTTTGAGAGATTTGGACGTGAAAGGGTACCAGTCTTGTCGGGGATTGGGAACCCTTCGCGAGAATGTCCAAAGTTTCAGCGGGATTTCCAAAATGTTGAGAGGAACTCGAAACATGTCAACCTTGGTTTTGAGAATCTCTCCCGGAGTTTGAGAGATTTGGACGTGAAAGGGTACCAGTCTTGTCGGGGATTGGGAACCCTTCGTGAGAATGTCCAAAGTTTCAGCGGGATTTCCAAAATGTTGAAAGGAACTCGAAACATGTCAACCTTGGTTTTGAGAATCTCTCCCGGAGTTTGAGAGATTTGGACGTGAAAGGGTACCAGTCTTGTCGGGGATTGGGAACCCTTCGCGAGAATGTCCAAAATTTCAGCGGGATTTCCAGAATGTTGAAAGGAACTCGAAACATGTCAACCTTGGTTTTGAGAATCTCTCCCGGAGTTTGAGAGATTTGGACGTGAAAGGGTACCAGTCTTGTCGGGGATTGGGAACCCTTCGCGAGAATGTCCAAAGTTTCAGCGGGATTTCCAAAATGTTGAAAGGAACTCGAAACATGTCAACCTTGGTTTTGAGAATCTCTCCCGGACTTTGAGAGATTTGGACGTGAAAGGGTACCAGTCTTGTCGGGGATTGGGAACCCTTCGCGAGAATGTCCAAAGTTTCAGCGGGATTTCCAGAATGTTGAAAGGAACTCGAAACATGTCAACCTTGGTTTTGAGAATCTCTCCCGGAGTTTGAGAGATTTGGACATGAAAGGGTACCAGTCTTGTCGGGGATTGGGAACCCTTCGCGAAAATGTCCAAAGTTTCAGCGGGATTTCCAAAATGTTGAAAGGAACTCGAAACATGTCAACCTTGGTTTTGAGAATCTCTCCCCGAGTTTGAGAGATTTGGACGTGAAAGGTTACCAGTCTTGTCGGGGATTGGGAACCCTTCGCGAGAATGTCCAAAGTTTCAGCGGGATTTCCAAAATGTTGAAAGGAACTCGAAACATGTCAACCTTGGTTTTGAGAATCTCTCCCGGAGTTTGAGAGATTTGGACGTGAAAGGGTACCAGTCTTGTCGGGGATTGGGAACCCTTCGCGAGAATGTCCAAAGTTTCAGCGGGATTTCCCAAATGTTGAAAGGAACTCGAAACATGTCAACCTTGGTTTTGAGAATCTCTCCCGGAGTTTGAGAGATTTGGACGTGAAAGGGTACCAGTCTTGTCGGGGATTGGGAACCCTTCGTGAGAATGTCCAAAGTTTCAGCGGGATTTCCAAAATGTTGAAAGGAACTCGAAACATGTCAACCTGGGTTTGAGAATCTCTCCCGGAGTTTGAGAGATCTGGACGTGAAAGGGTACTAATCTTGTCGGGGATTGGGAACCCTTCGCGAGAATGTCCAAAGTTTCAGCGGGATTTCCAAAATGTTGAAAGGAACTCGAAACATGTCAACCTTGGTTTTGAGAATCTCTCCCGGAGTTTGAGAGATTTGGACGTGAAAGGGTACCAGTCTTGTCGGGGATTGAGAACCCTTCGCGAGAATGTCCAAAGTTTCAGCGGGATTTCCAAAATGTTGAAAGGAACTCGAAACATGTCAACCTTGGTTTTGAGAATCTCTCCCGGAGTTTGAGAGATCTGGACGTGAAAGGGAACCAATCTTGTCGGGGATTGGGAACCCTTCGCGAGAATGTCCAAAGTTTCAGCGGGATTTCCAAAATGTTGAAAGGAACTCAAAACATGTCAACCTTGGTTTTGAGAATCTCTCCCGGATTTTGAGAGATTTGGACGTGAAAGGGTACCAGTCTTGTCGGGGATTGGGAACCCTTCGCGAGAATGTCCAAAGTTTCAGCGGGATTTCCAAAATGTTGAAAGGAACTCGAAACATGTCAACCTTGGTTTTGAGAATCTCTCCCGGAGTTTGAGAGATTTGGACGTGAAAGGGTACCAGTCTTGTCGGGGATTGGGAACCCTTCGCGAGAATGTCCAAAATTTCAGCGGGATTTCCAGAATGTTGAAAGGAACTCGAAACATGTCAACCTTGATTTTGAGAATCTCTCCCGGAGTTTGAGAGATTTGGACGTGAAAGTGTACCAGTCTTGTCGGGGATTGGGAACCCTTCGCGAGAATGTCCAAAGTTTCAGCGGGATTTCCAGAATGTTGAAAGGAACTCGAAACATGTCAACCTTGGTTTTGAGAATCTCTCCCGGAGTTTGAGAGATTTGGACGTGAAAGGGTACCAGTCTTGTCGGGGATTGGGAACCCTTCGCGAGAATGTCCAAAGTTTCAGCGGGATTTCCAAAATGTTGAAAGGAACTCGAAACATGTCAACCTTGGTTTTGAGAATCTCTCCCGGAGTTTGAGAGATTTGGACGTGAAAGGGTACCAGTCTTGTCGGGGATTGGGAACCCTTCGCGAGAATGTCCAAAGTTTCAGCGGGATTTCCAAAATGTTGAAAGGAACTCGAAACATGTCAACCTTGGTTTTGAGAATCTCTCCCGGAGTTTGAGAGATTTGGACGTGAAAGGGTACCAGTCTTGTCGGGGATTGGGAACCCTTCGCGAGAATGTCCAAAGTTTCAGCGGGATTTCCAAAATGTTGAAAGGAACTCGAAACATGTCAACCTTGGTTTTGAGAATCTCTCCCGGAGTTTGAGAGATTTGGACGTGAAAGGGTACCAGTCTTGTCGGGGATTGGGAACCCTTCGCGAGAATGTCCAAAGTTTCAGCGGGATTTCCAAAATGTCGAAAGGAACTCGAAACATGTCAACCTTGGTTTTGAGAATCTCTCCCGGAGTTTGAGAGATTTGGACGTGAAAGGGTACCAGTCTTGTCGGGGATTGGGAACCCTTCGCGAGAATGTCCAAAGTTTCAGCGGGATTTCCAAAATGTTGAAAGGAACTCGAAACATGTCAACCTTGGTTTTGAGAATCTCTCCCGGAGTTTGAGAGATTTGCACGTGTAAGGGTACCAGTCTTGTCGGGGATTGGGAACCCTTCGTGAGAATGTCCAAAGTTTCAGCGGGATTTCCAAAATGTTGAAAGGAACTCGAAACATGTCAACCTGGGTTTGAGAATCTCTCCCGGAGTTTGAGAGATCTGGACGTGAAAGGGTACTAATCTTGTCGGGGATTGGGAACCCTTCGCGAGAATGTCCAAAGTTTCAGCGGGATTTCCAAAATGTTGAAAGGAACTCGAAACATGTCAACCTTGGTTTTGAGAATCTCTCCCGGAGTTTGAGAGATTTGGACGTGAAAGGGTACCAGTCTTGTCGGGGATTGGGAACCCTTCGCGAGAATGTCCAAAGTTTCAGCGGGATTTCCAAAATGTTGAAAGGAACTCGAAAGATGTCAACCTTGGTTTTGAGAATCTCTCCCGGACTCTGAGAGATCTGGACGTGAAAGGGAACCAATCTTGTCGGGGATTGGGAACCCTTCGCGAGAATGTCCAAAGTTTCAGCGGGATTTCCAAAATGTTGAAAGGAACTCGAAACATGTCAACCTTGGTTTTGAGAATCTCTCCCGGAGTTTGAGAGATTTGGACGTGAAAGGGTACCAGTCTTGTCGGGGATTGGGAACCCTTCGGGAGAATGTCCAAAATTTCAGCGGGATTTCCAAAATGTTGAAAGGAACTCGAAACATGTCAACCTTGGTTTTGAGAATCTCTCCCGGAGTTTGAGAGATTTGGACGTGAAAGTGTACCAGTCTTGTCGGGGATTGGGAACCCTTCGCGAGAATGTCCAAAGTTTCAGCGGGATTTCCAGAATGTTGAAAGGAACTCGAAACATGTCAACCTTGGTTTTGAGAATCTCTCCCGGAGTTTGAGAGATTTGGACGTGAAAGGGTACCAGTCTTGTCGGGGATTGGGAACCCTTCGCGAGAATGTCCAAAGTTTCAGCGGGATTTCCAAAATGTTGAAAGGAACTCGAAACATGTCAACCTTGGTTTTGAGAATCTCTCCCGGAGTTTGAGAGATTTGGACGTGAAAGGGTACCAGTCTTGTCGGGGATTGAGAACCCTTCGCGAGAATGTCCAAAGTTTCAGCGGGATTTCCAAAATGTTGAAAGGAACTCGAAACATGTCAACCTTGGTTTTGAGAATCTCTCCCGGAGTTTGAGAGATTTGGACGTGAAAGGGTACCAGTCTTGTCGGGGATTGGGAACCCTTCGCGAGAATGTCCAAAGTTTCAGCGGGATTTCCAAAATGTTGAAAGGAACTCGAAACATGTCAACCTTGGTTTTGAGAATCTCTCCCGGAGTTTGAGAGATTTGGACGTGAAAGGGTACCAGTCTTGTCGGGGATTGGGAACCCTTCGCGAGAATGTCCAAAGTTTCAGCGGGATTTCCCAAATGTTGAAAGGAACTCGAAACATGTCAACCTTGGTTTTGAGAATCTCTCCCGGAGTTTGAGAGATTTGCACATGTAAGGGTACCAGTCTTGTCGGGGATTGGGAACCCTTCGTGAGAATGTCCAAAGTTTCAGCGGGATTTCCAAAATGTTGAAAGGAACTCGAAACATGTCAACCTGGGTTTGAGAATCTCTCCCGGAGTTTGAGAGATCTGGACGTGAAAGGGTACTAATCTTGTCGGGGATTGGGAACCCTTCGCGAGAATGTCCAAAGTTTCAGCGGGATTTCCAAAATGTTGAAAGGAACTCGAAACATGTCAACCTTGGTTTTGAGAATCTCTCCCGGAGTTTGAGAGATTTGGACGTGAAAGGGTACCAGTCTTGTCGGGGATTGGGAACCCTTCGCGAGAATGTCCAAAGTTTCAGCGGGATTTCCAAAATGTTGAAAGGAACTCGAAAGATGTCAACCTTGGTTTTGAGAATCTCTCCCGGACTCTGAGAGATCTGGACGTGAAAGGGAACCAATCTTGTCGGGGATTGGGAACCCTTCGCGAGAATGTCCAAAGTTTCAGCGGGATTTCCAAAATGTTGAAAGGAACTCGAAACATGTCAACCTTGGTTTTGAGAATCTCTCCCGGAGTTTGAGAGATTTGGACGTGAAAGGGTACCAGTCTTGTCGGGGATTGGGAACCCTTCGCGAGAATGTCCAAAGTTTCAGCGGGATTTCCAAAATGTTGAAAGGAACTCGAAACATGTCAACCTTGGTTTTGAGAATCTCTCCCGGAGTTTGAGAGATTTGGACGTGAAAGGGTACCAGTCTTGTCGGGGATTGGGAACCCTTCGCGAGAATGTCCAAAGTTTCAGCGGGATTTCCAAAATGTTGAGAGGAACTCGAAACATGTCAACCTTGGTTTTGAGAATCTCTCCCGGAGTTTGAGAGATTTGGACAAAGGGTACCAGTCTTGTCGGGGATTGGGAACCCTTCGCGAGAATGTCCAAAGTTTCAGCGGGATTTCCAAAATGTTGAAAGGAACTCGAAACATGTCAACCTTGGTTTTGAGAATCTCTCCCGGAGTTTGAGAGATTTGGACGTGAAAGGGTACCAGTCTTGTCGGGGATTGGGAACCCTTCGCGAGAATGTCCAAAGTTTCAGCGGGATTTCCAAAATGTTGAAAGGAACTCGAAACATGTCAACCTTGGTTTTGAGAATCTCTCCCGGAGTTTGAGAGATTTGGACGTGAAAGGGTACCAGTCTTGTCGGGGATTGGGAACCCTTCGCGAGAATGTCCAAAGTTTCAGCGGGATTTCCAAAATGTTGAAAGGAACTCGAAACATGTCAACCTTGGTTTTGAGAATCTCTCCCGGAGTTTGAGAGATTTGGACGTGAAAGGGTACCAGTCTTGTCGGGGATTGGGAACCCTTCGCGAGAATGTCCAAAGTTTCAGCGGGATTTCCAAAATGTTGAAAGGAACTCGAAACATGTCAACCTTGGTTTTGAGAATCTCTCCCGGAGTTTGAGAGATTTGGACGTGAAAGGGTACCAGTCTTGTCGGGGATTGGGAACCCTTCGCGAGAATGTCCAAAGTTTCAGCGGGATTTCCAGAATGTTGAAAGGAACTCGAAACATGTCAACCTTGGTTTTGAGAATCTCTCCCGGAGTTTGAGAGATTTGGACGTGAAAGGGTACCAGTCTTGTCGGGGATTGGGAACCCTTCGCGAGAATGTCCAAAGTTTCAGCGGGATTTCCAAAATGTTGAAAGGAACTCGAAACATGTCAACCTTGGTTTTGAGAATCTCTCCCGGAGTTTGAGAGATTTGGACGTGAAAGGGTACCAGTCTTGTCGGGGATTGGGAACCCTTCGCGAGAATGTCCAAAGTTTCAGCGGGATTTCCAAATGTTGAAAGGAACTCGAAACATGTCAACCTTGGTTTTGAGAATCTCTCCCGGAGTTTGAGAGATTTGGACGTGAAAGGGTACCAGTCTTGTCGGGGATTGGGAACCCTTCGCGAGAATGTCCAAAGTTTCAGCGGGATTTCCAAAATGTTGAAAGGAACTCGAAACATGTCAACCTTGGTTTTGAGAATCTCTCCCGGAGTTTGAGAGATTTGGACGTGAAAGGGTACGTACCAGTCTTGTCGGGGATTGGGAACCCTTCGCGAGAATGTCCAAAGTTTCAGCGGGATTTCCAGAATGTTGAAAGGAACTCGAAACATGTCAACCTTGGTTTTGAGAATCTCTCCCGGAGTTTGAGAGATTTGGACGTGAAAGGGTACCAGTCTTGTCGGGGATTGGGAACCCTTCGCGAGAATGTCCAAAGTTTCAGCGGGATTTCCAAAATGTTTAAAGGAACTCGAAACATGTCAACCTTGGTTTTGAGAATCTCTCCCGGAGTTTGAGAGATTTGGACGTGAAAGGGTACCAGTCTTGTCGGGGATTGGGAACCCTTCGCGAGAATGTCCAAAGTTTCAGCGGGATTTCCAAAATGTTGAAAGGAACTCGAAACATGTCAACCTTGGTTTTGAGAATCTCTCCCGGAGTTTGAGAGATTTGGACCTGAAAGGGTACCAGTCTTGTCGGGGATTGGGAACCCTTCGCGAGAATGTCCAAAGTTTCAGCGGGATTTCCAAAATGTTGAAAGGAACTCGAAACATGTCAACCTTGGTTTTGAGAATCTCTCCCGGAGTTTGAGAGATTTGGACGTGAAAGGGTACCAGTCTTGTCGGGGATTGGGAACCCTTCGCGAGAATGTCCAAAGTTTCAGCAGGATTTCCAGAATGTTGAAAGGAACTCGAAACATGTCAACCTTGGTTTTGAGAATCTCTCCCGGAGTTTGAGAGATTTGGACGTGAAAGGGTACCAGTCTTGTCGGGGATTGGGAACCCTTCGCGAGAATGTCCAAAGTTTCAGCGGGATTTCCAAAATGTTGAAAGGAACTCGAAACATGTCAACCTTGGTTTTGAGAATCTCTCCCAGAGTTTGAGAGATTTGGACGTGAAAGGGTACCAGTCTTGTCGGGGATTGGGAACCCTTTGCGAGAATGTCCAAAGTTTCAGCGGGATTTCCAAAATGTTGAAAGGAACTCGAAACATGTCAACCTTGGTTTTGAGAATCTCTCCCGGAGTTTGAGAGATTTGGACGTGAAAGGGTACCAGTCTTGTCGGGGATTGGGAACCCTTCGCGAGAATGTCCAAAGTTTCAGCGGGATTTCCAAAATGTTGAAAGGAACTCGAAACATGTCAACCTTGGTTTTGAGAATCTCTCCCGGAGTTTGAGAGATTTGGACGTGAAAGGGTACCAGTCTTGTCGGGGATTGGGAACCCTTCGCGAGAATGTCCAAAATTTCAGCGGGATTTCCAGAATGTTGAAAGGAACTCGAAACATGTCAACCTTGGTTTTGAGAATCTCGCCCGGAGTTTGAGAGATTTGGACGTGAAAGGGTACCAGTCTTGTCGGGGATTGGGAACCCTTCGCGAGAATGTCCAAAGTTTCAGCGGGATTTCCAGAATGTTGAAAGGAACTCGAAACATGTCAACCTTGGTTTTGAGAATCTCTCCCGGAGTTTGAGAGATTTGGACGTGAAAGGGTACCAGTCTTGTCGGGGATTGGGAACCCTTCGCCAGAATGTCCAAAGTTTCAGCGGGATTTCCAAAATGTTGAGAGGAACTCGAAACATGTCAACCTTGGTTTTGAGAATCTCTCCCGGAGTTTGAGAGATCTGGACGTGAAAGGGAACCAATCTTGTCGGGGATTGGGAACCCTTCGCGAGAATGTCCGAAGTTTCAGCGGGATTTCCAAAATGTTGAAAGGAACTCGAAACATGTCAACCTTGGTTTTGAGAATCTCTCCCGGAGTTTGAGAGATCTGGACGTGAAAGGGAACCAATCTTGTCGGGGATTGGGAACCCTTCGCGAGAATGTCCAAAGTTTCAGCGGGATTTCCAAAATGTTGAAAGGAACTCGAAACATGTCAACCTTGGTTTTGAGAATCTCTCCCGGAGTTTGAGAGATTTGGACGTGAAAGGGTACCAGTCTTGTCGGGGACTGGGAACCCTTCGCGAGAATGTCCAAAGCTTCAGCGGGATTTCCAAAATGTTGAAAGGAACTCGAAACATGTCAACCTTGGTTTTGAGAATCTCTCCCAGAGTTTGAGAGATTTGGACGTGAAAGTGTACCAGTCTTGTCGGGGATTGGGAACCCTTCGCGAGAATGTCCAAAGTTTCAGCGGGATTTCCAAAATGTTGAAAGGAACTCGAAACATGTCAACCTTGGTTTTGAGAATCTCTCCCGGAGTTTGAGAGATTTGGACGTGAAAGGGTACCAGTCTTGTCGGGGATTGGGAACCCTTCGCGAGAATGTCCAAAGTTTCAGCGGGATTTCCAAAATGTTGAAAGGAACTCGAAACATGTCAACCTTGGTTTTGAGAATCTCTCCCGGAGTTTGAGAGATTTGGACGTGAAAGGGTACCAGTCTTGTCGGGGATTGGGAACCCTTCGCCAGAATGTCCAAAGTTTCAGCGGGATTTCCAAAATGTTGAAAGGAACTCGAAACATGTCAACCTTGGTTTTGAGAATCTCTCCCGGAGTTTGAGAGATTTGGACGTGAAAGTGTACCAGTCTTGTCGGGGATTGGGAACCCTTCGCGAGAATGTCCAAAGTTTCAGCGGGATTTCCAAAATGTTGAAAGGAACTCGAAACATGTCAACCTTGGTTTTGAGAATCTCTCCCGGAGTTTGAGAGATTTGGACGTGAAAGGGTACCAGTCTTGTCGGGGATTGGGAACCCTTCGCGAGAATGTCCAAAGTTTCAGCGGGATTTCCAAAATGTTGAAAGGAACTCGAAACATGTCAACCTTGGTTTTGAGAATCTCTCCCGGAGTTTGAGAGATTTGGACGTGAAAGGGTACCAGTCTTGTCGGGGATTGGGAACCCTTCGCGAGAATGTCCAAACTTTCAGCGGGATTTCCAGAATGTTGAAAGGAACTCGAAAGATGTCAACCTTGGTTTTGAGAATCTCTCCCGGAGTTTGAGAGATTTGGACGTGAAAGGGTACCAGTCTTGTCGGGGATTGGGAACCCTTCGCGAGAATGTCCAAAGTTTCAGCGGGATTTCCAAAATGTTGAAAGGAACTCGAAACATGTCAACCTTGGTTTTGAGAATCTCTCCCGGAGTTTGAGAGATTTGGACGTGAAAGGGTACCAGTCTTGTCGGGGATTGGGAACCCTTCGCCAGAATGTCCAAAGTTTCAGCGGGATTTCCAAAATGTTGAAAGGAACTCGAAACATGTCAACCTTGGTTTTGAGAATCTCTCCCGGAGTTTGAGAGATTTGGACGTGAAAGGGTACCAGTCTTGTCGGGGATTGGGAACCCTTCGCGAGAATGTCCAAAGTTTCAGCGGGATTTCCAAAATGTTGAAAGGAACTCGAAACATGTCAACCTTGGTTTTGAGAATCTCTCCCGGAGTTTGAGAGATTTGGACGTGAAAGGGTACCAGTCTTGTCGGGGATTGGGAACCCTTCGCGAGAATGTCCAAAGTTTCAGCGGGATTTCCAAAATGTTGAAAGGAACTCGAAACATGTCAACCTTGGTTTTGAGAATCTCTCCCGGAGTTTGAGAGATTTGGACGTGAAAGGGTACCAGTCTTGTCGGGGATTGGGAACCCTTCGCGAGAATGTCCAAAGTTTCAGCGGGATTTCCAAAATGTTGAAAGGAACTCGAAACATGTCAACCTTGGTTTTGAGAATCTCTCCCGGAGTTTGAGAGATTTGGACCTGAAAGGGTACCAGTCTTGTCGGGGATTGGGAACCCTTCGCGAGAATGTCCAAAGTTTCAGCGGGATTTCCAAAATGTTGAAAGGAACTCGAAACATGTCAACCTTGGTTTTGAGAATCTCTCCCGGAGTTTGAGAGATTTGGACGTGAAAGGGTACCAGTCTTGTCGGGGATTGGGAACCCTTCGCGAGAATGTCCAAACTTTCAGCGGGATTTCCAGAATGTTGAAAGGAACTCGAAAGATGTCAACCTTGGTTTTGAGAATCTCTCCCGGAGTTTGAGAGATTTGGACGTGAAAGGGTACCAGTCTTGTCGGGGATTGGGAACCCTTCGCGAGAATGTCCAAAGTTTCAGCGGGATTTCCAAAATGTTGAAAGGAACTCGAAACATGTCAACCTTGGTTTTGAGAATCTCTCCCGGAGTTTGAGAGATTTGGACGTGAAAGGGTACCAGTCTTGTCGGGGATTGGGAACCCTTCGCCAGAATGTCCAAAGTTTCAGCGGGATTTCCAAAATGTTGAAAGGAACTCGAAACATGTCAACCTTGGTTTTGAGAATCTCTCCCGGAGTTTGAGAGATTTGGACGTGAAAGGGTACCAGTCTTGTCGGGGATTGGGAACCCTTCGCGAGAATGTCCAAAGTTTCAGCGGGATTTCCAAAATGTTGAAAGGAACTCGAAACATGTCAACCTTGGTTTTGAGAATCTCTCCCGGAGTTTGAGAGATTTGGACGTGAAAGGGTACCAGTCTTGTCGGGGATTGGGAACCCTTCGCGAGAATGTCCAAAGTTTCAGCGGGATTTCCAAAATGTTGAAAGGAACTCGAAACATGTCAACCTTGGTTTTGAGAATCTCTCCCGGAGTTTGAGAGATTTGGACGTGAAAGGGTACCAGTCTTGTCGGGGATTGGGAACCCTTCGCGAGAATGTCCAAAGTTTCAGCGGGATTTCCAAAATGTTGAAAGGAACTCGAAACATGTCAACCTTGGTTTTGAGAATCTCTCCCGGAGTTTGAGAGATTTGGACCTGAAAGGGTACCAGTCTTGTCGGGGATTGGGAACCCTTCGCGAGAATGTCCAAAGTTTCAGCGGGATTTCCAAAATGTTGAAAGGAACTCGAAACATGTCAACCTTGGTTTTGAGAATCTCTCCCGGAGTTTGAGAGATTTGGACGTGAAAGGGTACCAGTCTTGTCGGGTATTGGGAACCCTTCGCGAGAATGTCCAAAGTTTCAGCAGGATTTCCAGAATGTTGAAAGGAACTCGAAACATGTCAACCTTGGTTTTGAGAATCTCTCCCGGAGTTGGAGAGATTTGGACGTGAAAGGGTACCAGTCTTGTCGGGGATTGGGAACCCTTCGCGAGAATGTCCAAAGTTTCAGCGGGATTTCCAAAATGTTGAAAGGAACTCGAAACATGTCAACCTTGGTTTTGAGATTCTCTCCCGGAGTTTGAGAGATTTGGACGTGAAAGGGTACCAGTCTTGTCGGGGATTGGGAACCCTTTGCGAGAATGTCCAAAGTTTCAGCGGGATTTCCAAAATGTTGAAAGGAACTCGAAACATGTCAACCTTGGTTTTGAGAATCTCTCCCGGAGTTTGAGAGATTTGGACGTGAAAGGGTACCAGTCTTGTCGGGGATTGGGATCCCTTCGCGAGAATGTCCAAAGTTTCAGCGGGATTTCCAAAATGTTGAAAGGAACTCGAAACATGTGAACCTTGGTTTTGAGAATCTCTCCCGGAGTTTGAGAGATTTGGACGTGAAAGGGTACCAGTCTTGTCGGGGATTGGGAACCCTTCGCGAGAATGTCCAAAGTTTCAGCGGGATTTCCAAAATGTTGAAAGGAACTCGAAACATGTCAACCTTGGTTTTGAGAATCTCTCCCGGAGTTTGAGAGATTTGGACGTGAAAGGGTACCAGTCTTGTCGGGGATTGGGAACCCTTCGCGAGAATGTCCAAAGTTTCAGCGGGATTTCCAGAATGTTGAAAGGAACTCGAAACATGTCAACCTTGGTTTTGAGAATCTCTCCCGGAGTTTGAGAGATTTGGACGTGAAAGGGTACCAGTCTTGTCGGGGATTGGGAACCCTTCGCGAGAATGTCCAAAGTTTCAGCGGGATTTCCAGAATGTTGAAAGGAACTCGAAACATGTCAACCTTGGTTTTGAGAATCTTTCCCGGAGTTTGAGAGATTTGGACGTGAAAGGGTACCAGTCTTGTCGGGGATTGGGAACCCTTCGCCAGAATGTCCAAAGTTTCAGCGGGATTTCCAAAATGTTGAGAGGAACTCGAAACATGTCAACCTTGGTTTTGAGAATCTCTCCCGGAGTTTGAGAGATCTGGACGTGAAAGGGAACCAATCTTGTCGGGGATTGGGAACCCTTCGCGAGAATATCCAAAGTTTCAGCGGGATTTCCAAAATGTTGAAAGGAACTCGAAACATGTCAACCTTGGTTTTGAGAATCTCTCCCGGAGTTTGAGAGATCTGGACGTGAAAGGGAACCAATCTTGTCGGGGATTGGGAACCCTTCGCGAGAATGTCCAAAGTTTCAGCGGGATTTCCAAAATGTTGAAAGGAACTCGAAACATGTCAACCTTGGTTTTGAGAATCTCTCCCGGAGTTTGAGAGATTTGGACGTGAAAGGGTACCAGTCTTGTCGGGGATTGGGAACCCTTCGCGAGAATGTCCAAAGCTTCAGCGGGATTTCCAAAATGTTGAAAGGAACTCGAAACATGTCAACCTTGGTTTTGAGAATCTCTCCCAGAGTTTGAGAGATTTGGACGTGAAAGTGTACCAGTCTTGTCGGGGATTGGGAACCCTTCGCGAGAATGTCCAAAGTTTCAGCGGGATTTCCAAAATGTTGAAAGGAACTCGAAACATGTCAACCTTGGTTTTGAGAATCTCTCCCGGAGTTTGAGAGATTTGGACGTGAAAGGGTACCAGTCTTGTCGGGGATTGGGAACCCTTCGCGAGAATGTCCAAAGTTTCAGCGGGATTTCCAAAATGTTGAAAGGAACTCGAAACATGTCAACCTTGGTTTTGAGAATCTCTCCCGGAGTTTGAGAGATTTGGACGTGAAAGGGTACCAGTCTTGTCGGGGATTGGGAACCCTTCGCGAGAATGTCCAAAATTTCAGCGGGATTTCCAGAATGTTGAAAGGAACTCGAAACATGTCAACCTTGGTTTTGAGAATCTCTCCCGGAGTTTGAGAGATTTGGACGTGAAAGGGTACCAGTCTTGTCGGGGATTGGGAACCCTTCGCCAGAATGTCCAAAGTTTCAGCAGGATTTCCAGAATGTTGAAAGGAACTCGAAACATGTCAACCTTGGTTTTGAGAATCTCTCCTGGAGTTTGAGAGATTTGGACGTGAAAGGGTACCAGTCTTGTCGGGGATTGGGAACCCTTCGCGAGAATGTCCAAAGTTTCAGCGGGATTTCCAAAATGTTGAAAGGAACTCGAAACATGTCAACCTTGGTTTTGAGAATCTCTCCCAGAGTTTGAGAGATTTGGACGTGAAAGGGTACCAGTCTTGTCGGGGATTGGGAACCCTTTGCGAGAATGTCCAAAGTTTCAGCGGGATTTCCAAAATGTTGAAAGGAACTCGAAACATGTCAACCTTGGTTTTGAGAATCTCTCCCGGAGTTTGAGAGATTTGGACGTGAAAGGGTACCAGTCTTGTCGGGGATTGGGAACCCTTCGCGAGAATGTCCAAAGTTTCAGCGGGATTTCCAAAATGTTGAAAGGAACTCGAAACATGTCAACCTTGGTTTTGAGAATCTCTCCCGGAGTTTGAGAGATTTGGACGTGAAAGGGTACCAGTCTTGTCGGGGATTGGGAACCCTTCGCGAGAATGTCCAAAGTTTCAGCGGGATTTCCAAAATGTTGAAAGGAACTCGAAACATGTCAACCTTGGTTTTGAGAATCTCTCCCAGAGTTTGAGAGATTTGGACGTGAAAGGGTACCAGTCTTGTCGGGGATTGGGAACCCTTCGCGAGAATGTCCAAAATTTCAGCGGGATTTCCAGAATGTTGAAAGGAACTCGAAACATGTCAACCTTGGTTTTGAGAATCTCTCCCGGAGTTTGAGAGATTTGGACGTGAAAGGGTACCAGTCTTGTCGGGGATTGGGAACCCTTCGCGAGAATGTCCAAAGTTTCAGCGGGATTTCCAAAATGTTGAAAGGAACTCGAAACATGTCAACCTTGGTTTTGAGAATCTCTCCCGGAGTCTGAGAGATTTGGACGTGAAAGGGTACCAGTCTTGTCGGGGATTGGGAACCCTTCGTGAGAATGTCCAAAGTTTCAGCGGGATTTCCAAAATGTTGAGAGGAACTCGAAACATGTCAACCTTGGTTTTGAGAATCTCTCCCGGAGTTTGAGAGATTTGGACGTGAAAGGGTACCAGTCTTGTCGGGGATTGGGAACCCTTCGCCAGAATGTCCAAAGTTTCAGCGGGATTTCCAAAATGTTGAAAGGAACTCGAAACATGTCAACCTTGGTTTTGAGAATCTCTCCCGGAGTTTGAGCGATTTGGACCTGAAAGGGTACCAGTCTTGTCGGGGATTGGGAACCCTTCGCGAGAATGTCCAAAGTTTCAGCAGGATTTCCAGAATGTTGAAAGGAACTCGAAACATGTCAACCTTGGTTTTGAGAATCTCTCCCGGAGTTTGAGAGATTTGGACGTGAAAGGGTACCAGTCTTGTCGGGGATTGGGAATCCTTCGCGAGAATGTCCAAAGTTTCAGCAGGATTTCCAGAATGTTGAAAGGAACTCGAAACATGTCAACCTTGGTTTTGAGAATCTCTCCTGGAGTTTGAGAGATTTGGACGTGAAAGGGTACCAGTCTTGTCGGGGATTGGGAACCCTTCGCGAGAATGTCCAAAGTTTCAGCGGGATTTCCAAAATGTTGAAAGGAACTCGAAACATGTCAACCTTGGTTTTGAGAATCTCTCCCGGAGTTTGAGAGATTTGGACGTGAAAGGGTACCAGTCTTGTCGGGGATTGGGAACCCTTCGCGAGAATGTCCAAAGTTTCAGCGGGATTTCCAAAATGTTGAAAGGAACTCGAAACATGTCAACCTTGGTTTTGAGAATCTCTCCCGGAGTTTGAGAGATTTGGACGTGAAAGGGTACCAGTCTTGTCGGGGATTGGGAACCCTTCGCGAGAATGTCCAAAGTTTCAGCGGGATTTCCAAAATGTTGAAAGGAACTCGAAACATGTCAACCTTGGTTTTGAGAATCTCTCCCGGAGTTTGAGAGATTTGGACGTGAAAGGGTACCAGTCTTGTCGGGGATTGGGAACCCTTCGCGAGAATGTCCAAAATTTCAGCGGGATTTCCAGAATGTATAAAGGAACTCGAAACATGTCAACCTTGGTTTTGAGAATCTCTCCCGGAGTTTGAGAGATTTGGACGTGAAAGGGTACCAGTCTTGTCGGGGATTGGGAACCCTTCGCGAGAATGTCCAAAGTTTCAGCGGGATTTCCAGAATGTTGAAAGGAACTCGAAACATGTCAACCTTGGTTTTGAGAATCTCTCCCGGAGTTTGAGAGATTTGGACGTGAAAGGGTACCAGTCTTGTCGGGGATTGGGAACCCTTCGCGAGAGTGTCCAAAGTTTCAGCGGGATTTCCAAAATGTTGAAAGGAACTCGAAACATGTCAACCTTGGTTTTGAGAATCTCTCCCGGAGTTTGAGAGATTTGGACGTGAAAGGGTACCAGTCTTGTCGGGGATTGGGAACCCTTCGCGAGAATGTCCAAAGTTTCAGCGGGATTTCCAAAATGTTGAAAGGAACTCGAAACATGTCAACCTTGGTTTTGAGAATCTCTCCCGGAGTTTGAGAGATTTGGACGTGAAAGGGTACCAGTCTTGTCGGGGATTGGGAACCCTTCGCCAGAATGTCCAAAGTTTCAGCGGGATTTCCAAAATGTTGAAAGGAACTCGAAACATGTAAACCTTGGTTTTGAGAATCTCTCCCGGAGTTTGAGAGATTTGGACGTGAAAGGGTACCAGTCTTGTCGGGGATTGGGAACCCTTCGTGAGAATGTCCAAAGTTTCAGCGGGATTTCCAAAATGTTGAGAGGAACTCGAAACATGTCAACCTTGGTTTTGAGAATCTCTCCCGGAGTTTGAGAGATCTGGACGTGAAAGGGAACCAATCTTGTCGGGGATTGGGAACCCTTCGCGAGAATGTCCAAAGTTTCAGCGGGATTTCCAAAATGTTGAAAGGAACTCGAAACATGTCAACCTTGGTTTTGAGAATCTCTCCCGGAGTTTGAGAGATTTGGACGTGAAAGGGTACCAGTCTTGTCGGGGATTGGGAACCCTTCGCGAGAATGTCCAAAGTTTCAGCAGGATTTCCAGAATGTTGAAAGGAACTCGAAACATGTCAACCTTGGTTTTGAGAATCTCTCCCGGAGTTTGAGAGATTTGGACGTGAAAGGGTACCAGTCTTGTCGGGGATTGGGAATCCTTCGCGAGAATGTCCAAAGTTTCAGCGGGATTTCCAAAATGTTGAAAGGAACTCGAAACATGTCAACCTTGGTTTTGAGAATCTCTCCCAGAGTTTGAGAGATTTGGACGTGAAAGGGTACCAGTCTTGTCGGGGATTGGGAACCCTTTGCGAGAATGTCCAAAGTTTCAGCGGGATTTCCAAAATGTTGAAAGGAACTCGAAACATGTCAACCTTGGTTTTGAGAATCTCTCCCGGAGTTTGAGAGATTTGGACGTGAAAGGGTACCAGTCTTGTCGGGGATTGGGAACCCTTCGCGAGAATGTCCAAAGTTTCAGCGGGATTTCCAAAATGTTGAAAGGAACTCGAAACATGTCACCCTTGGTTTTGAGAATCTCTCCCGGAGTTTGAGAGATTTGGACGTGAAAGGGTACCAGTCGTGTCGGGGATTGGGAACCCTTCGCGAGAATGTCCAAAGTTTCAGCGGGATTTCCAAAATGTTGAAAGGAACTCGAAACATGTCAACCTTGGTTTTGAGAATCTCTCCCGGAGTTTGAGAGATTTGGACGTGAAAGGGTACCAGTCTTGTCGGGGATTGGGAACCCTTCGCGAGAATGTCCAAAATTTCAGCGGGATTTCCAGAATGTATAAAGGAACTCGAAACATGTCAACCTTGGTTTTGAGAATCTCTCCCGGAGTTTGAGAGATTTGGACGTGAAAGGGTACCAGTCTTGTCGGGGATTGGGAACCCTTCGCGAGAATGTCCAAAGTTTCAGCGGGATTTCCAGAATGTTGAAAGGAACTCGAAACATGTCAACCTTGGTTTTGAGAATCTCTCCCGGAGTTTGAGAGATTTGGACGTGAAAGGGTACCAGTCTTGTCGGGGATTGGGAACCCTTCGCGAGAGTGTCCAAAGTTTCAGCGGGATTTCCAAAATGTTGAAAGGAACTCGAAACATGTCAACCTTGGTTTTGAGAATCTCTCCCGGAGTTTGAGAGATTTGGACGTGAAAGGGTACCAGTCTTGTCGGGGATTGGGAACCCTTCACGAGAATGTCCAAAGTTTCAGCGGGATTTCCAAAATGTTGAAAGGAACTCGAAACATGTCAACCTTGGTTTTGAGAATCTCTCCCGGAGTTTGAGAGATTTGGACGTGAAAGGGTACCAGTCTTGTCGGGGATTGGGAACCCTTCGCCAGAATGTCCAAAGTTTCAGCGGGATTTCCAAAATGTTGAAAGGAACTCGAAACATGTAAACCTTGGTTTTGAGAATCTCTCCCGGAGTTTGAGAGATTTGGACGTGAAAGGGTACCAGTCTTGTCGGGGATTGGGAACCCTTCGTGAGAATGTCCAAAGTTTCAGCGGGATTTCCAAAATGTTGAGAGGAACTCGAAACATGTCAACCTTGGTTTTGAGAATCTCTCCCGGAGTTTGAGAGATCTGGACGTGAAAGGGAACCAATCTTGTCGGGGATTGGGAACCCTTCGCGAGAATGTCCAAAGTTTCAGCGGGATTTCCAAAATGTTGAAAGGAACTCGAAACATGTCAACCTTGGTTTTGAGAATCTCTCCCGGAGTTTGAGAGATCTGGACGTGAAAGGGAATCAATCTTGTCGGGGATTGGGAACCCTTCGCGAGAATGTCCAAAGTTTCAGCGGGATTTCCAAAATGTTGAAAGGAACTCGAAACATGTCAACCTTGGTTTTGAGAATCTCTCCCGGAGTTTGAGAGATTTGGACGTGAAAGTGTACCAGTCTTGTCGGGGATTGGGAACCCTTCGCGAGAATGTCCAAAGCTTCAGCGGGATTTCCAAAATGTTGAAAGGAACTCGAAACATGTCAACCTTGGTTTTGAGAATCTCTCCCGGAGTTTGAGAGATTTGGACGTGAAAGGGTACCAGTCTTGTCGGGGATTGGGAACCCTTCGTGAGAATGTCCAAAGTTTCAGCGGGATTTCCAAAATGTTGAGAGGAACTCGAAACATGTCAACCTTGGTTTTGAGAATCTCTCCCGGAGTTTGAGAGATTTGGACGTGAAAGGGTACCAGTCTTGTCGGGGATTGGGAACCCTTCGCGAGAATGTCCAAAATTTCAGCGGGATTTCCAGAATGTTGAAAGGAACTCGAAACATGTCAACCTTGGTTTTGAGAATCTCTCCCGGAGTTTGAGAGATTTGGACGTGAAAGTGTACCAGTCTTGTCGGGGATTGGGAACCCTTCGCGAGAATGTCCAAAGTTTCAGCGGGATTTCCAGAATGTTGAAAGGAACTCGAAACATGTCAACCTTGGTTTTGAGAATCTCTCCCGGACTTTGAGAGATTTGGACGTGAAAGGGTACCAGTCTTGTCGGGGATTGGGAACCCTTCGCGAGAATGTCCAAAGTTTCAGCGGGATTTCCAAAATGTTGAAAGGAACTCGAAACATGTCAACCTTGGTTTTGAGAATCTCTCCCGGAGTTTGAGAGATTTGGACGTGAAAGGGTACCAGTCTTGTCGGGGATTGGGAACCCTTCGCGAGAATGTCCAAAGTTTCAGCGGGATTTCCAAAATGTTGAAAGGAACTCGAAACATGTCAACCTTGGTTTTGAGAATCTCTCCCGGAGTTTGAGAGATTTGCACGTGTAAGGGTACCAGTCTTGTCGGGGATTGGGAACCCTTCGCGAGAATGTCCAAAGTTTCAGCGGGATTTCCAAAATGTTGAAAGGAACTCGAAACATGTCAACCTGGGTTTGAGAATCTCTCCCGGAGTTTGAGAGATCTGGACGTGAAAGGGTACTAATCTTGTCGGGGATTGGGAACCCTTCGCGAGAATGTCCAAAGTTTCAGCGGGATTTCCAAAATGTTGAAAGGAACTCGAAACATGTCAACCTTGGTTTTGAGAATCTCTCCCGGAGTTTGAGAGATTTGGACGTGAAAGGGTACCAGTCTTGTCGGGGATTGGGAACCCTTCGCGAGAATGTCCAAAGTTTCAGCGGGATTTCCAAAATGTTGAAAGGAACTCGAAAGATGTCAACCTTGGTTTTGAGAATCTCTCCCGGACTCTAGAGAGATCTGGACGTGAAAGGGAACCAATCTTGTCTGGGATTGGGAACCCTTCGCGAGAATGTCCAAAGTTTCAGCGGGATTTCCAAAATGTTGAAAGGAACTCGAAACATGTCAACCTTGGTTTTGAGAATCTCTCCCGGAGTTTGAGAGATTTGGACGTGAAAGGGTACCAGTCTTGTCGGGGATTGGGAACCCTTCGCGAGAATGTCCAAAGTTTCAGCGGGATTTCCAAAATGTTGAAAGGAACTCGAAACATGTCAACCTTGGTTTTGAGAATCTCTCCCGGAGTTTGAGAGATTTGGACGTGAAAGGGTACCAGTCTTGTCGGGGATTGGGAACCCTTCGCCAGAATGTCCAAAGTTTCAGCGGGATTTCCAAAATGTTGAAAGGAACTCGAAACATGTAAACCTTGGTTTTGAGAATCTCTCCCGGAGTTTGAGAGATTTGGACGTGAAAGGGTACCAGTCTTGTCGGGGATTGGGAACCCTTCGTGAGAATGTCCAAAGTTTCAGCGGGATTTCCAAAATGTTGAGAGGAACTCGAAACATGTCAACCTTGGTTTTGAGAATCTCTCCCGGAGTTTGAGAGATCTGGACGTGAAAGGGAACCAATCTTGTCGGGGATTGGGAACCCTTCGCGAGAATGTCCAAAGTTTCAGCGGGATTTCCAAAATGTTGAAAGGAACTCGAAACATGTCAACCTTGGTTTTGAGAATCTCTCCCGGATTTTGAGAGATCTGGACGTGAAAGGGAATCAATCTTGTCGGGGATTGGGAACCCTTCGCGAGAATGTCCAAAGTTTCAGCGGGATTTCCAAAATGTTGAAAGGAACTCGAAACATGTCAACCTTGGTTTTGAGAATCTCTCCCGGAGTTTGAGAGATTTGGACGTGAAAGTGTACCAGTCTTGTCGGGGATTGGGAACCCTTCGCGAGAATGTCCAAAGCTTCAGCGGGATTTCCAAAATGTTGAAAGGAACTCGAAACATGTCAACCTTGGTTTTGAGAATCTCTCCCGGAGTTTGAGAGATTTGGACGTGAAAGGGTACCAGTCTTGTCGGGGATTGGGAACCCTTCGTGAGAATGTCCAAAGTTTCAGCGGGATTTCCAAAATGTTGAGAGGAACTCGAAACATGTCAACCTTGGTTTTGAGAATCTCTCCCGGAGTTTGAGAGATTTGGACGTGAAAGGGTACCAGTCTTGTCGGGGATTGAGAACCCTTCGCGAGAATGTCCAAAATTTCAGCGGGATTTCCAGAATGTTGAAAGGAACTCGAAACATGTCAACCTTGGTTTTGAGAATCTCTCCCGGAGTTTGAGAGATTTGGACGTGAAAGTGTACCAGTCTTGTCGGGGATTGGGAACCCTTCGCGAGAATGTCCAAAGTTTCAGCGGGATTTCCAGAATGTTGAAAGGAACTCGAAACATGTCAACCTTGGTTTTGAGAATCTCTCCCGGACTTTGAGAGATTTGGACGTGAAAGGGTACCAGTCTTGTCGGGGATTGGGAACCCTTCGCGAGAATGTCCAAAGTTTCAGCGGGATTTCCAAAATGTTGAAAGGAACTCGAAACATGTCAACCTTGGTTTTGAGAATCTCTCCCGGAGTTTGAGAGATTTGGACGTGAAAGGGTACCAGTCTTGTCGGGGATTGGGAACCCTTCGCGAGAATGTCCAAAGTTTCAGCGGGATTTCCAAAATGTTGAAAGGAACTCGAAACATGTCAACCTTGGTTTTGAGAATCTCTCCCGGAGTTTGAGAGATTTGCACGTGTAAGGGTACCAGTCTTGTCGGGGATTGGGAACCCTTCGTGAGAATGTCCAAAGTTTCAGCGGGATTTCCAAAATGTTGAAAGGAACTCGAAACATGTCAACCTGGGTTTGAGAATCTCTCCCGGAGTTTGAGAGATCTGGACGTGAAAGGGTACTAATCTTGTCGGGGATTGGGAACCCTTCGCGAGAATGTCCAAAGTTTCAGCGGGATTTCCAAAATGTTGAAAGGAACTCGAAACATGTCAACCTTGGTTTTGAGAATCTCTCCCGGAGTTTGAGAGATTTGGACGTGAAAGGGTACCAGTCTTGTCGGGGATTGGGAACCCTTCGCGAGAATGTCCAAAGTTTCAGCGGGATTTCCAAAATGTTGAAAGGAACTCGAAAGATGTCAACCTTGGTTTTGAGAATCTCTCCCGGACTCTAGAGAGATCTGGACGTGAAAGGGAACCAATCTTGTCGGGGATTGGGAACCCTTCGCGAGAATGTCCAAAGTTTCAGCGGGATTTCCAAAATGTTGAAAGGAACTCGAAACATGTCAACCTTGGTTTTGAGAATCTCTCCCGGAGTTTGAGAGATTTGGACGTGAAAGGGTACCAGTCTTGTCGGGGATTGGGAACCCTTCGCGAGAATGTCCAAAGTTTCAGCGGGATTTCCAAAATGTTGAAAGGAACTCGAAACATGTCAACCTTGGTTTTGAGAATCTCTCCCGGAGTTTGAGAGATTTGGACGTGAAAGGGAACCAATCTTGTCGGGGATTGGGAACCCTTCGCGAGAATGTCCAAAGTTTCAGCGGGATTTCCAAAATGTTGAAAGGAACTCGAAACATGTCAACCTTGGTTTTGAGAATCTCTCCCGGAGTTTGAGAGATTTGGACGTGAAAGGGTACCAGTCTTGTCGGGGATTGGGAACCCTTCGCGAGAATGTCCAAAGTTTCAGCGGGATTTCCAAAATGTTGAGAGGAACTCGAAACATGTCAACCTTGGTTTTGAGAATCTCTCCCGGAGTTTGAGAGATTTGGACGTGAAAGGGTACCAGTCTTGTCGGGGATTGGGAACCCTTCGCGAGAATGTCCAAAGTTTCAGCGGGATTTCCAAAATGTTGAAAGGAACTCGAAACATGTCAACCTTGGTTTTGAGAATCTCTCCCAGAGTTTGAGAGATTTGGACGTGAAAGTGTACCAGTCTTGTCGGGGATTGGGAACCCTTCGCGAGAATGTCCAAAGTTTCAGCGGGATTTCCAAAATGTTGAAAGGAACTCGAAACATGTCAACCTTGGTTTTGAGAATCTCTCCCGGAGTTTGAGAGATTTGGACGTGAAAGGGTAGCAGTCTTGTCGGGGATTGGGAACCCTTCGCGAGAATGTCCAAAGTTTCAGCGGGATTTCCAAAATGTTGAAAGGAACTCGAAACATGTCAACCTTGGTTTTGAGAATCTCTCCCGGAGTTTGAGAGATTTGGACGTGAAAGGGTACCAGTCTTGTCGGGGATTGGGAACCCTTCGCGAGAATGTCCAAAGTTTCAGCGGGATTTCCAGAATGTTGAAAGGAACTCGAAACATGTCAACCTTGGTTTTGAGAATCTCTCCCGGAGTTTGAGAGATTTGGACGTGAAAGGGTACCAGTCTTGTCGGGGATTGGGAACCCTTCGCGAGAATGTCCAAAGTTTCAGCGGGATTTCCAAAATGTTGAAAGGAACTCGAAACATGTCAACCTTGGTTTTGAGAATCTCTCCCGGAGTTTGAGAGATTTGGACGTGAAAGGGTACCAGTCTTGTCGGGGATTGGGAACCCTTCGTGAGAATGTCCAAAGTTTCAGCGGGATTTCCAAAATGTTGAGAGGAACTCGAAACATGTCAACCTTGGTTTTGAGAATCTCTCCCGGAGTTTGAGAGATTTGGACGTGAAAGGGTACCAGTCTTGTCGGGGATTGGGAACCCTTCGCGAGAATGTCCAAAGTTTCAGCGGGATTTCCAAAATGTTGAAAGGAACTCGAAACATGTCAACCTTGGTTTTGAGAATCTCTCCCGGAGTTTGAGAGATTTGGACGTGAAAGGGTACCAGTCTTGTCGGGGATTGGGAACCCTTCGCGAGAATGTCCAAAGTTTCAGCGGGATTTCCAAAATGTTGAAAGGAACTCGAAACATGTCAACCTTGGTTTTGAGAATCTCTCCCGGAGTTTGAGAGATTTGGACGTGAAAGGGTACCAGTCTTGTCGGGGATTGGGAACCCTTCGCGAGAATGTCCAAAGTTTCAGCGGGATTTCCAAAATGTTGAAAGGAACTCGAAACATGTCAACCTTGGTTTTGAGAATCTCTCCCGGAGTTTGAGAGATTTGGACGTGAAAGGGTACCAGTCTTGTCGGGGATTGGGAACCCTTCGCGAGAATGTCCAAAGTTTCAGCAGGATTTCCAGAATGTTGAAAGGAACTCGAAACATGTCAACCTTGGTTTTGAGAATCTCTCCCGGAGTTTGAGAGATTTGGACGTGAAAGGGTACCAGTCTTGTCGGGGATTGGGAACCCTTCGCGAGAATGTCCAAAATTTCAGCGGGATTTCCAGAATGTTGAAAGGAACTCGAAACATGTCAACCTTGGTTTTGAGAATCTCTCCCGGAGTTTGAGAGATTTGGACGTGAAAGGGTACCAGTCTTGTCGGTGATTGGGAACCCTTCGCGAGAATGTCCAAAGTTTCAGCGGGATTTCCAGAATGTTGAAAGGAACTCGAAACATGTCAACCTTGGTTTTGAGAATCTCTCCCGGAGTTTGAGAGATTTGGACGTGAAAGGGTACCAGTCTTGTCGGGGATTGGGAACCCTTCGCGAGAATGTCCAAAGTTTCAGCGGGATTTCCAGAATGTTGAAAGGAACTCGAAACATGTCAACCTTGGTTTTGAGAATCTCTCCCGGAGTTTGAGAGATTTGGACGTGAAAGGGTACCAGTCTTGTCGGGGATTGGGAACCCTTCGCCAGAATGTCCAATGTTTCAGCGGGATTTCCAGAATGTTGAAAGGAACTCGAAACATGTCAACCTTGGTTTTGAGAATCTCTCCCGGAGTTTGAGAGATTTGGACGTGAAAGTGTACCAGTCTTGTCGGGGATTGGGAACCCTTCGCGAGAATGTCCAAAGTTTCAGCGGGATTTCCAAAATGTTGAAAGGAACTAGAAACATGTGAACCTTGGTTTTGAGAATCTCTCCCGGAGTTTGAGAGATTTGGACGTGAAAGGGTACCAGTCTTGTCGGGGATTGGGAACCCTTCGTGAGAATGTCCAAAGTTTCAGCGGGATTTCCAAAATGTTGAGAGGAACTCGAAACATGTCAACCTTGGTTTTGAGAATCTCTCCCGGAGTTTGAGAGATCTGGACGTGAAAGGGAACCAATCTTGTCGGGGATTGGGAACCCTTCGCGAGAATGTCCAAAGTTTCAGCGGGATTTCCAAAATGTTGAAAGGAACTCGAAACATGTCAACCTTGGTTTTGAGAATCTCTCCCGGAGTTTGAGAGATCTGGACGTGAAAGGGAACCAATCTTGTCGGGGATTGGGAACCCTTCGCGAGAATGTCCAAAGTTTCAGCGGGATTTCCAAAATGTTGAAAGGAACTCGAAACATGTCAACCTTGGTTTTGAGAATCTCTCCCGGAGTTTGAGAGATTTGGACGTGAAAGGGTACCAGTCTTGTCGGGGATTGGGAACCCTTCGCGAGAATGTCCAAAGCTTCAGCGGGATTTCCAAAATGTTGAAAGGAACTCGAAACATGTCAACCTTGGTTTTGAGAATCTCTCCCAGAGTTTGAGAGATTTGGACGTGAAAGTGTACCAGTCTTGTCGGGGATTGGGAACCCTTCGCGAGAATGTCCAAAGTTTCAGCGGGATTTCCAAAATGTTGAAAGGAACTCGAAACATGTCAACCTTGGTTTTGAGAATCTCTCCCGGAGTTTGAGAGATTTGGACGTGAAAGGGTACTAATCTTGTCGGGGATTGGGAACCCTTCGCGAGAATGTCCAAAGTTTTAGCGGGATTTCCAAAATGTTGAAAGGAACTCGAAACATGTCAACCTTGGTTTTGAGAATCTCTCCCGGAGTTTGAGAGATTTGGACGTGAAAGGGTACCAGTCTTGTCGGGGATTGGGAACCCTTCGCGAGAATGTCCAAAGTTTCAGCGGGATTTCCAGAATGTTGAAAGGAACTCGAAACATGTCAACCTTGGTTTTGAGAATCTCTCCCGGAGTTTGAGAGATTTGGACGTGAAAGGGTAGCAGTCTTGTCGGGGATTGGGAACCCTTCGCGAGAATGTCCAAAGTTTCAGCGGGATTTCCAAAATGTTGAAAGGAACTCGAAACATGTCAACCTTGGTTTTGAGAATCTCTCCCGGAGTTTGAGAGATTTGGACGTGAAAGGGTACCAGTCTTGTCGGGGATTGGGAACCCTGCGTGAGAATGTTCAAAGTTTCAGCGGGATTTCCAAAATGTTGAGAGGAACTCGAAACATGTCAACCTTGGTTTTGAGAATCTCTCCCGGAGTTTGAGAGATTTGGACGTGAAAGGGTACCAGTCTTGTCGGGGATTGGGAACCCTTCGCGAGAATGTCCAAAGTTTCAGCGGGATTTCCAAAATGTTGAAAGGAACTCGAAACATGTCAACCTTGGTTTTGAGAATCTCTCCCGGAGTTTGAGAGATTTGGACGTGGAAGGGTACCAGTCTTGTCGGGGATTGGGAACCCTTCGCGAGAATGTCCAAAGTTTCAGCGGGATTTCCAAAATGTTGAAAGGAACTCGAAACATGTCAACCTTGGTTTTGAGAATCTCTCCCGGAGTTTGAGAGATTTGGACGTGAAAGGGTACCAGTCTTGTCGGGGATTGGGAACCCTTCGCCAGAATGTCCAAAGTTTCAGCAGGATTTCCAGAATGTTGAAAGGAACTCGAAACATGTCAACCTTGGTTTTGAGAATCTCTCCCGGAGTTTGAGAGATTTGGACGTGAAAGGGTACCAGTCTTGTCGGGGATTGGGAACCCTTCGCGAGAATGTCCAAAGTTTCAGCGGGATTTCCAAAATGTTGAAAGGAACTCGAAACATGTCAACCTTGGTTTTGAGAATCTCTCCCAGAGTTTGAGAGATTTGGACGTGAAAGGGTACCAGTCTTGTCGGGGATTGGGAACCCTTTGCGAGAATGTCCAAAGTTTCAGCGGGATTTCCAAAATGTTGAAAGGAACTCGAAACATGTCAACCTTGGTTTTGAGAATCTCTCCCGGAGTTTGAGAGATTTGGACGTGAAAGGGTACCAGTCTGTCGGGGATTGGGAACCCTTCGCGAGAATGTCCAAAGTTTCAGCGGGATTTCCAAAATGTTGAAAGGAACTAGAAACATGTGAACCTTGGTTTTGAGAATCTCTCCCGGACTTTGAGAGATTTGGACGTGAAAGGGTACCAGTCTTGTCGGGGATTGGGAACCCTTCGCGAGAATGTCCAAAGTTTCAGCGGGATTTCCAAAATGTTGAAAGGAACTCGAAACATGTCAACCTTGGTTTTGAGAATCTCTCCCGGAGTTTGAGAGATTTGGACGTGAAAGGGTACCAGTCTTGTCGGGGATTGGGAACCCTTCGCGAGAATGTCCAAAATTTCAGCGGGATTTCCAGAATGTTGAAAGGAACTCGAAACATGTCAACCTTGGTTTTGAGAATCTCTCCCGGAGTTTGAGAGATTTGGACGTGAAAGGGTACCAGTCTTGTCGGGGATTGGGAACCCTTCGCGAGAATGTCCAAAGTTTCAGCGGGATTTCCAGAATGTTGAAAGGAACTCGAAACATGTCAACCTTGGTTTTGAGAATCTCTCCCGGAGTTTGAGAGATTTGGACGTGAAAGGGTACCAGTCTTGTCGGGGATTGGGAACCCTTCGCGAGAGTGTCCAAAGTTTCAGCGGGATTTCCAAAATGTTGAAAGGAACTCGAAACATGTCAACCTTGGTTTTGAGAATCTCTCCCGGAGTTTGAGAGATTTGGACGTGAAAGGGTACCAGTCTTGTCGGGGATTGGGAACCCTTCGCCAGAATGTCCAAAGTTTCAGCGGGATTTCCAGAATGTTGAAAGGAACTCGAAACATGTCAACCTTGGTTTTGAGAATCTCTCCCGGAGTTTGAGAGATTTGGACGTGAAAGGGTACCAGTCTTGTCGGGGATTGGGAACCCTTCGCCAGAATGTCCAAAGTTTCAGCGGGATTTCCAAAATGTTGAAAGGAACTCGAAACATGTAAACCTTGGTTTTGAGAATCTCTCCCGGAGTTTGAGAGATTTGGACGTGAAAGGGTACCAGTCTTGTCGGGGATTGGGAACCCTTCGTGAGAATGTCCAAAGTTTCAGCGGGATTTCCAAAATGTTGAGAGGAACTCGAAACATGTCAACCTTGGTTTTGAGAATCTCTCCCGGAGTTTGAGAGATATGGACGTGAAAGGGAACCAATCTTGTCGGGGATTGGGAACCCTTCGCGAGAATGTCCAAAGTTTCAGCGGGATTTCCAAAATGTTGAAAGGAACTCGAAACATGTCAACCTTGGTTTTGAGAATCTCTCCCGGAGTTTGAGAGATCTGGACGTGAAAGGGAACCAATCTTGTCGGGGATTGGGAACCCTTCGCGAGAATGTCCAAAGTTTCAGCGGGATTTCCAAAATGTTGAAAGGAACTCGAAACATGTCAACCTTGGTTTTGAGAATCTCTCCCGGAGTTTGAGAGATTTGGACGTGAAAGGGTACCAGTCTTGTCGGGGATTGGGAACCCTTCGTGAGAATGTCCAAAGTTTCAGCGGGATTTCCAAAATGTTGAGAGGAACTCGAAACATGTCAACCTTGGTTTTGAGAATCTCTCCCGGAGTTTGAGAGATTTGGACGTGAAAGGGTACCAGTCTTGTCGGGGATTGGGAACCCTTCGCGAGAATGTCCAAAGTTTCAGCGGGATTTCCAAAATGTTGAAAGGAACTCGAAACATGTCAACCTTGGTTTTGAGAATCTCTCCCGGAGTTTGAGAGATTTGGACGTGAAAGGGTACCAGTCTTGTCGGGGATTGGGAACCCTTCGCGAGAATGTCCAAAGTTTCAGCGGGATTTCCAAAATGTTGAAAGGAACTCGAAACATGTCAACCTTGGTTTTGAGAATCTCTCCCGGAGTTTGAGAGATTTGGACGTGAAAGGGTACCAGTCTTGTCGGGGATTGGGAACCCTTCGCGAGAATGTCCAAAATTTCAGCGGGATTTCCAGAATGTTGAAAGGAACTCGAAACATGTCAACCTTGGTTTTGAGAATCTCTCCCGGAGTTTGAGAGATTTGGACGTGAAAGGGTACCAGTCTTGTCGGGGATTGGGAACCCTTCGCGAGAATGTCCAAAGTTTCAGCGGGATTTCCAGAATGTTGAAAGGAACTCGAAACATGTCAACCTTGGTTTTGAGAATCTCTCCCGGAGTTTGAGAGATTTGGACGTGAAAGGGTACCAGTCTTGTCGGGGATTGGGAACCCTTCGCGAGAATGTCCAAAGTTTCAGCGGGATTTCCAGAATGTTGAAAGGAACTCGAAACATGTCAACCTTGGTTTTGAGAATCTCTCCCGGAGTTTGAGAGATTTGGACGTGAAAGGGTACCAGTCTTGTCGGGGATTGGGAACCCTTCGCGAGAATGTCCAAAGTTTCAGCGGGATTTCCAAAATGTTGAAAGGAACTCGAAACATGTAAACCTTGGTTTTGAGAATCTCTCCCGGAGTTTGAGAGATTTGGACGTGAAAGGGTACCAGTCTTGTCGGGGATTGGGAACCCTTCGTGAGAATGTCCAAAGTTTCAGCGGGATTTCCAAAATGTTGAGAGGAACTCGAAACATGTCAACCTTGGTTTTGAGAATCTCTCCCGGAGTTTGAGAGATTTGGACGTGAAAGGGTACCAGTCTTGTCGGGGATTGGGAACCCTTCGCGAGAATGTCCAAAGTTTCAGCGGGATTTCCAAAATGTTGAAAGGAACTCGAAACATGTCAACCTTGGTTTTGAGAATCTCTCCCGGAGTTTGAGAGATCTGGACGTGAAAGGGTACCAGTCTGTCGGGGATTGGGAACCCTTCGCGAGAATGTCCAAAGTTTCAGCGGGATTTCCAAAATGTTGAGAGGAACTCGAAACATGTCAACCTTGGTTTTGAGAATCTCTCCCGGAGTTTGAGAGATTTGGACGTGAAAGGGTACCAGTCTTGTCGGGGATTGGGAACCCTTCGCGAGAATGTCCAAAGTTTCAGCGGGATTTCCAAAATGTTGAAAGGAACTCGAAACATGTCAACCTTGGTTTTGAGAATCTCTCCCGGAGTTGGAGAGATTTGGACGTGAAAGGGTACCAGTCTTGTCGGGGATTGGGAACCCTTCGCGAGAATGTCCAAAGTTTCAGCGGGATTTCCAAAATGTTGAAAGGAACTCGAAACATGTCAACCTTGGTTTTGAGAATCTCTCCCGGAGTTTGAGAGATTTGGACGTGAAAGGGTACCAGTCTTGTCGGGGATTGGGAACCCTTCGCGAGAATGTCCAAAGTTTCAGCGGGATTTCCAGAATGTTGAAAGGAACTCGAAACATGTCAACCTTGGTTTTGAGAATCTCTCCCGGAGTTTGAGAGATTTGGACGTGAAAGGGTACCAGTCTTGTCGGGGATTGGGAACCCTTTGCGAGAATGTCCAAAGTTTCAGCGGGATTTCCAAAATGTTGAAAGGAACTCGAAACATGTTAACCTTGGTTTTGAGAATCTCTCCCGGAGTTTGAGAGATTTGGACGTGAAAGGGTACCAGTCTTGTCGGGGATTGGGAACCCTTCGTGAGAATGTCCAAAGTTTCAGCGGGATTTCCAAAATGTTGAAAGGAACTCGAAACATGTCAACCTTGGTTTTGAGAATCTCTCCCGGAGTTTGAGAGATTTGGACGTGAAAGGGTACCAGTCTTGTCGGGGATTGGGAACCCTTCGCGAGAATGTCCAAAGTTTCAGCGGGATTTCCAAAATGTTGAAAGGAACTCGAAACATGTCAACCTTGGTTTTGAGAATCTCTCCCGGAGTTTGAGAGATTTGGACGTGAAAGGGTACCAGTCTTGTCGGGGATTGGGAACCCTTCGCGAGAATGTCCAAAATTTCAGCGGGATTTCCAAAATGTTGAAAGGAACTCGAAACATGTCAACCTTGGTTTTGAGAATCTCTCCCGGAGTTTGAGAGATTTGGACGTGAAAGGGTACCAGTCTTGTCGGGGATTGGGAACCCTTCGCGAGAATGTCCAAAGTTTCAGCGGGATTTCCAAAATGTTGAAAGGAACTCGAAACATGTCAACCTTGGTTTTGAGAATCTCTCCCGGAGTTTGAGAGATTTGGACCTGAAAGGGTACCAGTCTTGTCGGGGATTGGGAACCCTTCGCGAGAATGTCCAAAGTTTCAGCGGGATTTCCAAAATGTTGAAAGGAACTCGAAACATGTCAACCTTGGTTTTGAGAATCTCTCCCGGAGTTTGAGAGATTTGGACGTGAAAGGGTACCAGTCTTGTCGGGGATTGGGAACCCTTCGCCAGAATGTCCAAAGTTTCAGCGGGATTTCCAAAATGTTGAAAGGAACTCGAAACATGTCAACCTTGGTTTTGAGAATCTCTCCCAGAGTTTGAGAGATTTGGACGTGAAAGGGTACCAGTCTTGTCGGGGATTGGGAACCCTTTGCGAGAATGTCCAAAGTTTCAGCGGGATTTCCAAAATGTTGAAAGGAACTCAAAACATGTCAACCTTGGTTTTGAGAATCTCTCCCGGAGTTTGAGAGATTTGGACGTGAAAGGGTACCAGTCTTGTCGGGGATTGGGAACCCTTCGCGAGAATGTCCAAAGTTTCAGCGGGATTTCCAAAATGTTGAAAGGAACTAGAAACATGTGAACCTTGGTTTTGAGAATCTCTCCCGGACTTTGAGAGATTTGGACGTGAAAGGGTACCAGTCTTGTCGGGGATTGGGAACCCTTCGCGAGAATGTCCAAAGTTTCAGCGGGATTTCCAAAATGTTGAAAGGAACTCGAAACATGTCAACCTTGGTTTTGAGAATCTCTCCCGGAGTTTGAGAGATTTGGACGTGAAAGGGTACCAGTCTTGTCGGGGATTGGGAACCCTTCGCGAGAATGTCCAAAATTTCAGCGTGATTTCCAGAATGTTGAAAGGAACTCGAAACATGTCAACCTTGGTTTTGAGAATCTCTCCCGGAGTTTGAGAGATTTGGACGTGAAAGGGTACCAGTCTTGTCGGGGATTGGGAACCCTTCGCGAGAATGTCCAAAGTTTCAGCGGGATTTCCAGAATGTTGAAAGGAACTCGAAACATGTCAACCTTGGTTTTGAGAATCTCTCCCGGAGTTTGAGAGTTCTGGACGTGAAAGGGTACCAGTCTTGTCGGGGATTGGGAACCCTTCGCGAGAGTGTCCAAAGTTTCAGCGGGATTTCCAAAATGTTGAAAGGAACTCGAAACATGTCAACCTTGGTTTTGAGAATCTCTCCCGGAGTTTGAGAGATTTGGACGTGAAAGGGTACCAGTCTTGTCGGGGATTGGGAACCCTTCGCCAGAATGTCCAAAGTTTCAGCGGGATTTCCAGAATGTTGAAAGGAACTCGAAACATGTCAACCTTGGTTTTGAGAATCTCTCCCGGAGTTTGAGAGATTTGGACGTGAAAGGGTACCAGTCTTGTCGGGGATTGAGAACCCTTCGCCAGAATGTCCAAAGTTTCAGCGGGATTTCCAAAATGTTGAAAGGAACTCGAAACATGTAAACCTTGGTTTTGAGAATCTCTCCCGGAGTTTGAGAGATTTGGACGTGAAAGGGTACCAGTCTTGTCGGGGATTGGGAACCCTTCGTGAGAATGTCCAAAGTTTCAGCGGGATTTCCAAAATGTTGAGAGGAACTCGAAACATGTCAACCTTGGTTTTGAGAATCTCTCCCGGAGTTTGAGAGATCTGGACGTGAAAGGGAACCAATCTTGTCGGGGATTGGGAACCCTTCGCGAGAATGTCCAAAGTTTCAGCGGGATTTCCAAAATGTTGAAAGGAACTCGAAACATGTCAACCTTGGTTTTGAGAATCTCTCCCGGAGTTTGAGAGATCTGGACGTGAAAGGGAACCAATCTTGTCGGGGATTGGGAACCCTTCGCGAGAATGTCCAAAGTTTCAGCGGGATTTCCAAAATGTTGAAAGGAACTCGAAACATGTCAACCTTGGTTTTGAGAATCTCTCCCGGAGTTTGAGAGATTTGGACGTGAAAGGGTACCAGTCTTGTCGGGGATTGGGAACCCTTCGCGAGAATGTCCAAAGCTTCAGCGGGATTTCCAAAATGTTGAAAGGAACTCGAAACATGTCAACCTTGGTTTTGAGAATCTCTCCCGGAGTTTGAGAGATTTGGACGTGAAAGGGTACCAGTCTTGTCGGGGATTGGGAACCCTTCGCGAGAATGTCCAAAGTTTCAGCGGGATTTCCAAAATGTTGAAAGGAACTCGAAACATGTCAACCTTGGTTTTGAGAATCTCTCCCGGAGTTTGAGAGATTTGGACGTGAAAGGGTACCAGTCTTGTCGGGGATTGGGAACCCTTCGCGAGAATGTCCAAAGTTTCAGCGGGATTTCCAAAATGTTGAAAGGAACTCGAAACATGTCAACCTTGGTTTTGAGAATCTCTCCCGGAGTTTGAGAGATTTGGACGTGAAAGGGTACCAGTCTTGTCGGGGATTGGGAACCCTTCGCGAGAATGTCCAAAATTTCAGCGGGATTTCCAGAATGTTGAAAGGAACTCGAAACATGTCAACCTTGGTTTTGAGAATCTCTCCCGGAGTTTGAGAGATTTGGACGTGAAAGGGTACCAGTCTTGTCGGGGATTGGGAACCCTTCGCGAGAATGTCCAAAGTTTCAGCGGGATTTCCAGAATGTTGAAAGGAACTCGAAACATGTCAACCTTGGTTTTGAGAATCTCTCCCGGAGTTTGAGAGATTTGGACGTGAAAGGGTACCAGTCTTGTCGGGGATTGGGAACCCTTCGCGAGAATGTCCAAAGTTTCAGCGGGATTTCCAAAATGTTGAAAGGAACTCGAAACATGTCAACCTTGGTTTTGAGAATCTCTCCCGGAGTTTGAGAGATTTGGACGTGAAAGGGTACCAGTCTTGTCGGGGATTGGGAACCCTTCGCGAGAATGTCCAAAATTTCAGCGGGATTTCCAGAATGTTGAAAGGAACTCGAAACATGTCAACCTTGGTTTTGAGAATCTCTCCCGGAGTTTGAGAGATTTGGACGTGAAAGGGTACCAGTCTTGTCGGGGATTGGGAACCCTTCGCGAGAATGTCCAAAGTTTCAGCGGGATTTCCAGAATGTTGAAAGGAACTCGAAACATGTCAACCTTGGTTTTGAGAATCTCTCCCGGAGTTTGAGAGATTTGGACGTGAAAGGGTACCAGTCTTGTCGGGGATTGGGAACCCTTCGCGAGAATGTCCAAAGTTTCAGCGGGATTTCCAGAATGTTGAAAGGAACTCGAAACATGTCAACCTTGGTTTTGAGAATCTCTCCCGGAGTTTGAGAGATTTGGACGTGAAAGGGTACCAGTCTTGTCGGGGATTGGGAACCCTTCGCGAGAATGTCCAAAGTTTCAGCGGGATTTCCAAAATGTTGAAAGGAACTCGAAACATGTCAACCTTGGTTTTGAGAATCTCTCCCGGAGTTTGAGAGATTTGGACGTGAAAGGGTACCAGTCTTGTCGGGGATTGGGAACCCTTCGTGAGAATGTCCAAAGTTTCAGCGGGATTTCCAAAATGTTGAGAGGAACTCGAAACATGTCAACCTTGGTTTTGAGAATCTCTCCCGGAGTTTGAGAGATTTGGACGTGAAAGGGTACCAGTCTTGTCGGGGATTGGGAACCCTTCGCGAGAATGTCCAAAGTTTCAGCGGGATTTCCAAAATGTTGAAAGGAACTCGAAACATGTCAACCTTGGTTTTGAGAATCTCTCCCGGAGTTTGAGAGATCTGGACGTGAAAGGGAACCAATCTTGTCGGGGATTGGGAACCCTTCGCGAGAATGTCCAAAGTTTCAGCGGGATTTCCAAAATGTTGAGAGGAACTCGAAACATGTCAACCTTGGTTTTGAGAATCTCTCCCGGAGTTTGAGAGATTTGGACGTGAAAGGGTACCAGTCTTGTCGGGGATTGGGAACCCTTCGCGAGAATGTCCAAAGTTTCAGCGGGATTTCCAAAATGTTGAAAGGAACTCGAAACATGTCAACCTTGGTTTTGAGAATCTCTCCCGGAGTTGGAGAGATTTGGACGTGAAAGGGTACCAGTCTTGTCGGGGATTGGGAACCCTTCGCGAGAATGTCCAAAGTTTCAGCGGGATTTCCAAAATGTTGAAAGGAACTCGAAACATGTCAACCTTGGTTTTGAGAATCTCTCCCGGAGTTTGAGAGATTTGGACGTGAAAGGGTACCAGTCTTGTCGGGGATTGGGAACCCTTCGCGAGAATGTCCAAAGTTTCAGCGGGATTTCCAGAATGTTGAAAGGAACTCGAAACATGTCAACCTTGGTTTTGAGAATCTCTCCCGGAGTTTGAGAGATTTGGACGTGAAAGGGTACCAGTCTTGTCGGGGATTGGGAACCCTTCGCGAGAATGTCCAAAGTTTCAGCGGGATTTCCAGAATGTTGAAAGGAACTCGAAACATGTCAACCTTGGTTTTGAGAATCTCTCCCGGACTTTGAGAGATTTGGACGTGAAAGGGTACCAGTCTTGTCGGGGATTGGGAACCCTTCGCGAGAATGTCCAAAGTTTCAGCGGGATTTCCAGAATGTTGAAAGGAACTCGAAACATGTCAACCTTGGTTTTGAGAATCTCTCCCGGAGTTTGAGAGATTTGGACGTGAAAGGGTACCAGTCTTGTCGGGGATTGGGAACCCTTTGCGAGAATGTCCAAAGTTTCAGCGGGATTTCCAAAATGTTGAAAGGAACTCGAAACATGTCAACCTTGGTTTTGAGAATCTCTCCCGGAGTTTGAGAGATTTGGACGTGAAAGGGTACCAGTCTTGTCGGGGATTGGGAACCCTTCGTGAGAATGTCCAAAGTTTCAGCGGGATTTCCAAAATGTTGAAAGGAACTCGAAACATGTCAACCTTGGTTTTGAGAATCTCTCCCGGAGTTTGAGAGATTTGGACGTGAAAGGGTACCAGTCTTGTCGGGGATTGGGAACCCTTCGCGAGAATGTCCAAAGTTTCAGCGGGATTTCCAAAATGTTGAAAGGAACTCGAAACATGTCAACCTTGGTTTTGAGAATCTCTCCCGGAGTTTGAGAGATTTGGACGTGAAAGGGTACCAGTCTTGTCGGGGATTGGGAACCCTTCGCGAGAATGTCCAAAATTTCAGCGGGATTTCCATAATGTTGAAAGGAACTCGAAACATGTCAACCTTGGTTTTGAGAATCTCTCCCGGAGTTTGAGAGATTTGGACGTGAAAGGGTACCAGTCTTGTCGGGGATTGGAAACCCTTCGCGAGAATGTCCAAAGTTTCAGCGGGATTTCCAAAATGTTGAAAGGAACTCGAAACATGTCAACCTGGGTTTGAGAATCTCTCCCGGAGTTTGAGAGATCTGGACATGAAAGGGTACCAATCTTGTCGGGGATTGGGAACCCTTCGCGAGAATGTCCAAAGTTTCAGCGGGATTTCCAAAATGTTGAAAGGAACTCGAAACATGTCAACCTTGGTTTTGAGAATCTCTCCCGGAGTTTGAGAGATTTGGACGTGAAAGGGTACCAGTCTTGTCGGGGATTGGGAACCCTTCGCGAGAATGTCCAAAGTTTCAGCGGGATTTCCAAAATGTTGAAAGGAACTCGAAACATGTCAACCTTGGTTTTGAGAATCTCTCCCGGAGTTTGAGAGATTTGGACGTGAAAGGGTACCAGTCTTGTCGGGGATTGGGAACCCTTCGCGAGAATGTCCAAAGTTTCAGCGGGATTTCCAAAATGTTTAAAGGAACTCGAAACATGTCAACCTTGGTTTTGAGAATCTCTCCCGGAGTTTGAGAGATTTGGACGTGAAAGGGTAGCAGTCTTGTCGGGGATTGGGAACCCTTCGCGAGAATGTCCAAAGTTTCAGCGGGATTTCCAAAATGTTGAAAGGAACTCGAAACATGTCAACCTTGGTTTTGAGAATCTCTCCCGGAGTTTGAGAGATTTGGACGTGAAAGGGTACCAGTCTTGTCGGGGATTGGGAACCCTTCGCGAGAATGTCCAAAGTTTCAGCGGGATTTCCAAAATGTTGAAAGGAACTCGAAACATGTCAAGCTTGGTTTTGAGAATCTCTCCCGGAGTTTGAGAGATTTGGACGTGAAAGGGTACCAGTCTTGTCGGGGATTGGGAACCCTTCGCGAGAATGTCCAAAGTTTCAGCGGGATTTCCAAAATGTTGAAAGGAACTCGAAACATGTCAACCTTGGTTTTGAGAATCTCTCCCGGAGTTTGAGAGATTTGGACGTGAAAGGGTACCAGTCTTGTCGGGGATTGGAAACCCTTCGCGAGAATGTCCAAAGTTTCAGCGGGATTTCCAAAATGTTGAAAGGAACTCGAAACATGTCAACCTGGGTTTGAGAATCTCTCCCGGAGTTTGAGAGATCTGGACGTGAAAGGGTACCAATCTTGTCGGGGATTGGGAACCCTTCGTGAGAATGTCCAAAGTTTCAGCGGGATTTCCAAAATGTTGAAAGGAACTCGAAACATGTCAACCTTGGTTTTGAGAATCTCTCCCGGAGTTTGAGAGATTTGGACGTGAAAGGGTACCAGTCTTGTCGGGGATTGGGAACCCTTCGCGAGAATGTCCAAAGTTTCAGCGGGATTTCCAAAATGTTGAAAGGAACTCGAAACATGTCAACCTTGGTTTTGAGAATCTCTCCCGGAGTTTGAGAGATTTGGACGTGAAAGGGTACCAGTCTTGTCGGGGATTGGGAACCCTTCGCGAGAATGTCCAAAGTTTCAGCGGGATTTCCAAAATGTTGAAAGGAACTCGAAACATGTCAAGCTTGGTTTTGAGAATCTCTCCCGGAGTTTGAGAGATTTGGACGTGAAAGGGTACCAGTCTTGTCGGGGATTGGAAACCCTTCGCGAGAATGTCCAAAGTTTCAGCGGGATTTCCAAAATGTTGAAAGGAACTCGAAACATGTCAACCTGGGTTTGAGAATCTCTCCCGGAGTTTGAGAGATCTGGACGTGAAAGGGTACCAATCTTGTCGGGGATTGGGAACCCTTCGTGAGAATGTCCAAAGTTTCAGCGGGATTTCCAAAATGTTGAAAGGAACTCGAAACATGTCAACCTTGGTTTTGAGAATCTCTCCCGGAGTTTGAGAGATTTGGACGTGAAAGGGTACCAGTCTTGTCAGGGATTGGGAACCCTTCGCGAGAATGTCCAAAGTTTCAGCGGGATTTCCAAAATGTTGAAAGGAACTCGAAACATGTCAACCTTGGTTTTGAGAATCTCTCCCGGAGTTTGAGAGATTTGGACGTGAAACGGTACCAGTCTTGTCGGGGATTGGGAACCCTTCGCGAGAATGTCCAAAGTTTCAGCGGGATTTCCAAAATGTTGAAAGGAACTCGAAACATGTCAACCTTGGTTTTGAGAATCTCTCCCGGAGTTTGAGAGATTTGGACGTGAAAGGGTACCAGTCTTGTCGGGGATTGGGAACCCTTCGCGAGAATCTCCAAAGTTTCAGCGGGATTTCCAAAATGTTGAAAGGAACTCGAAACATGTCAACCTTGGTTTTGAGAATCTCTCCTGGAGTTTGAGAGATCTGTTCGTGAAAGGGAACCAATCTTGTTGGGGATTGGGAACCCTTCGCGAGAATGTCCAAAGTTTCAGCGGGATTTCCAAAATGTTGAAAGGAACTCGAAACATGTCAACCTTGGTTTTGAGAATCTCTCCCGGAGTTTGAGAGATTTGGACGTGAAAGGGTACCAGTCTTGTCGAGGATTGGGAACCCTTCGCGAGAATGTCCAAAGTTTCAGCGGGATTTCCAAAATGTTGAAAGGAACTCAAAACATGTCAACCTTGGTTTTGAGAATCTCTCCCGGAGTTTGAGAGATTTGGACGTGAAAGGGTACCAATCTTGTCGGGGATTGGGAACCCTTTGCGAGAATGTCCAAAGTTTCAGCGGGATTTCCAAAATGTTGAAAGGAACTCGAAACATGTCAACCTTGGTTTTGAGAATCTCTCCCGGAGTTTGAGAGATTTGGACGTGAAAGGGTACCAGTCTTGTCGGGGATTGGGAACCCTTCGCGAGAATGTCCAAAGTTTCAGCGGGATTTCCAAAATGTTGAAAGGAACTCGAAACATGTCAACCTTGGTTTTGAGAATCTCTCCTGGAGTTTGAGAGATTTGGACGTGAAAGGGTACCAGTCTTGTCGGGGATTGGGAACCCTTCGCGAGAATGTCCAAAGTTTCAGCGGGATTTCCAAAATGTTGAAAGGAACTCGAAACATGTCAACCTTGGTTTTGAGAATCTCTCCCGGAGTTTGAGAGATCTGGACGTGAAAGGGAACCAATCTTGTCGGGGATTGGGAACCCTTCGCGAGAATGTCCAAAGTTTCAGCGGGATTTCCAAAATGTTGAAAGGAACTCGAAACATGTCAACCTTGGTTTTGAGAATCTCTCCCGGAGTTTGAGAGATTTGGACGTGAAAGGGTACCAGTCTTGTCGGGGATTGGGAACCCTTCGCGAGAATGTCCAAAGTTTCAGCGGGATTTCCAAAATGTTGAAAGGAACTCGAAACATGTCAACCTTGGTTTTGAGAATCTCTCCCGGAGTTTGAGAGATTTGGACGTGAAAGGGAACCAATCTTGTCTGGGATTGGGAACCCTTCGCGAGAATGTCCAAAGTTTCAGCGGGATTTCCAAAATGTTGAAAGGAACTCGAAACATGTCAACCTTGGTTTTGAGAATCTCTCCCGGAGTTTGAGAGATTTGGACGTGAAAGGGTACCAGTCTTGTCGGGGATTGGGAACCCTTCGCGAGAATGTCCAAAGTTTCAGCGGGATTTCCAAAATGTTGAAAGGAACTCGAAACATGTCAACCTTGGTTTTGAGAATCTCTCCCGGAGTTTGAGAGATTTGGACGTGAAAGGGTACCAGTCTTGTCGGGGATTGGGAACCCTTCGCGAGAATGTCCAAAGTTTCAGCGGGATTTCTAGAATGTTGAAAGGAACTCGAAACATGTCAACCTTGGTTTTGAGAATCGCTCCCGGAGTTTGAGAGATTTGGACGTGAAAGGGTACCAATCTTGTCGGGGATTGGGAACCCTTCGTGAGAATGTCCAAAGTTTCAGCAGGATTTCCAAAATGTTGAGAGGACTCGAAACATGTCAACCTTGGTTTTGAGAATCTCTCCCGGAGTTTGAGAGATTTGGACGTGAAAGGGTACCAGTCTTGTCGGGGATTGGGAACCCTTCGCGAGAATGTCCAAAGTTTCAGCGGGATTTCCAAAATGTTGAAAGGAACTCGAAACATGTCAACCTTGGTTTTGAGAATCTCTCCCGGAGTTTGAGAGATTTGGACGTGAAAGGGTACCAGTCTTGTCGGGGATTGGGAACCCTTCGCGAGAATCTCCAAAGTTTCAGCGGGATTTCCAGAATGTTGAAAGGAACTCGAAACATGTCAACCTTGGTTTTGAGAATCTCTCCCGGAGTTTGAGAGATTTGGACGTGAAAGGGTACCAGTCTTGTCGGGGATTGGGAACCCTTCGCGAGAATGTCCAAAGTTTCAGCGGGATTTCCAAAATGTTGAAAGGAACTCGAAACATGTCAACCTTGGTTTTGAGAATCTCTCCCGGAGTTTGAGAGATTTGGACGTGAAAGGGTACCAGTCTTGTCGGGGATTGGGAACCCTTCGCGAGAATGTCCAAAGTTTCAGCGGGATTTCCAAAATGTTGAAAGGAACTCGAAACATGTCAACCTTGGTTTTGAGAATCTCTCCCGGAGTTTGAGAGATTTGGACGTGAAAGGGTACCAGTCTTGTCGGGGATTGGGAACCCTTCGCGAGAATGTCCAAAGTTTCAGCAGGATTTCCAAAATGTTGAAAGGAACTCGAAACATGTCAACCTTGGTTTTGAGAATCTCTCCCGGAGTTTGAGAGTTCTGGACGTGAAAGGGTACCAGTCTTGTCGGGGATTTGGAACCCTTCGCGAGAATGTCCAAAGTTTCAGCGGGATTTCCAAAATGTTGAAAGGAACTCGAAACATGTCAACCTTGGTTTTGAGAATCTCTCCCGGAGTTTGAGAGATTTGGACGTGAAAGGGTACCAGTCTTGTCGGGGATTGGGAACCCTTCGCGAGAATGTCCAAAGTTTCAGCGGGATTTCCAAAATGTTGAAAGGAACTCGAAACATGTCAACCTTGGTTTTGAGAATCTCTCCCGGAGTTTGAGAGATTTGGACGTGAAAGGGTACCAGTCTTGTCGGGGATTGGGAACCCTTCGCGAGAATGTCCAAAGTTTCAGCGGGATTTCCAAAATGTTGAAAGGAACTCGAAACATGTCAACCTTGGTTTTGAGAATCTCTCCCAGAGTTTGAGAGATTTGGACGTGAAAGGGTACCAGTCTTGTCGGGGATTGGGAACCCTTCGCGAGAATGTCCAAAGTTTCAGCGGGATTTCCAAAATGTTGAAAGGAACTCAAAACATGTCAGCCTTGGTTTTGAGAATCTCTCCCGGAGTTTGAGAGATTTGGACGTGAAAGGGTACCAATCTTGTCGGGGATTGGGAACCCTTCGCGAGAATGTCCAAAGTTTCAGCGGGATTTCCAAAATGTTGAAAGGAACTCGAAACATGTCAGCCTTGGTTTTGAGAATCTCTCCCGGAGTTTGAGAGATTTGGACGTGAAAGGGTACCAGTCTTGTCGGGGATTGGGAACCCTTCGCGAGAATGTCCAAAGTTTCAGCGGGATTTCCAAAATGTTGAAAGGAACTCAAAACATGTCAGCCTTGGTTTTGAGAATCTCTCCCGGAGTTTGAGAGATTTGGACGTGAAAGGGTACCAATCTTGTCGGGGATTGGGAACCCTTCGCCAGAATGTCCAAAGTTTCAGCGGGATTTCCAAAATGTTGAAAGGAACTCGAAACATGTCAGCCTTGGTTTTGAGAATCTCTCCCGGAGTTTGAGAGATTTGGACGTGAAAGGGTACCAGTCTTGTCAGGGATTGGGAACCCTTCGCGAGAATGTCCAAAGTTTCAGCGGGATTTCCAAAATGTTGAAAGGAACTCGAAACATGTCAACCTTGGTTTTGAGAATCTCTCCCAGAGTTTGAGAGATTTGGATGTGAAAGGTTACCAGTCTTGTCGGGGATTGGGAACCCTTCGCGAGAATGTCCAAAGTTTCAGCGGGATTTCCAAAATGTTGAAAGGAACTCGAAACATGTCAACCTTGGTTTTGAGAATCTCTCCCGGAGTTTGAGAGATTTGGACGTGAAAGGGTACCAGTCTTGTCGGTGATTGGGAACCCTTCGCGAGAATCTCCAAAGTTTCAGCGGGATTTCCAAAATGTTGAAAGGAACTCGAAACATGTCAACCTTGGTTTTGAGAATCTCTCCCGGAGTTTGAGAGATTTGGACGTGAAAGGGTCCCAGTCTTGTCGGGGATTGGGAACCCTTCGCGAGAATGTCCAAAGTTTCAGCGGGATTTCCAAAATGTTGAAAGGAACTCAAAACATGTCAACCTTGGTTTTGAGAATCTCTCCCGGAGTTTGAGAGATTTGGACGTGAAAGGGTACCAATCTTGTCAGGGATTGGGAACCCTTCGCGAGAATGTCCAAAGTTTCAGCGGGATTTCCAAAATGTTGAAAGGAACTCGAAACATGTCAGCCTTGGTTTTGAGAATCTCTCCCGGAGTTTGAGAGATTTGGACGTGAAAGGGTACCAGTCTTGTCGGGGATTGGGAACCCTTCGCGAGAATGTCCAAAGTTTCAGCGGGATTTCCAAAATGTTGAAAGGAACTCGAAACATGTCAACCTTGGTTTTGAGAATCTCTCCCGGAGTTTGAGAGTTCTGGACGTGAAAGGGAACAAATCTTGTCGGGGATTGGGAACCCTTCGCGAGAATGTCCAAAGTTTCAGCGGGATTTCCAGAATGTTAAAAGGAACTCGAAACATGTCAACATTGGTTTTGAGAATCTCTCCCGGAGTTTGAGAGATTTGGACGTGAAAGGGTACCAATCTTGTCGGGGATTGGGAACCCTTCGCGAGAATGTCCAAAGTTTCAGCGGGATTTCCAAAATGTTGAAAGGAACTCGAAACATGTCAACCTTGGTTTTGAGAATCTCTCCCGGAGTTTGAGAGATTTGGACGTGAAAGGGTACCAGTCTTGTCGGGGATTGGGAACCCTTCGCGAGAATGTCCAAAGTTTCAGCGGGATTTCCAAAATGTTGAAAGGAACTCGAAACATGTCAACCTTTGTTTTGAGAATCTCTCCCGGAGTTTGAGAGATTTGGACGTGAAAGGGAACCAATCTTGTCGGGGATTGGGAACCCTTCGCGAGAATGTCCAAAGTTTCAGCGGGATTTCCAAAATGTTGAAAGGAACTCGAAACATGTCAACCTTGGTTTTGAGAATCTCTCCCGGAGTTTGAGAGATTTGGACGTGAAAGGGTACCAGTCTTGTCGGGGATTGGGAACCCTTCGCGAGAATGTCCAAAGTTTCAGCGGGATTTCCAAAATGTTGAAAGGAACTCGAAACATGTCAACCTTGGTTTTGAGAATCTCTCCCGGAGTTTGAGAGATTTGGACGTGAAAGGGTACCAATCTTGTCGGGGATTGGGAACCCTTCGCGAGAATGTCCAAAGTTTCAGCGGGATTTCCAAAATGTTGAAAGGAACTCGAAACATGTCAACCTTGGTTTTGAGAATCTCTCCCGGAGTTTGAGAGATTTGGACGTGAAAGGGTACCAGTCTTGTCGGGGATTGGGAACCCTTCGCGAGAATGTCCAAAGTTTCAGCGGGATTTCCAAAATGTTGAAAGGAACTCGAAACATGTCAACCTTGGTTTTGAGAATCTCTCCCGGAGTTTGAGAGATTTGGACGTGAAAGGGTACCAGTCTTGTCGGGGATTGGGAACCCTTCGCGAGAATGTCCAAAGTTTCAGCGGGATTTCCAAAATGTTGAAAGGAACTCGAAACATGTCAACCTTGGTTTTGAGAATCTCTCCCGGAATTTGAGAGATTTGGACGTGAAAGGGTACCAGTCTTGTCGGGGATTGGGAACCCTTTGCGAGAATGTCCAAAGTTTCAGCGGGATTTCCAAAATGTTGAAAGGAACTCGAAACATGTCAACCTTGGTTTTGAGAATCTCTCCCGGAGTTTGAGAGATTTGGACGTGAAAGGGTACCAGTCTTGTCGGGGATTGGGAACCCTTCGCGAGAATGTCCAAAGTTTCAGCGGGATTTCCAAAATGTTGAAAGGAACTCAAAACATGTCAGCCTTGGTTTTGAGAATCTCTCCCGGAGTTTGAGAGATTTGGACGTGAAAGGGTACCAATCTTGTCGGGGATTGGGAACCCTTCGCGAGAATGTCCAAAGTTTCAGCGGGATTTCCAAAATGTTGAAAGGAACTCGAAACATGTCAGCCTTCGTTTTGAGAATCTCTCCCGGAGTTTGAGAGATTTGGACGTGAAAGGGTACCAGTCTTGTCGGGGATTGGGAACCCTTCGCGAGAATGTCCAAAGTTTCAGCGGGATTTCCAAAATGTTGAAAGGAACTCAAAACATGTCAGCCTTGGTTTTGAGAATCTCTCCCGGAGTTTGAGAGATTTGGACGTGAAAGTGTACCAATCTTGTCGGGGATTGGGAACCCTTCGCGAGAATGTCCAAAGTTTCAGCGGGATTTCCAAAATGTTGAAAGGAACTCGAAACATGTCAGCCTTGGTTTTGAGAATCTCTCCCGGAGTTTGAGAGATTTGGACGTGAAAGGGTACCAGTCTTGTCAGGGATTGGGAACCCTTCGCGAGAATGTCCAAAGTTTCAGCGGGATTTCCAAAATGTTGAAAGGAACTCGAAACATGTCAACCTTGGTTTTGAGAATCTCTCCCAGAGTTTGAGAGATTTGGATGTGAAAGGTTACCAGTCTTGTCGGGGATTGGGAACCCTTCGCGAGAATGTCCAAAGTTTCAGCGGGATTTCCAAAATGTTGAAAGGAACTCGAAACATGTCAACCTTGGTTTTGAGAATCTCTCCCGGAGTTTGAGAGATTTGGACGTGAAAGGGTACCAGTCTTGTCGGGGATTGGGAACCCTTCGCGAGAATGTCCAAAGTTTCAGCGGGATTTCCAAAATGTTGAAAGGAACTCGAAACATGTCAACCTTGGTTTTGAGAATCTCTCCCGGAGTTTGAGAGATTTGGACGTGAAAGGGTACCAGTCTTGTCGGGGATTGGGAACCCTTCGCGAGAATGTCCAAAGTTTCAGCGGGATTTCCAAAATGTTGAAAGGAACTCAAAACATGTCAACCTTGGTTTTGAGAATCTCTCCCGGAGTTTGAGAGATTTGGACGTGAAAGGGTACCAATCTTGTCGGGGATTGGGAACCCTTCGCGAGAATGTCCAAAGTTTCAGCGGGATTTCCAAAATGTTGAAAGGAACTCGAAACATGTCAGCCTTGGTTTTGAGAATCTCTCCCGGAGTTTGAGAGATTTGGACGTGAAAGGGTACCAGTCTTGTCGGGGATTGGGAACCCTTCGCGAGAATGTCCAAAGTTTCAGCGGGATTTCCAAAATGTTGAAAGGAACTCAAAACATGTCAGCCTTGGTTTTGAGAATCTCTCCCGGAGTTTGAGAGATTTGGACGTGAAAGGGTACCAATCTTGTCGGGGATTGGGAACCCTTCGCGAGAATGTCCAAAGTTTCAGCGGGATTTCCAAAATGTTGAAAGGAACTCGAAACATGTCAGCCTTGGTTTTGAGAATCTCTCCCGGAGTTTGAGAGATTTGGACGTGAAAGGGTACCAGTCTTGTCGGGGATTGGGAACCCTTCGCGAGAATGTCCAAAGTTTCAGCGGGATTTCCAAAATGTTGAAAGGAACTCGAAACATGTCAACCTTGGTTTTGAGAATCTCTCCCGGAGTTTGAGAGATTTGGACGTGAAAGGGTACCAGTCTTGTCGGGGATTGGGAACCCTTCGCGAGAATGTCCAAAGTTTCAGCGGGATTTCCAAAATGTTGAAAGGAACTCGAAACATGTCAACCTTGGTTTTGAGAATCTCGCCCAGAGTTTGAGAGATTTGGACGTGAAAGGGTACCAGTCTTGTCGGGGATTGGGAACCCTTCGCGAGAATGTCCAAAGTTTCAGCGGGATTTCCAAAATGTTGAAAGGAACTCGAAATATGTCAACCTTGGTTTTGAGAATCTCTCCCAGAGTTTGAGAGATTTGGATGTGAAAGGTTACCAGTCTTGTCGGGGATTGGGAACCCTTCGCCAGAATGTCCAAAGTTTCAGCGGGATTTCCAAAATGTTGAAAGGAACTCGAAACATGTCAACCTTGGTTTTGAGAATCTCTCCCGGAGTTTGAGAGATTTGGACGTGAAAGGGTACCAGTCTTGTCGGGGATTGGGAACCCTTCGCGAGAATGTCCAAAGTTTCAGCGGGATTTCCAAAATGTTGAAAGGAACTCGAAACATGTCAACCTTGGTTTTGAGAATCTCTCCCGGAGTTTGAGACATTTGGACGTGAAAGGGTACCAGTCTTGTCGGGGATTGGGAACCCTTCGCGAGAATGTCCAAAGTTTCAGCGGGATTTCCAAAATGTTGAAAGGAACTCGAAACATGTCAACCTTGGTTTTGAGAATCTCGCCCGGAGTTTGAGAGATTTGGACGTGAAAGGGTACCAGTCTTGTCGGGGATTGGGAACCCTTCGCGAGAATGTCCAAAGTTTCAGCGGGATTTCCAAAATGTTGAAAGGAATTCGAAACATGTCAACCTTGGTTTTGAGAATCTCTCCCGGAGTTTGAGAGATTTGGACGTGAAAGGGTACCAGTCTTGTCGGGGATTGGGAACCCTTCGCGAGAATGTCCAAAGTTTCAGCGGGATTTCCAAAATGTTGAAAGGAACTCGAAACATGTCAACCTTGGTTTTGAGAATCTCTCCCGGAGTTTGAGAGATCTGGACGTGAAAGGGAACCAATCTTGTCGGGGATTGGGAACCCTTCGCGAGAATGTCCAAAGTTTCAGCGGGATTTCCAAAATGTTGAAAGGAACTCGAAACATGTCAACCTTGGTTTTGAGAATCTCTCCCGGAGTTTGAGAGATTTGGACGTGAAAGGGTACCAGTCTTGTCGGGGATTGGGAACCCTTCGCGAGAATGTCCAAAGTTTCAGCGGGATTTCCAAAATGTTGAAAGCAACTCGAAACATGTCAACCTTGGTTTTGAGAATCTCTCCCGGAGTTTGAGAGATTTGGACGTGAAAGGGTACCAATCTTGTCGGGGATTGGGAACCCTTCGCGAGAATGTCCAAAGTTTCAGCGGGATTTTTAAAATGTTGAAAGGAACTCGAAACATGTCAACCTTGGTTTTGAGAATCTCTCCCGGAGTTTGAGAGATTTGGACGTGAAAGGGTACCAGTCTTGTCGGGGATTGGGAACCCTTCGCGAGAATGTCCAAAGTTTCAGCGGGATTTCCAAAATGTTGAAAGGAACTCGAAACATGTCAACCTTGGTTTTTAGAATCTCTCCCGGAGTTTGAGAGATTTGGACGTGAAAGGGTACCAGTCTTGTCGGGGATTGGGAACCCTTCGCGAGAATGTCCAAAGTTTCAGCGGGATTTCCAAAATGTTGAAAGGAACTCGAAACATGTCAACCTTGGTTTTGAGAATCTCTCCCGGAGTTTGAGAGATTTGGACGTGAAAGGGTACCAGTCTTGTCGGGGATTGGGAACCCTTCGCGAGAATGTCCAAAGTTTCAGCGGGATTTCCAAAATGTTGAAAGGAACTCGAAACATGTCAACCTTGGTTTTGAGAATCTCTCCCGGAGTTTGAGAGATTTGGACGTGAAAGGGTACCAGTCTTGTCGGGGTTTGGGAACCCTTCGCGAGAATGTCCAAAGTTTCAGCGGGATTTCCAAAATGTTGAAAGGAACTCGAAACATGTCAGCCTGGGTTTGAGAATCTCTCCCGGAGTTTGAGAGATCTGGACGTGAAAGGGTACCAATCTTGTTGGGGATTGGGAACCCTTCGCGAGAATGTCCAAAGTTTCAGCGGGATTTCCAAAATGTTGAAAGGAACTCGAAACATGTCAACCTTGGTTTTGAGAATCTCTCCCGGAGTTTGAGAGATTTGGACGTGAAAGGGTACCAGTCTTGTCGGGGAATGGGAACCCTTCGCGAGAATGTCCAAAGTTTCAGCGGGATTTCCAAAATGTTGAAAGGAACTCGAAACATGTCAACCTTGGTTTTGAGAATCTCTCCCGGAGTTTGAGAAATTTGGACGTGAAAGGGTACCAGTCTTGTCGGGGATTGGGAACCCTTCGCGAGAATGTCCAAAGTTTCAGCGGGATTTCCAAAATGTTGAAAGGAACTCGAAACATGTCAACCTTGGTTTTGAGAATCTCTCCCAGACTTTGAGAGATTTGGACGTGAAAGGGTACCAATCTTGTCGGGGATTGGGAACCCTTCGCGAGAATGTCCAAAGTTTCAGTGGGATTTCCAAAATGTTGAAAGGAACTCGAAACATGTCAACCTTGGTTTTGAGAATCTCTCCCGGAGTTTGAGAGATTTGGACGTGAAAGGGTACCAATCTTGTCGGGGATTGGAAACCCTTTGCGAGAATGTCCAAAGTTTCAGCGGGATTTCCAAAATGTTGAAAGGAACTCGAAACATGTCAGCCTGGGTTTGAGAATCTCTCCCGAAGTTTGAGAGATCTGGACGTGAAAGGGTACCAATCTTGTCGGGGATTGGGAACCCTTCGCGAGAATGTCCAAAGTTTCAGCGGGATTTCCAAAATGTTGAAAGGAACTCGAAACATGTCAACCTTGGTTTTGAGAATCTCTCCCGGAGTTTGAGAGATTTGGACGTGAAAGGGTACCAGTCTTGTCGGGGATTGGGAACCCTTTGCGAGAATGTCCAAAGTTTCAGCGGGATTTCCAAAATGTTGAAAGGAACTCGAAACATGTCAACCTTGGTTTTGAGAATCTCTCCCGGAGTTTGAGAGATTTGGACGTGAAAGGGTACCAGTCTTGTCGGGGATTGGGAACCCTTTGCGAGAATGTCCAAAGTTTCAGCGGGATTTCCAAAATGTTGGTGGGAACTCAAAATATGTCAGCCTTGGTTTTGAGAATCTCTCCCGGAGTTTGAGAGATTTGGACGTGAAAGGGTACCAGTCTTGTCGGGGATTGGGAACCCTTCGCGAGAATGTCCAAAGTTTCAGCGGGATTTCCAAAATGTTGGTGGGAACTCAAAATATGTCAGCCTTGGTTTTGAGAATCTCTCCCGGAGTTTGAGAGATTTGGACGTGAAAGGGTACCAGTCTTGTCGGGGATTGGGAACCCTTCGCGAGAATGTCCAAAGTTTCAGCGGGATTTCCAAAATGTTGAAAGGAACTCGAAACATGTCAACCTTGGTTTTGAGAATCTCTCCCGGAGTTTGAGAGATTTGGACGTGAAAGGGTACCAGTCTTGTCGGGGATTGGGAACCCTTCGCGAGAGTGTCCAAAGTTTCAGCGGGATTTCCAAAATGTTGAAAAGAAACTCGAAACATGTCAACCTTGGTTTTGAGAATCTCTCCCGGAGTTTGAGAGATTTGGACGTGAAAGGGTACCAGTCTTGTCGGGGATTGGGAACCCTTCGCGAGAATGTCCAAAGTTTCAGCGGGATTTCCAAAATGTTGAAAGGAACTCGAAACATGTCAACCTTGGTTTTGAGAATCTCTCCCGGAGTTTGAGAGATTTGGACGTGAAAGGGTACCAGTCTTGTCGGGGATTGGGAACCCTTCGCGAGAATGTCCAAAGTTTCAGCGGGATTTCCAAAATGTTGAAAGGAACTCGAAACATGTCAACCTTGGTTTTGAGAATCTCTCCCGGAGTTTGAGAGATTTGGACGTGAAAGGGTACCAGTCTTGTCGGGGATTGGGAACCCTTCGCGAGAATGTCCAAAGTTTCAGCGGGATTTCCAAAATGTTGAAAGGAACTCGAAACATGTCAGCCTGGGTTTGAGAATCTCTCCCGGAGTTTGAGAGATCTGGACGTGAAAGGGTACCAATCTTGTTGGGGATTGGGAACCCTTCGCGAGAATGTCCAAAGTTTCAGCGGGATTTCCAAAATGTTGAAAGGAACTCGAAACATGTCAACCTTGGTTTTGAGAATCTCTCCCGGAGTTTGAGAGATTTGGACGTGAAAGGGTACCAGTCTTGTCGGGGAATGGGAACCCTTTGCGAGAATGTCCAAAGTTTCAGCGGGATTTCCAAAATGTTGAAAGGAACTCGAAACATGTCAACCTTGGTTTTGAGAATCTCTCCCGGAGTTTGAGAGATTTGGACGTGAAAGGGTACCAGTCTTGTCGGGGATTGGGAACCCTTCGCGAGAATGTCCAAAGTTTCAGCGGGATTTCCAAAATGTTGGTGGGAACTCAAAATATGTCAGCCTTGGTTTTGAGAATCTCTCCCGGAGTTTGAGAGATTTGGACGTGAAAGGGTACCAGTCTTGTCGGGGATTGGGAACCCTTCGCGAGAATGTCCAAAGTTTCAGCGGGATTTCCAAAATGTTGGTGGGAACTCAAAATATGTCAGCCTTGGTTTTGAGAATCTCTCCCGGAGTTTGAGAGATTTGGACGTGAAAGGGTACCAGTCTTGTCGGGGATTGGGAACCCTTCGCGAGAATGTCCAAAGTTTCAGCGGGATTTCCAAAATGTTGAAAGGAACTCGAAACATGTCAACCTTGGTTTTGAGAATCTCTCCCGGAGTTTGAGAGATTTGGACGTGAAAGGGTACCAGTCTTGTCGGGGATTGGGAACCCTTCGCGAGAGTGTCCAAAGTTTCAGCGGGATTTCCAAAATGTTGAAAAGAAACTCGAAACATGTCAACCTTGGTTTTGAGAATCTCTCCCGGAGTTTGAGAGATTTGGACGAGAAAGGGTACCAGTCTTGTCGGGGATTGGGAACCCTTCGCGAGAATGTCCAAAGTTTCAGCGGGATTTCCAAAATGTTGAAAGGAACTCGAAACATGTCAACCTTGGTTTTGAGAATCTCTCCCGGAGTTTGAGAGATTTGGACGTGAAAGGGTACCAGTCTTGTCGGGGATTGGGAACCCTTCGCGAGAATGTCCAAAGTTTCAGCGGGATTTCCAGAATGTTGAAAGGAACTCGAAACATGTCAACCTTGGTTTTGAGAATCTCTCCCGGAGTTTGAGAGATTTGGACGTGAAAGGGTACCAGTCTTGTCGGGGATTGGGAACCCTTCGCGAGAATGTCCAAAGTTTCAGCGGGATTTCCAAAATGTTGAAAGGAACTCGAAACATGTCAACCTTGGTTTTGAGAATCTCTCCCGGAGTTTGAGAGATTTGGACGTGAAAGGGTACCAGTCTTGTCGGGGATTGGGAACCCTTCGCGAGAATGTCCAAAGTTTCAGCGGGATTTCCAAAATGTTGAAAGGAACTCGAAACATGTCAACCTTGGTTTTGAGAATCTCTCCCGGAGTTTGAGAGATTTGGACGTGAAAGGGTACCAGTCTTGTCGGGGATTGGGAACCCTTCGCGAGAATGTCCAAAGTTTCAGCGGGATTTCCAAAATGTTGAAAGGAACTCGAAACATGTCAACCTTGGTTTTGAGAATCTCTCCCGGAGTTTGAGAGATTTGGACGTGAAAGGGTACCAATCTTGTCGGGGATTGGGAACCCTTCGCGAGAATGTCCAAAGTTTCAGCGGGATTTCCAAAATGTTGAAAGGAACTCGAAACATGTCAACCTTGGTTTTGAGAATCTCTCCCGGAGTTTGAGAGATTTGGACGTGAAAGGGTACCAGTCTTGTCGGGGATTGGGAACCCTTCGCCAGAATGTCCAAAGTTTCAGCGGGATTTCCAGAATGTTGAAAGGAACTCGAAACATGTCAACCTTGGTTTTGAGCATCTCTCCCGGAGTTTGAGAGATTTGGACGTGAAAGGGAACCAATCTCGTCGGGGATTGGGAACCCTTTGCGAGAATGTCCAAAGTTTCAGCGGGATTTCCAAAATGTTGAAAGGAACTCGAAACATGTCAACCTTGGTTTTGAGAATCTCTCCCGGAGTTTGAGAGATTTGGACGTGAAAGGGTACCAGTCTTGTCGGGGATTGGGATCCTTTCACGAGAATGTCCAAAGTTTCAGCGAGATTTCCAAAATGTTGAAAGGAACTCGAAACATGTCAACCTTGGTTTTGAGAATCTCTCCCGGAGTTTGAGAGATTTGGACGTGAAAGGGTACCAGTCTTGTCGGGGATTGGGAACCCTTTGCGAGAATGTCCAAAGTTTCAGCGGGATTTCCAAAATGTTGAAAGGAACTCGAAACATGTCAACCTTGGTTTTGAGAATCTCTCCCGGAGTTTGAGAGATCTGGACGTGAAAGGGTACCAATCTTGTCGGGGATTGGGAACCCTTCGCGAGAATGTCCAAAGTTTCAGCGGGATTTCCAAAATGTTGAAAGGAACTCGAAACATGTCAACCTTGGTTTTGAGAATCTCTCCCGGAGTTTGAGAGATTTGGACGTGAAAGGGTACCAGTCTTGTCGGGGATTGGGAACCCTTCGCGAGAATGTCCAAAGTTTCAGCGGGATTTCCAAAATGTTGAAAGGAACTCGAAACATGTCGACCTTGGTTTTGTGAGTCTCTCCCGGAGTTTGAGAGATTTGGACGTGAAAGGGTACCAGTCTTGTCGGGGATTGGGAACCCTTCGCGAGAATGTCCAAAGTTTCTGCGGGATTTCCAAAATGTTGAGAGGAACTCGAAACATGTCAACCGTGGTTTTGAGAATCTCTCCCGGAGTTTGAGAGATTTGGACGTGAAAGGGTACCAGTCTTGTCGGGGATTGGGAACCCTTCGCGAGAATGTCCAAAGTTTCAGCGGGATTTCCAAAATGTTGAAAGGAACTCGAAACATGTCAACCTTGGTTTTGAGAATCTCTCCCGGAGTTTGAGAGATTTGGACGTGAAAGGGTACCAATCTTGTCGGGGATTGGAAACCCTTCGCGAGAATGTCCAAAGTTTCAGCGGGATTTCCAAAATGTTGAAAGGAACTCGAAACATGTCAACCTGGATTTGAGAATCTCTCCCGGAGTTTGAGAGATCTGGACATGAAAGGGTACCAATCTTGTCGGGGATTGGGAACCCTTCGCGAGAATGTCCAAAGTTTCAGCGGGATTTCCAAAATGTTGAAAGGAACTCGAAACATGTCAACCTTGGTTTTGAGAATCTCTCCCGGAGTTTGAGAGATTTGGACGTGAAAGGGTACCAGTCTTGTCGGGGATTGGGAACCCTTCGCGAGAATGTCCAAAGTTTCAGCGGGATTTCCAAAATGTTGAAAGGAACTCGAAACATGTCAACCTTGGTTTTGAGAATCTCTCCCGGAGTTTGAGAGATTTGGCCGTGAAAGTGTACCAATCTTGTCGGGGATTGGGAACCCTTCGCGAGAATGTCCAAAGTTTCAGCGGGATTTCCAAAATGTTGAAAGGAACTCGAAACATGTCAACCTTGGTTTTGAGAATCTCTCCCGGAGTTGGAGAGATTTGGACGTGAAAGGGTACCAGTCTTGTCGGGGATTGGAAACCCTTCGCGAGAATGTCCAAAGTTTCAGCGGGATTTCCAAAATGTTGAAAGGAACTCGAAACATGTCAACCTTGGTTTTGAGAATCTCTCCCGGAGTTTGAGAGATTTGGACGTGAAAGGGTACCAATCTTGTCGGGGATTGGGAAACCTTCGCGAGAATGTCCAAAGTTTCAGCGGGATTTCCAAAATGTTGAAAGGAACTCGAAACATGTCAACCTTGGTTTTGAGAATCTCTCCCGGACTTTGAGAGATTTGGACGTGAAAGGGTACCAATCTTGTCGGGGATTGGGAACCCTTCGCGAGAATGTCCAAAGTTTCAGCGGGATTTCCAAAATGTTGAAAGGAACTCGAAACATGTCAACCTTGGTTTTGAGAATCTCTCCCGGAGTTTGAGAGATTTGGACGTGAAAGGGTACCAGTCTTGTCGGGGATTGGGAACCCTTCGCCAGAATCTCCAAAGTTTCAGCGGGATTTCCAAAATGTTGAAAGGAACTCGAAACATGTCAACCTTGGTTTTGAGAATCTCTCCCGGAGTTTGAGAGATTTGGACGTGAAAGGGAACCAATCTCGTCGGGGATTGGGAACCCTTTGCGAGAATGTCCAAAGTTTCAGCGGGATTTCCAAAATGTTGAAAGGAACTCGAAACATGTCAACCTTGGTTTTGAGAATCTCTCCCGGAGTTTGAGAGATTTGGACGTGAAAGGGTACCAGTCTTGTCGGGGATTGGAAACCCTTCGCGAGAATGTCCAAAGTTTCAGCGGGATTTCCAAAATGTTGAAAGGAACTCGAAACATGTCAACCTTGGTTTTGAGAATCTCTCCCGGAGTTTGAGAGATTTGGACGTGAAAGGGTACCAGTCTTGTCGGGGATTGGGATCCTTTCACGAGAATGTCCAAAGTTTCAGCGAGATTTCCAAAATGTTGAAAGGAACTCGAAACATGTCAACCTTGGTTTTGAGAATCTCTCCCGGAGTTTGAGAGATTTGGACGTGAAATGGTACCAGTCTTGTCGGGGATTGGGAACCCTTCGCGAGAATGTCCAAAGTTTCAGCGGGATTTCCAAAATGTTGAAAGGAACTCGAAACATGTCAACCTTGGTTTTGAGAATCTCTCCCGGAGTTTGAGAGATCTGGACGTGAAAGGGTACCAATCTTGTCGGGGATTGGGAACCCTTCGCGAGAATGTCCAAAGTTTCAGCGGGATTTCCAAAATGTTGAAAGGAACTCGAAACATGTCAACCTTGGTTTTGAGAATCTCTCCCGGAGTTTGAGAGATTTGGACGTGAAAGGGTACCAGTCTTGTCGGGGATTGGGAACCCTTCGCGAGAATGTCCAAAGTTTCAGCGGGATTTCCAAAATGTTGAAAGGAACTCGAAACATGTCGACCTTGGTTTTGTGAGTCTCTCCCGGAGTTTGAGATATTTGGACGTGAAAGGGTACCAGTCTTGTCGGGGATTGGGAACCCTTCGCGAGAATGTCCAAAGTTTCAGCGGGATTTCCAAAATGTTGAAAGGAACTCGAAACATGTCAACCTTGGTTTTGAGAATCTCTCCCGGAGTTTGAGAGATTTGGACGTGAAAGGGTACCAGTCTTGTCGGGGATTGGGAACCCTTCGCGAGAATGTCCAAAGTTTCAGCGGGATTTCCAAAATGTTGAAAGGAACTCGAAACATGTCAACCTTGGTTTTGAGAATCTCTCCCGGAGTTTGAGAGATTTGGACGTGAAAGGGTACCAGTCTTGTCGGGGATTGGGAACCCTTCGCGAGAATGTCCAAAGTTTCAGCGGGATTTCCAAAATGTTGAAAGGAACTCGAAACATGTCAACCTTGGTTTTGAGAATCTCTCCCGGAGTTTGAGAGATTTGGACGTGAAAGGGTACCAATCTTGTCGGGGATTGGGAACCCTTCGCGAGAATGTCCAAAGTTTCAGCGGGATTTCCAAAATGTTGAAAGGAACTCGAAACATGTCAACCTTGGTTTTGAGAATCTCTCCCGGAGTTTGAGAGATTTGGACGTGAAAGGGTACCAATCTTGTCGGGGATTGGGAACCCTTCGCGAGAATGTCCAAAGTTTCAGCGGGATTTCCAAAATGTTGAAAGGAACTCGAAACATGTCAACCTTGGTTTTGAGAATCTCTCCCGGAGTTTGAGAGATTTGGACGTGAAAGGGTACCAGTCTTGTCGGGGATTGGGAACCCTTCGCGAGAATGTCCAAAGTTTCAGCGGGATTTCCAAAATGTTGAAAGGAACTCGAAACATGTCAACCTTGGTTTTGAGCATCTCTCCCGGAGTTTGAGAGATTTGGACGTGAAAGGGAACCAATCTTCGGGGATTGGGAACCCTTTGCGAGAATGTCCAAAGTTTCAGCGGGATTTCCAAAATGTTGAAAGGAACTCGAAACATGTCAACCTTGGTTTTGAGAATCTCTCCCGGAGTTTGAGAGATTTGGACGTGAAAGGGTACCAATCTTGTCGGGGATTGGAAACCCTTCGCGAGAATGTCCAAAGTTTCAGCGGGATTTCCAAAATGTTGAAAGGAACTCGAAACATGTCAACCTGGATTTGAGAATCTCTCCCGGAGTTTGAGAGATCTGGACATGAAAGGGTACCAATCTTGTCGGGGATTGGGAACCCTTCGCGAGAATGTCCAAAGTTTCAGCGGGATTTCCAAAATGTTGAAAGGAACTCGAAACATGTCAACCTTGGTTTTGAGAATCTCTCCCGGAGTTTGAGAGATTTGGACGTGAAAGGGTACCAGTCTTGTCGGGGATTGGGAACCCTTCGCCAGAATCTCCAAAGTTTCAGCGGGATTTCCAAAATGTTGAAAGGAACTCGAAACATGTCAACCTTGGTTTTGAGAATCTCTCCCGGAGTTTGAGAGATTTGGCCGTGAAAGTGTACCAATCTTGTCGGGGATTGGGAACCCTTCGCGAGAATGTCCAAAGTTTCAGCGGGATTTCCAAAATGTTGAAAGGAACTCGAAACATGTCAACCTTGGTTTTGAGAATCTCTCCCGGAGTTTGAGAGATTTGGACGTGAAAGGGTACCAGTCTTGTCGGGGATTGGAAACCCTTCGCGAGAATGTCCAAAGTTTCAGCGGGATTTCCAAAATGTTGAAAGGAACTCGAAACATGTCAACCTTGGTTTTGAGAATCTCTCCCGGAGTTTGAGAGATTTGGACGTGAAAGGGTACCAATCTTGTCGGGGATTGGGAAACCTTCGCGAGAATGTCCAAAGTTTCAGCGGGATTTCCAAAATGTTGAAAGGAACTCGAAACATGTCAACCTTGGTTTTGAGAATCTCTCCCGGACTTTGAGAGATTTGGACGTGAAAGGGTACCAATCTTGTCGGGGATTGGGAACCCTTCGCGAGAATGTCCAAAGTTTCAGCGGGATTTCCAAAATGTTGAAAGGAACTCGAAACATGTCAACCTTGGTTTTGAGAATCTCTCCCGGAGTTTGAGAGATTTGGACGTGAAAGGGTACCAGTCTTGTCGGGGATTGGGAACCCTTCGCCAGAATCTCCAAAGTTTCAGCGGGATTTCCAAAATGTTGAAAGGAACTCGAAACATGTCAACCTTGGTTTTGAGAATCTCTCCCGGAGTTTGAGAGATTTGGACGTGAAAGGGAACCAATCTCGTCGGGGATTGGGAACCCTTTGCGAGAATGTCCAAAGTTTCAGCGGGATTTCCAAAATGTTGAAAGGAACTCGAAACATGTCAACCTTGGTTTTGAGAATCTCTCCCGGAGTTTGAGAGATCTGGACGTGAAAGGGTACCAATCTTGTCGGGGATTGGGAACCCTTCGCGAGAATGTCCAAAGTTTCAGCGGGATTTCCAAAATGTTGAAAGGAACTCGAAACATGTCAACCTTGGTTTTGAGAATCTCTCCCGGAGTTTGAGAGATTTGGACGTGAAAGGGTACCAGTCTTGTCGGGGATTGGGAACCCTTCGCGAGAATGTCCAAAGTTTCAGCGAGATTTCCAAAATGTTGAAAGGAACTCGAAACATGTCAACCTTGGTTTTGTGAGTCTCTCCCGGAGTTTGAGAGATTTGGACGTGAAAGGGTACCAGTCTTGTCGGGGATTGGGAACCCTTCGCGAGAATGTCCAAAGTTTCAGCGGGATTTCCAAAATGTTGAAAGGAACTCGAAACATGTCAACCTTGGTTTTGAGAATCTCTCCCGGAGTTTGAGAGATTTGGACGTGAAAGGGTACCAGTCTTGTCGGGGATTGGGAACCCTTCGCGAGAATGTCCAAAGTTTCAGCGGGATTTCCAAAATGTTGAAAGGAACTCGAAACATGTCAACCTTGGTTTTGAGAATCTCTCCCGGAGTTTGAGAGATTTGGACGTGAAAGGGTACCAATCTTGTCGGGGATTGGGAACCCTTCGCGAGAATGTCCAAAGTTTCAGCGGGATTTCCAAAATGTTGAAAGGAACTCGAAACATGTCAACCTTGGTTTTGAGAATCTCTCCCGGAGTTTGAGAGATTTGGACGTGAAAGTGTACCAATCTTGTCGAGGATTGGGAACCCTTCGCGAGAATGGCCAAAGTTTCAGCGGGATTTCCAAAATGTTGAAAGGAACTCGAAACATGTCAACCTTGGTTTTGAGAATCTCTCCCGGAGTTTGAGAGATTTGGACGTGAAAGGGTACCAGTCTTGTCGGGGATTGGGAACCCTTCGCGAGAATGTCCAAAGTTTCAGTGGGATTTCCAAAATGTTGAAAGGAACTCGAAACATGTCGACCTTGGTTTTGTGAGTCTCTCCCGGAGTTTGAGAGATTTGGACGTGAAAGGGTACCAATCTTGTCGGGGATTGGGAACCCTTCGCGAGAATGTCCAAAGTTTCAGCGGGATTTCCAAAATGTTGAAAGGAACTCGAAACATGTCAACCTTGGTTTTGAGAATCTCTCCCGGAGTTTGAGAGATTTGGACGTGAAAGGGTACCAGTCTTGTCGGGGATTGGGAACCCTTCGCGAGAATGTCCAAAGTTTCAGCGGGATTTCCAAAATGTTGAAAGGAACTCGAAACATGTCGACCTTGGTTTTGAGAATCTCTCCCGGAGTTTGAGAGATTTGGACGTGAAAGGGTACCAATCTTGTCGGGGATTGGGAACCCTTCGCGAGAATGTCCAAAGTTTCAGCGGGATTTCCAAAATGTTGAAAGGAACTCGAAACATGTCAACCTTGGTTTTGAGAATCTCTCCCGGAGTTTGAGAGATTTGGACGTGAAAGGGTACCAGTCTTGTCGGGGATTGGGAACCCTTCGCGAGAATGTCCAAAGTTTCAGCGGGATTTCCAAAATGTTGAAAGGAACTCGAAACATGTCAACCTTGGTTTTGAGAATCTCTCCCGGAGTTTGAGAGATTTGGACGTGAAAGGGTACCAATCTTGTCGGGGATTGGGAACCCTTCGCGAGAATGTCCAAAGTTTCAGCGGGATTTCCAAAATGTTGAAAGGAACTCGAAACATGTCAACCTTGGTTTTGAGAATCTCTCCCGGAGTTTGAGAGATTTGGACGTGAAAGGGTACCAATCTTGTCGGGGATTGGGAACCCTTCGCGAGAATGTCCAAAGTTTCAGCGGGATTTCCAAAATGTTGAAAGGAACTCGAAACATGTCAACCTTGGTTTTGAGAATCTCTCCCGGAGTTTGAGAGATTTGGACGTGAAAGGGTACCAGTCTTGTCGGGGATTGGGAACCCTTCGCGAGAATGTCCAAAGTTTCAGCGGGATTTCCAAAATGTTGAAAGGAACTCGAAACATGTCAACCTTGGTTTTGAGCATCTCTCCCGGAGTTTGAGAGATTTGGACGTGAAAGGGAACCAATCTTCGGGGATTGGGAACCCTTTGCGAGAATGTCCAAAGTTTCAGCGGGATTTCCAAAATGTTGAAAGGAACTCGAAACATGTCAACCTTGGTTTTGAGAATCTCTCCCGGAGTTTGAGAGATTTGGACGTGAAAGGGTACCAGTCTTGTCGGGGATTGGGAACCTTTCACGAGAATGTCCAAAGTTTCAGCGGGATTTCCAAAATGTTGAAAGGAACTGGAAACATGTCAACCTTGGTTTTGAGAATCTCTCCCGGAGTTTGAGAGATTTGGACGTGAAATGGTACCAGTCTTGTCGGGGATTGGCAACCCTTCGCGAGAATGTCCAAAGTTTCAGCGGGATTTCCAAAATGTTGAAAGGAACTCGAAACATGTCAACCTTGGTTTTGAGAATCTCTCCCGGAGTTTGAGAGATCTGGACGTGAAAGGGTACCAATCTTGTCGGGGATTGGGAACCCTTCGCGAGAATGTCCAAAGTTTCAGCGGGATTTCCAAAATGTTGAAAGGAACTCGAAACATGTCAACCTTGGTTTTGAGAATCTCTCCCGGAGTTTGAGAGATTTGGACGTGAAAGGGTACAGGTCTTGTCGGGGATTGGGAACCCTTCGCGAGAATGTCCAAAGTTTCAGCGGGATTTCCAAAATGTTGAAAGGAACTCGAAACATGTCAACCTTGGTTTTGAGAATCTCTCCCGGAGTTTGAGAGATTTGGACGTGAAAGGTTACCAATCTTTTCGGGGATTGGGAACCCTTCGCGAGAATGTCCAAAGTTTCAGTGGGATTTCCAAAATGTTGAAAGGAATTCGAAACATGTCAACCTTGGTTTTGAGAATCTCTCCCGGAGTTTGAGAGATTTGGACGTGAAAGCGTACCAATCTTGTCGAGGATTGGGAACCCTTCGCGAGAATGTCCAAAGTTTCAGCGGGATTTCCAAAATGTTGAAAGGAACTCGAAACATGTCAACCTTGGTTTTGAGAATCTCTCCCGGAGTTTGAGAGATTTGGACGTGAAAGGGTACCAGTCTTGTCGGGGATTGGGAACCCTTCGCGAGAATGTCCAAAGTTTCAGCGGGATTTCCAAAATGTTGAAAGGAACTCGAAACATGTCGACCTTGGTTTTGTGAGTCTCTCCCGGAGTTTGAGAGATTTGGACGTGAAAGGGTACCAGTCTTGTCGGGGATTGGGAACCCTTCGCGAGAATGTCCAAAGTTTCAGCGGGATTTCCAAAATGTTGAAAGGAACTCGAAACATGTCAACCTTGGTTTTGAGAATCTCTCCCGGAGTTTGAGAGATCTGGACGTGAAAGGGTACCAGTCTTGTCGGGGATTGGGAACCCTTCGCGAGAATGTCCAAAGTTTCAGCGGGATTTCCAAAATGTTGAAAGGAACTCGAAACATGTCAACCTTGGTTTTGAGAATCTCTCCCGGAGTTTGAGAGATTTGGACGTGAAAGGGTACCAATCTTGTCGGGGATTGGGAACCCTTCGCGAGAATGTCCAAAGTTTCAGCGGGATTTCCAAAATGTTGAAAGGAACTCGAAACATGTCAACCTTGGTTTTGAGAATCTCTCCCGGAGTTTGAGAGATTTGGACGTGAAAGGGTACCAATCTTGTCGGGGATTTGGAACCCTTCGCGAGAATGTCCAAAGTTTCAGCGGGATTTCCAAAATGTTGAAAGGAACTCGAAACATGTCAACCTTGGTTTTGAGAATCTCCCGGAGTTTGAGAGATTTGGACGTTAAAGGGTACCAGTCTTGTCGGGGATTGGGAACCCTTCGCGAGAATGTCCAAAGTTTCAGCGGGATTTCCAAAATGTTGAAAGGAACTCGAAACATGTCAACCTTGGTTTTGAGCATCTCTCCCGGAGTTTGAGAGATTTGGACGTGAAAGGGAACCAATCTTCGAGGATTGGGAACCCTTCGCGAGAATGTCCAAAGTTTCAGCGGGATTTCCAAAATGTTGAAAGGAACTCGAAACATGTCAACCTTGGTTTTGAGAATCTCTCCCGGAGTTTGAGAGATTTGGACGTGAAAGGGTACCAGTCTTGTCGGGGATTGGGAACCCTTCGCGAGAATGTCCAAAGTTTCAGCGGGATTTCCAAAATGTTGAAAGGAACTCGAAACATGTCAACCTTGGTTTTGAGAATCTCTCCCGGAGTTTGAGAGATTTGGACGTGAAAGGGTACCAGTCTTGTCGGGGAATGGGAACCTTTCACGAGAATGTCCAAAGTTTCAGCGGGATTTCCAAAATGTTGAAAGGAACTCGAAACATGTCAACCTTGGTTTTGAGAATCTCTCCCGGAGTTTGAGAGATTTGGACGTGAAATGGTACCAGTCTTGTCGGGGATTGGCAACCCTTCGCGAGAATGTCCAAAGTTTCAGCGGGATTTCCTAAATGTTGAAAGGAACTCGAAACATGTCAACCTTGGTTTTGAGAATCTCTCCCGGAGTTTGAGAGATTTGGACGTGAAAGGGTACCAGTCTTGTCGGGGATTGGGAACCCTTCGCGAGAATGTCCAAAGTTTCAGCGGGATTTCCAAAATGTTGAAAGGAACTCGAAACATGTCAACCTTGGTTTTGAGAATCTCTCCCGGAGTTTGAGAGATTTGGACGTGAAAGCGTACCAATCTTGTCGAGGATTGGGAACCCTTCGCGAGAATGTCCAAAGTTTCAGCGGGATTTCCAAAATGTTGAAAGGAACTCGAAACATGTCAACCTTGGTTTTGAGAATCTCTCCCGGAGTTTGAGAGATTTGGACGTGAAAGGGTACCAGTCTTGTCGGGGATTGGGAACCCTTCGCGAGAATGTCCAAAGTTTCAGCGGGATTTCCAAAATGTTGAAAGGAACTCGAAACATGTCAACCTTGGTTTTGTGAGTCTCTCCCGGAGTTTGAGAGATTTGGACGTGAAAGGGTACCAGTCTTGTCGGGGATTGGGAACCCTTCGCGAGAATGTCCAAAGTTTCAGCGGGATTTCCAAAATGTTGAAAGGAACTCGAAACATGTCAACCTTGGTTTTGAGAATCTCTCCCGGAGTTTGAGAGATTTGGACGTGAAAGGGTACCAGTCTTGTCGGGGATTGGGAACCCTTCGCGAGAATGTCCAAAGTTTCAGCGGGATTTCCAAAATGTTGAAAGGAACTCGAAACATGTCAACCTTGGTTTTGAGAATCTCTCCCGGAGTTTGAGAGATCTGGACGTGAATGGGTACCAGTCTTGTCGGGGATTGGGAACCCTTCGCGAGAATGTCCAAAGTTTCAGCGGGATTTCCAAAATGTTGAAAGGAACTCGAAACATGTCAACGTTGGTTTTGAGAATCTCTCCCGGAGTTTGAGAGATTTGGACGTGAAAGGGTACCAATCTTGTCGGGGATTGGGAACCCTTCGCGAGAATGTCCAAAGTTTCAGCGGGATTTCCAAAATGTTGAAAGGAACTCGAAACATGTCAACCTTGGTTTTGAGAATCTCTCCCGGAGTTTGAGAGATCTGGACGTGAAAGGGTACCAATCTTGTGGGGGATTGGGAACCCTTCGCGAGAATGTCCAAAGTTTCAGCGGGATTTCCAAAATGTTGAGAGGAACTCGAAACATGTCAACCTTGGTTTTGAGAATCTCTCCCGGAGTTTGAGAGATTTGGACGTGAAAGGGTACCAATCTTGTCGGGGATTGGGAACCCTTCGCGAGAATGTCCAAAGTTTCAGCGGGATTTCCAAAATGTTGAAAGGAACTCGAAACATGTCAACCTTGGTTTTGAGAATCTCCCGGAGTTTGAGAGATTTGGACGTGAAAGGGTACCAGTCTTGTCGGGGATTGGGAACCCTTCGCCAGAATGTCCAAAGTTTCAGCGGGATTTCCAAAATGTTGAAAGGAACTCGAAACATGTCAACCTTGGTTTTGAGCATCTCTCCCGGAGTTTGAGAGATTTGGACGTGAAAGGGAACCAATCTTCGAGGATTGGGAACCCTTTGCGAGAATGTCCAAAGTTTCAGCGGGATTTCCAAAATGTTGAAAGGAACTCGAAACATGTCAACCTTGGTTTTGAGAATCTCTCCCGGAGTTTGAGAGATTTGGACGTGAAAGGGTACCAGTCTTGTCGGGGATTGGGAACCCTTCGCGAGAATGTCCAAAGTTTCAGCGGGATTTCCAAAATGTTGAAAGGAACTCGAAACATGTCAACCTTGGTTTTGAGAATCTCTCCCGGAGTTTGAGAGATTTGGACGTGAAAGGGTACCAGTCTTGTCGGGGATTGGGAACCTTTCACGAGAATGTCCAAAGTTTCAGCGGGATTTCCAAAATGTTGAAAGGAACTCGAAACATGTCAACCTTGGTTTTGAGAATCTCTCCCGGAGTTTGAGAGATTTGGACGTGAAATGGTACCAGTCTTGTCGGGGATTGGCAACCCTTCGCGAGAATGTCCAAAGTTTCAGCGGGATTTCCTAAATGTTGAAAGGAACTCGAAACATGTCAACCTTGGTTTTGAGAATCTCTCCCGGAGTTTGAGAGATTTGGACGTGAAAGGGTACCAGTCTTGTCGGGGATTGGGAACCCTTCGCGAGAATGTCCAAAGTTTCAGCGGGATTTCCAAAATGTTGAAAGGAACTCGAAACATGTCAACCTTGGTTTTGAGAATCTCTCCCGGAGTTTGAGAGATTTGGACGTGAAAGCGTACCAATCTTGTCGAGGATTGGGAACCCTTCGCGAGAATGTCCAAAGTTTCAGCGGGATTTCCAAAATGTTGAAAGGAACTCGAAACATGTCAACCTTGGTTTTGAGAATCTCTCCCGGAGTTTGAGAGATTTGGACGTGAAAGGGTACCAGTCTTGTCGGGGATTGGGAACCCTTCGCCAGAATGTCCAAAGTTTCAGCGGGATTTCCAAAATGTTGAAAGGAACTCGAAACATGTCAACCTTGGTTTTGAGCATCTCTCCCGGAGTTTGAGAGATTTGGACGTGAAAGGGAACCAATCTTCGAGGATTGGGAACCCTTTGCGAGAATGTCCAAAGTTTCAGCGGGATTTCCAAAATGTTGAAAGGAACTCGAAACATGTCAACCTTGGTTTTGAGAATCTCTCCCGGAGTTTGAGAGATTTGGACGTGAAAGGGTACCAGTCTTGTCGGGGATTGGGAACCCTTCGCGAGAATGTCCAAAGTTTCAGCGGGATTTCCAAAATGTTGAAAGGAACTCGAAACATGTCAACCTTGGTTTTGAGAATCTCTCCCGGAGTTTGAGAGATTTGGACGTGAAAGGGTACCAGTCTTGTCGGGGATTGGGAACCTTTCACGAGAATGTCCAAAGTTTCAGCGGGATTTCCAAAATGTTGAAAGGAACTCGAAACATGTCAACCTTGGTTTTGAGAATCTCTCCCGGAGTTTGAGAGATTTGGACGTGAAATGGTACCAGTCTTGTCGGGGATTGGCAACCCTTCGCGAGAATGTCCAAAGTTTCAGCGGGATTTCCTAAATGTTGAAAGGAACTCGAAACATGTCAACCTTGGTTTTGAGAATCTCTCCCGGAGTTTGAGAGATTTGGACGTGAAAGGGTACCAGTCTTGTCGGGGATTGGGAACCCTTCGCGAGAATGTCCAAAGTTTCAGCGGGATTTCCAAAATGTTGAAAGGAACTCGAAACATGTCAACCTTGGTTTTGAGAATCTCTCCCGGAGTTTGAGAGATTTGGACGTGAAAGCGTACCAATCTTGTCGAGGATTGGGAACCCTTCGCGAGAATGTCCAAAGTTTCAGCGGGATTTCCAAAATGTTGAAAGGAACTCGAAACATGTCAACCTTGGTTTTGAGAATCTCTCCCGGAGTTTGAGAGATTTGGACGTGAAAGGGTACCAGTCTTGTCGGGGATTGGGAACCCTTCGCGAGAATGTCCAAAGTTTCAGCGGGATTTCCAAAATGTTGAAAGGAACTCGAAACATGTCGACCTTGGTTTTGTGAGTCTCTCCCGGAGTTTGAGAGATTTGGACGTGAAAGGGTACCAGTCTTGTCGGGGATTGGGAACCCTTCGCGAGAATGTCCAAAGTTTCAGCGGGATTTCCAAAATGTTGAAAGGAACTCGAAACATGTCAACCTTGGTTTTGAGAATCTCTCCCGGAGTTTGAGAGATTTGGACGTGAAAGGGTACCAGTCTTGTCGGGGATTGGGAACCCTTCGCAAGAATGTCCAAAGTTTCAGCGGGATTTCCAAAATGTTGAAAGGAACTCGAAACATGTCAACCTTGGTTTTGAGAATCTCTCCCGGAGTTTGAGAGATCTGGACGTGAATGGGTACCAGTCTTGTCGGGGATTGGGAACCCTTCGCGAGAATGTCCAAAGTTTCAGCGGGATTTCCAAAATGTTGAAAGGAACTCGAAACATGTCAACGTTGGTTTTGAGAATCTCTCCCGGAGTTTGAGAGATTTGGACGTGAAAGGGTACCAATCTTGTCGGGGATTGGGAACCCTTCGCGAGAATGTCCAAAGTTTCAGCGGGATTTCCAAAATGTTGAAAGGAACTCGAAACATGTCAACCTTGGTTTTGAGAATCTCTCCCGGAGTTTGAGAGATCTGGACGTGAAAGGGTACCAATCTTGTGGGGGATTGGGAACCCTTCGCGAGAATGTCCAAAGTTTCAGCGGGATTTCCAAAATGTTGAGAGGAACTCGAAACATGTCAACCTTGGTTTTGAGAATCTCTCCCGGAGTTTGAGAGATCTGGACGTGAAAGGGTACCAATCTTGTCGGGGATTGGGAACCCTTCGCGAGAATGTCCAAAGTTTCAGCGGGATTTCCAAAATGTTGAAAGGAACTCGAAACATGTCAACCTTGGTTTTGAGAATCTCTCCCGGAGTTTGAGAGCTCTGGACGTGAAAGGGTACCAATCTTGTCGGGGATTGGGAACCCTTCGCGAGAATGTCCAAAGTTTCAGCGGGATTTCCAAAATGTTGAAAGGAACTCGCAATATGTCAACCTTGGTTTTGAGAATCTCTCCCGGAGTTTGAGAGATCTGGATGTGAAACTGTACCAATCTTGTCGGGGATTGGGAACCCTTCGCGAGAATGTCCAAAGTTTCAGCGGGATTTCCAAAATGTTGAAAGGAACTCGAAACATGTCAACCTTGGTTTTGAGAATCTCTCCCGGAGTTTGAGACATTTGGACGTGAAAGCGTACCAATCTTGTCGAGGATTGGGAACCCTTCGCGAGAATGTCCAAAGTTTCAGCGGGATTTCCAAAATGTTGAAAGGAACTCGAAACATGTCAACCTTGGTTTTGAGAATCTCTCCCGGAGTTTGAGAGATTTGGACGTGAAAGGGTACCAGTCTTGTCGGGGATTGGGAACCCTTCGCGAGAATGTCCAAAGTTTCAGCGGGATTTCCAAAATGTTGAAAGGAACTCGAAACATGTCGACCTTGGTTTTGTGAGTCTCTCCCGGAGTTTGAGAGATTTGGACGTGAAAGGGTACCAGTCTTGTCGGGGATTGGGAACCCTTCGCGAGAATGTCCAAAGTTTCAGCGGGATTTCCAAAATGTTGAAAGGAACTCGAAACATGTCAACCTTGGTTTTGAGAATCTCTCCCGGAGTTTGAGAGATTTGGACGTGAAAGGGTACCAGTCTTGTCGGGGATTGGGAACCCTTCGCCAGAATGTCCAAAGTTTCAGCGGGATTTCCAAAATGTTGAAAGGAACTCGAAACATGTCAACCTTGGTTTTGAGAATCTCTCCCGGAGTTTGAGAGATCTGGACGTGAATGGGTACCAGTCTTGTCGGGGATTGGGAACCCTTCGCGAGAATGTCCAAAGTTTCAGCGGGATTTCCAAAATGTTGAAAGGAACTCGAAACATGTCAACGTTGGTTTTGAGAATCTCTCCCGGAGTTTGAGAGATTTGGACGTGAAATGGTACCAGTCTTGTCGGGGATTGGGAACCCTTCGCGAGAATTTCCAAAGTTTCAGCGGGATTTCCAAAATGTTGAAAGGAACTCGAAACATGTCAACCTTGGTTTTGAGAATCTCTCCCGGAGTTTGAGAGATCTGGACGTGAAAGGGTACCAATCTTGTGGGGGATTGGGAACCCTTCGCGAGAATGTCCAAAGTTTCAGCGGGATTTCCAAAATGTTGAGAGGAACTCGAAATATGTCAACCTTGGTTTTGAGAATCTCTCCCGGAGTTTGAGAGATCTGGACGTGAAAGGGTACCAATCTTGTCGGGGATTGGGAACCCTTCGCGAGAATGTCCAAAGTTTCAGCGGGATTTCCAAAATGTTGAAAGGAACTCGCAATATGTCAACCTTGGTTTTGAGAATCTCTCCCGGAGTTTGAGAGATCTGGACGTGAAAGGGTACCAGTCTTGTCGGGGATTGGGAACCCTTCGCGAGAATGTCCAAAGTTTCAGCGGGATTTCCAGAATGTTGAAAGGAACTCGAAACATGTCAACCTTGGTTTTGAGAATCTCTCCCGGAGTTTGAGAGATTTGGACGTGAAAGGGTACCAGTCTTGTCGGGGATTGGGAACCCTTCGCGAGAATGTCCGAAGTTTCAGCAGGATTTCCAGAATGTTGAAAGGAACTCGAAACATGTCAACCTTGGTTTTGAGAATCTCTCCCGGAGTTTGAGAGATTTGGACGTGAAAGGGTACCAGTCTTGTCGGGGATTGGAAAACGTTCGCGAGAATGTCCAAAGTTTCAGCGGGATTTCCAAAATGTTGAAAGGAACTCGAAACATGTCAACCTTGGTTTTGAGAATCTCTCCCGGAGTTTGAGAGATCTGGACGTGAAAGGGTACCAATCTTGTCGGGGATTGGGAACCCTTCGCGAGAATGGCCAAAGTTTCAGCAGGATTTCCAAAAGGTTGAAAGGAACTCGAAACATGTCAACCTTGGTTTTGAGAATCTCTCCCGGAGTTTGAGAGATTTAGACGTGAAAGGGTACCAATCTTGACGGGGATTGGGAACCCTTCGCGAGAATGTCCAAAGTTTCAGCGGGATTTCCAAAATGTTGAAAGGAAATCGAAACATGGCAACCTTGGTTTTGAGAATCTCTCCCGGAGTTTGAGACATTTGGACGTGAAAGGGTACCAGTCTTGTCGGGGATTGGGAACCCTTCGCGAGAATGTCCAAAGTTTCAGCGGGATTTCCAAAATGTTGAAAGGAACTCGAAACATGTCAACCTTGGTTTTGAGAATCTCTCCCGGAGTTTGAGAGATTTGGACGTGAAAGTGTATCAGTGTTGTCGGGGATTGGGAACCCTTCGCGAGAATGTCCAAAGTTTCAGCGGGATTTCCAAAATGTTGAAAGGAACTCGAAACATGTCAACCTTGGTTTTGAGCATCTCTCCCGGAGTTTGAGAGATTTGGACGTGAAAGGGAACCAATCTTCGAGGATTGGGAACCCTTTGCGAGAATGTCCAAAGTTTCAGCGGGATTTCCAAAATGTTGAAAGGAACTCGAAACATGTCAACCTTGGTTTTGAGAATCTCTCCCGGAGTTTGAGAGATTTGGACGTGAAAGGGTACCAGTCTTGTCGGGGATTGGGAACCCTTCGCGAGAATGTCCAAAGTTTCAGCGGGATTTCCAAAATGTTGAAAGGAACTCGAAACATGTCAACCTTGGTTTTGAGAATCTCTCCCGGAGTTTGAGAGATTTGGACGTGAAAGGGTACCAGTCTTGTCGGGGATTGGGAACCTTTCACGAGAATGTCCAAAGTTTCAGCGGGATTTCCAAAATGTTGAAAGGAACTCGAAACATGTCAACCTTGGTTTTGAGAATCTCTCCCGGAGTTTGAGAGATTTGGACGTGAAATGGTACCAGTCTTGTCGGGGATTGGCAACCCTTCGCGAGAATGTCCAAAGTTTCAGCGGGATTTCCTAAATGTTGAAAGGAACTCGAAACATGTCAACCTTGGTTTTGAGAATCTCTCCCGGAGTTTGAGAGATTTGGACGTGAAAGGGTACCAGTCTTGTCGGGGATTGGGAACCCTTCGCGAGAATGTCCAAAGTTTCAGCGGGATTTCCAAAATGTTGAAAGGAACTCGAAACATGTCAACCTTGGTTTTGAGAATCTCTCCCGGAGTTTGAGAGATTTGGACGTGAAAGCGTACCAATCTTGTCGAGGATTGGGAACCCTTCGCGAGAATGTCCAAAGTTTCAGCGGGATTTCCAAAATGTTGAAAGGAACTCGAAACATGTCAACCTTGGTTTTGAGAATCTCTCCCGGAGTTTGAGAGATTTGGACGTGAAAGGGTACCAGTCTTGTCGGGGATTGGGAACCCTTCGCGAGAATGTCCAAAGTTTCAGCGGGATTTCCAAAATGTTGAAAGGAACTCGAAACATGTCGACCTTGGTTTTGTGAGTCTCTCCCGGAGTTTGAGAGATTTGGACGTGAAAGGGTACCAGTCTTGTCGGGGATTGGGAACCCTTCGCGAGAATGTCCAAAGTTTCAGCGGGATTTCCAAAATGTTGAAAGGAACTCGAAACATGTCAACCTTGGTTTTGAGAATCTCTCCCGGAGTTTGAGAGATTTGGACGTGAAAGGGTACCAGTCTTGTCGGGGATTGGGAACCCTTCGCAAGAATGTCCAAAGTTTCAGCGGGATTTCCAAAATGTTGAAAGGAACTCGAAACATGTCAACCTTGGTTTTGAGAATCTCTCCCGGAGTTTGAGAGATCTGGACGTGAATGGGTACCAGTCTTGTCGGGGATTGGGAACCCTTCGCGAGAATGTCCAAAGTTTCAGCGGGATTTCCAAAATGTTGAAAGGAACTCGAAACATGTCAACGTTGGTTTTGAGAATCTCTCCCGGAGTTTGAGAGATTTGGACGTGAAAGGGTACCAATCTTGTCGGGGATTGGGAACCCTTCGCGAGAATGTCCAAAGTTTCAGCGGGATTTCCAAAATGTTGAAAGGAACTCGAAACATGTCAACCTTGGTTTTGAGAATCTCTCCCGGAGTTTGAGAGATCTGGACGTGAAAGGGTACCAATCTTGTGGGGGATTGGGAACCCTTCGCGAGAATGTCCAAAGTTTCAGCGGGATTTCCAAAATGTTGAGAGGAACTCGAAACATGTCAACCTTGGTTTTGAGAATCTCTCCCGGAGTTTGAGAGATCTGGACGTGAAAGGGTACCAATCTTGTCGGGGATTGGGAACCCTTCGCGAGAATGTCCAAAGTTTCAGCGGGATTTCCAAAATGTTGAAAGGAACTCGAAACATGTCAACCTTGGTTTTGAGAATCTCTCCCGGAGTTTGAGAGCTCTGGACGTGAAAGGGTACCAATCTTGTCGGGGATTGGGAACCCTTCGCGAGAATGTCCAAAGTTTCAGCGGGATTTCCAAAATGTTGAAAGGAACTCGCAATATGTCAACCTTGGTTTTGAGAATCTCTCCCGGAGTTTGAGAGATCTGGATGTGAAAGTGTACCAATCTTGTCGGGGATTGGGAACCCTTCGCGAGAATGTCCAAAGTTTCAGCGGGATTTCCAAAATGTTGAAAGGAACTCGAAACATGTCAACCTTGGTTTTGAGAATCTCTCCCGGAGTTTGAGACATTTGGACGTGAAAGCGTACCAATCTTGTCGAGGATTGGGAACCCTTCGCGAGAATGTCCAAAGTTTCAGCGGGATTTCCAAAATGTTGAAAGGAACTCGAAACATGTCAACCTTGGTTTTGAGAATCTCTCCCGGAGTTTGAGAGATTTGGACGTGAAAGGGTACCAGTCTTGTCGGGGATTGGGAACCCTTCGCGAGAATGTCCAAAGTTTCAGCGGGATTTCCAAAATGTTGAAAGGAACTCGAAACATGTCGACCTTGGTTTTGTGAGTCTCTCCCGGAGTTTGAGAGATTTGGACGTGAAAGGGTACCAGTCTTGTCGGGGATTGGGAACCCTTCGCGAGAATGTCCAAAGTTTCAGCGGGATTTCCAAAATGTTGAAAGGAACTCGAAACATGTCAACCTTGGTTTTGAGAATCTCTCCCGGAGTTTGAGAGATTTGGACGTGAAAGGGTACCAGTCTTGTCGGGGATTGGGAACCCTTCGCCAGAATGTCCAAAGTTTCAGCGGGATTTCCAAAATGTTGAAAGGAACTCGAAACATGTCAACCTTGGTTTTGAGAATCTCTCCCGGAGTTTGAGAGATCTGGACGTGAATGGGTACCAGTCTTGTCGGGGATTGGGAACCCTTCGCGAGAATGTCCAAAGTTTCAGCGGGATTTCCAAAATGTTGAAAGGAACTCGAAACATGTCAACGTTGGTTTTGAGAATCTCTCCCGGAGTTTGAGAGATTTGGACGTGAAATGGTACCAGTCTTGTCGGGGATTGGGAACCCTTCGCGAGAATTTCCAAAGTTTCAGCGGGATTTCCAAAATGTTGAAAGGAACTCGAAACATGTCAACCTTGGTTTTGAGAATCTCTCCCGGAGTTTGAGAGATCTGGACGTGAAAGGGTACCAATCTTGTGGGGGATTGGGAACCCTTCGCGAGAATGTCCAAAGTTTCAGCGGGATTTCCAAAATGTTGAGAGGAACTCGAAATATGTCAACCTTGGTTTTGAGAATCTCTCCCGGAGTTTGAGAGATCTGGACGTGAAAGGGTACCAATCTTGTCGGGGATTGGGAACCCTTCGCGAGAATGTCCAAAGTTTCAGCGGGATTTCCAAAATGTTGAAAGGAACTCGCAATATGTCAACCTTGGTTTTGAGAATCTCTCCCGGAGTTTGAGAGATCTGGACGTGAAAGGGTACCAATCTTGTCGGGGATTGGGAACCCTTCGCGAGAATGTCCAAAGTTTCAGCGGGATTTCCAGAATGTTGAAAGGAACTCGAAACATGTCAACCTTGGTTTTGAGAATCTCTCCCGGAGTTTGAGAGATTTGGACGTGAAAGGGTACCAGTCTTGTCGGGGATTGGGAACCCTTCGCGAGAATGTCCGAAGTTTCAGCAGGATTTCCAGAATGTTGAAAGGAACTCGAAACATGTCAACCTTGGTTTTGAGAATCTCTCCCGGAGTTTGAGAGATTTGGACGTGAAAGGGTACCAGTCTTGTCGGGGATTGGAAAACGTTCGCGAGAATGTCCAAAGTTTCAGCGGGATTTCCAAAATGTTGAAAGGAACTCGAAACATGTCAACCTTGGTTTTGAGAATCTCTCCCGGAGTTTGAGAGATCTGGACGTGAAAGGGTACCAATCTTGTCGGGGATTGGGAACCCTTCGCGAGAATGGCCAAAGTTTCAGCAGGATTTCCAAAAGGTTGAAAGGAACTCGAAACATGTCAACCTTGGTTTTGAGAATCTCTCCCGGAGTTTGAGAGATTTAGACGTGAAAGGGTACCAATCTTGACGGGGATTGGGAACCCTTCGCGAGAATGTCCAAAGTTTCAGCGGGATTTCCAAAATGTTGAAAGGAAATCGAAACATGGCAACCTTGGTTTTGAGAATCTCTCCCGGAGTTTGAGACATTTGGACGTGAAAGGGTACCAGTCTTGTCGGGGATTGGGAACCCTTCGCGAGAATGTCCAAAGTTTCAGCAGGATTTCCAAAATGTTGAAAGGAACTCGAAACATGTCAACCTTGGTTTTGAGAATCTCTCCCGGAGTTTGAGAGATTTGGACGTGAAAGTGTATCAGTGTTGTCGGGGATTGGGAACCCTTCGCGAGAATGTCCAAAGTTTCAGCGGGATTTCCAAAATGTTGAAAGGAACTCGAAACATGTCAACCTTGGTTTTGAGAATCTCTCCCGGAGTTTGAGAGATTTGGACGTGAAAGGGTACGAGTCTTGTCGGGGATTGGGAACCCTTTGCGAGAATGTCCAAAGTTTCAGCGGGATTTCCAAAATGTTGAAAGGAACTCGAAACATGTCAACCTTGGTTTTGAGAATCTCTCCCGGAGTTTGAGAGATTTGGACGTGAAAGGGTACCAGTCTTGTCGGGGATTGGGAACCCTTCGCGAGAATGTCCAAAGTTTCAGCAGGATTTCCAAAATGTTGAAAGGAACTCGAAACATGTCAACCTTGGTTTTGAGAATCTCTCCCGGAGTTTGAGAGATTTGGACGTGAAAGGGTACCAGTCTTGTCGGGGATTGGGAACCCTTCGCGAGAATGTCCAAAGTTTCAGCGGGATTTCCAAAATGTTGAAAGGAACTCGAAACATGTCAACCTTGGTTTTGAGAATCTCTCCCGGAGTTTGAGAGATTTGGACGTGAAAGGGTACCAATCTTGTCGGGGATTGGGAACCCTTCGCGAGAATGTCCAAAGTTTCAGCGGGATTTCCAAAATGTTGAAAGGAACTCGAAACATGTCAACCTTGGTTTTGAGCATCTCTCCCGGAGTTTGAGAGATCTGGACGTGAAAGGGTACCAATCTTGTTGGGGATTGGGAACCCTTCGCGAGAATGTCCAAAGTTTCAGCGGGATTTCCAAAATGTTGAAAGGAACTCGAAACATGTCAACCTTGGTTTTGAGAATCTCTCCCGGAGTTTGAGAGATTTGGATGTGAAAGGGTACCAGTCTTGTCGGGGATTGGGAACCCTTCGCGAGAATGTCCAAAGTTTCAGCGGGATTTCCAAAATGTTGAAAGGAACTCGAAACATGTCAACCTTGGTTTTGAGAATCTCTCCCGGAGTTTGAGAGATTTGGACGTGAAAGGGTACCAGTCTTGTCGGGGATTGGGAACCCTTCGCGAGAATGTCCAAAGTTTCAGCGGGATTTCCAAAATGTTGAAAGGAACTCGAAACATGTCAACCTTGGTTTTGAGAATCTCTCCCGGAGTTTGAGTGATTTGGACGTGAAAGGGTACCAATCTTGTCGGGGATTGGGAACCCTTTGCGAGAATGTCCAAAGTTTCAGCGGGATTTCCAAAATGTTGAAAGGAACTCGAAACATGTCAACCTTGGTTTTGAGAATCTCTCCCGGAGGTTGAGAAATTTGGACGTGAAAGGGTACCAGTCTTGTCAGGGATTGGGAACCCTTCGCGAGAATGTCCAAAGTTTCAGCGGGATTTCCAAAATGTTGAAAGGAACTCGAAACATGTCAACCTTGGTTTTGAGAATCTCTCCCGGAGTTTGAGAGATTTGGACGTGAAAGGGTACCAGTCCTGTCGGGGATTGGGAACCCTTCGCGAGAATGTCCAAAGTTTCAGCGGGATTTCCAAAATGTTGAAAGGAACTCGAAACATGTCAACCTTGGTTTTGAGAATCTCTCCCGGAGTTTGAGAGATTTGGACGTGAAAGGGTACCAGTCTTGTCGGGGATTGGAAAACGTTCGCGAGAATGTCCAAAGTTTCAGCGGGATTTCGAAAATGTTGAAAGGAACTCGAAACATGTCAACCTTGGTTTTCAGAATCTCTCCCGGAGTTTGAGAGATCTGGACGTGAAAGGGTACCAATCTTGTCGGGGATTGGGAACCCTTCGCGAGAATGGCCAATGTTTCAGCAGGATTTCCAAAATGTTGAAAGGAACTCGAAACATGTCAACCTTGGTTTTGAGAATCTCTCCCGGAGTTTGAGAGATTTGGACGTGAAAGGGTACCAATCTTGTCGGGGATTGGGAACCCTTCGCGAGAATGTCCAAAGTTTCAGCGGGATTTCCAAAATGTTGAAGGAACTCGAAACATGGCAACCTTGGTTTTGAGAATCTCTCCCGGAGTTTGAGAGATTTGGACGTGAAAGGGTACCAATCTTGTCGGGGATTGGGAACCCTTCGCGAGAATGTCCAAAGTTTCAGCGGGATTTCCAAAATGTTGAAAGGAACTCGAAACATGTCAACCTTGGTTTTGAGAATCTCTCCCGGAGTTTGAGAGATTTGGACGTGAAAGTGTATCAGTGTTGTCGGGGATTGGGAACCCTTCGCGAGAATGTCCAAAGTTTCAGCAGGATTTCCAAAATGTTGAAAGGAACTCGAAACATGTCAACCTTGGTTTTGAGAATCTCTCCCGGATTTTGAGAGATTTGGACGTGAAAGGGTACCAGTCTTGTCGGGGATTGGGAACCCTTCGCGAGAATGTCCAAAGTTTCAGCGGGATTTCCAAAATGTTGAAAGGAACTCGAAACATGTCAACCTTGGTTTTGAGAATCTCTCCCGGAGTTTGAGAGATTTGGACGTGAAAGGGTACCAGTCTTGTCGGGGATTGGGAACCCTTCGCCAGAATGTCCAAAGTTTCAGCGGGATTTCCAAAATGTTGAAAGGAACTCGAAACATGTCAACCTTGGTTTTGAGAATCTCTCCCGGAGTTTGAGAGATCTGGACGTGAATGGGTACCAGTCTTGTCGGGGATTGGGAACCCTTCGCGAGAATGTCCAAAGTTTCAGCGGGATTTCCAAAATGTTGAAAGGAACTCGAAACATGTCAACGTTGGTTTTGAGAATCTCTCCCGGAGTTTGAGAGATTTGGACGTGAAATGGTACCAGTCTTGTCGGGGATTGGGAACCCTTCGCGAGAATTTCCAAAGTTTCAGCGGGATTTCCAAAATGTTGAAAGGAACTCGAAACATGTCAACCTTGGTTTTGAGAATCTCTCCCGGAGTTTGAGAGATCTGGACGTGAAAGGGTACCAATCTTGTGGGGGATTGGGAACCCTTCGCGAGAATGTCCAAAGTTTCAGCGGGATTTCCAAAATGTTGAGAGGAACTCGAAATATGTCAACCTTGGTTTTGAGAATCTCTCCCGGAGTTTGAGAGATCTGGACGTGAAAGGGTACCAATCTTGTCGGGGATTGGGAACCCTTCGCGAGAATGTCCAAAGTTTCAGCGGGATTTCCAAAATGTTGAAAGGAACTCGCAATATGTCAACCTTGGTTTTGAGAATCTCTCCCGGAGTTTGAGAGATCTGGACGTGAAAGGGTACCAATCTTGTCGGGGATTGGGAACCCTTCGCGAGAATGTCCAAAGTTTCAGCGGGATTTCCAGAATGTTGAAAGGAACTCGAAACATGTCAACCTTGGTTTTGAGAATCTCTCCCGGAGTTTGAGAGATTTGGACGTGAAAGGGTACCAGTCTTGTCGGGGATTGGGAACCCTTCGCGAGAATGTCCAAAGTTTCAGCGGGATTTCCAAAATGTTGAAAGGAACTCGAAACATGTCAACCTTGGTTTTGAGAATCTCTCCCGGAGTTTGAGAGATCTGGACGTGAAAGGGTACCAATCTTGTCGGGGATTGGGAACCCTTCGCGAGAATGGCCAAAGTTTCAGCAGGATTTCCAAAAGGTTGAAAGGAACTCGAAACATGTCAACCTTGGTTTTGAGAATCTCTCCCGGAGTTTGAGAGATTTAGACGTGAAAGGGTACCAATCTTGTCGGGGATTGGGAACCCTTCGCGAGAATGTCCAAAGTTTCAGCGGGATTTCCAAAATGTTGAAAGGAAATCGAAACATGGCAACCTTGGTTTTGAGAATCTCTCCCGGAGTTTGAGACATTTGGACGTGAAAGGGTACCAGTCTTGTCGGGGATTGGGAACCCTTCGCGAGAATGTCCAAAGTTTCAGCGGGATTTCCAAAATGTTGAAAGGAACTCGAAACATGTCAACCTTGGTTTTGAGAATCTCTCCCGGAGTTTGAGAGATTTGGACGTGAAAGTGTATCAGTGTTGTCGGGGATTGGGAACCCTTCGCGAGAATGTCCAAAGTTTCAGCGGGATTTCCAAAATGTTGAAAGGAACTCGAAACATGTCAACCTTGGTTTTGAGAATCTCTCCCGGAGTTTGAGAGATTTGGACGTGAAAGGGTACCAGTCTTGTCGGGGATTGGGAACCCTTTGCGAGAATGTCCAAAGTTTCAGCGGGATTTCCAAAATGTTGAAAGGAAATCGAAACATGTCAACCTTGGTTTTGAGAATCTCTCCCGGAGTTTGAGAGATTTGGACGTGAAAGGGTACCAGTCCTGTCGGGGATTGGGAACCCTTCGCGAGAATGTCCAAAGTTTCAGCGGGATTTCCAAAATGTTGAAAGGAACTCGAAACATGTCAACCTTGGTTTTGAGAATCTCTCCCGGAGTTTGAGAGATTTGGACGTGAAAGGGTACCAGTCTTGTCGGGGATTGGGAACCCTTCGCGAGAATGTCCAAAGTTTCAGCGGGATTTCCAAAATGTTGAAAGGAACTCGAAACATGTCAACCTTGGTTTTGAGAATCTCTCCCGGAGTTTGAGAGATTTGGACGTGAAAGGGTACCAATCTTGTCGGGGATTGGGAACCCTTCGCGAGAATGTCCAAAGTTTCAGCGGGATTTCCAAAATGTTGAAAGGAACTCGAAACATGTCAACCTTGGTTTTGAGCATCTCTCCCGGAGTTTGAGAGATCTGGACGTGAAAGGGTACCAATCTTGTTGGGGATTGGGAACCCTTCGCGAGAATGTCCAAAGTTTCAGCGGGATTTCCAAAATGTTGAAAGGAACTCGAAACATGTCAACCTTGGTTTTGAGAATCTCTCCCGGAGTTTGAGAGATTTGGATGTGAAAGGGTACCAGTCTTGTCGGGGATTGGGAACCCTTCGCGAGAATGTCCAAAGTTTCAGCGGGATTTCCAAAATGTTGAAAGGAACTCGAAACATGTCAACCTTGGTTTTGAGAATCTCTCCCGGAGTTTGAGAGATTTGGACGTGAAAGGGTACCAGTCTTGTCGGGGATTGGGAACCCTTCGCGAGAATGTCCAAAGTTTCAGCGGGATTTCCAAAATGTTGAAAGGAACTCGAAACATGTCAACCTTGGTTTTGAGAATCTCTCCCGGAGTTTGAGTGATTTGGACGTGAAAGGGTACCAATCTTGTCGGGGATTGGGAACCCTTTGCGAGAATGTCCAAAGTTTCAGCGGGATTTCCAAAATGTTGAAAGGAACTCGAAACATGTCAACCTTGGTTTTGAGAATCTCTCCCGGAGGTTGAGAAATTTGGACGTGAAAGGGTACCAGTCTTGTCGGGGATTGGGAACCCTTCGCGAGAATGTCCAAAGTTTCAGCGGGATTTCCAAAATGTTGAAAGGAACTCGAAACATGTCAACCTTGGTTTTGAGAATCTCTCCCGGAGTTTGAGAGATTTGGACGTGAAAGGGTACCAGTCCTGTCGGGGATTGGGAACCCTTCGCGAGAATGTCCAAAGTTTCAGCGGGATTTCCAAAATGTTGAAAGGAACTCGAAACATGTCAACCTTGGTTTTGAGAATCTCTCCCGGAGTTTGAGAGATTTGGACGTGAAAGGGTACCAGTCTTGTCGGGGATTGGAAAACGTTCGCGAGAATGTCCAAAGTTTCAGTGGGATTTCCAAAATGTTGAAAGGAACTCGAAACATGTCAACCTTGGTTTTCAGAATCTCTCCCGGAGTTTGAGAGATCTGGACGTGAAAGGGTACCAATCTTGTCGGGGATTGGGAACCCTTCGCGAGAATGGCCAATGTTTCAGCAGGATTTCCAAAATGTTGAAAGGAACTCGAAACATGTCAACCTTGGTTTTGAGAATCTCTCCCGGAGTTTGAGAGATTTGGACGTGAAAGGGTACCAATCTTGTCGGGGATTGGGAACCCTTCGCGAGAATGTCCAAAGTTTCAGCGGGATTTCCAAAATGTTGAAGGAACTCGAAACATGGCAACCTTGGTTTTGAGAATCTCTCCCGGAGTTTGAGAGATTTGGACGTGAAAGGGTACCAATCTTGTCGGGGATTGGGAACCCTTCGCGAGAATGTCCAAAGTTTCAGCGGGATTTCCAAAATGTTGAAAGGAACTCGAAACATGTCAACCTTGGTTTTGAGAATCTCTCCCGGAGTTTGAGAGATTTGGACGTGAAAGTGTATCAGTGTTGTCGGGGATTGGGAACCCTTCGCGAGAATGTCCAAAGTTTCAGCAGGATTTCCAAAATGTTGAAAGGAACTCGAAACATGTCAACCTTGGTTTTGAGAATCTCTCCCGGATTTTGAGAGATTTGGACGTGAAAGGGTACCAGTCTTGTCGGGGATTGGCAACCCTTCGCGAGAATGTCCAAAGTTTCAGCGGGATTTCCAAAATGTTGAAAGGAACTCGAAACATGTCAACCTTGGTTTTGAGAATCTCTCCCGGAGTTTGAGAGATTTGGACGTGAAAGGGTACCAGTCTTGTCGGGGATTGGAAAACGTTCGCGAGAATGTCCAAAGTTTCAGCGGGATTTCCAAAATGTTGAAAGGAACTCGAAACATGTCAACCTTGGTTTTGAGAATCTCTCCCGGAGTTTGAGAGATCTGGACGTGAAAGGGTACCAATCTTGTCGGGGATTGGGAACCCTTCGCGAGAATGTCCAAAGTTTCAGCGGGATTTCCAAAATGTTGAAAGGAACTCGAAACATGTCAACCTTGGTTTTGAGAATCTCTCCCGGAGTTTGAGAGATTTGGACGTGAAAGGGTACCAATCTTGTCGGGGATTGGGAACCCTTCGCGAGAATGTCCAAAGTTTCAGCGGGATTTCCAAAATGTTGAAAGGAACTCGAAACATGTCAACCTTGGTTTTGAGAATCTCTCCCGGAGTTTCAGAGATTTGGACGTGAAAGTGTACCAGTCTTGTCGGGGATTGGGAACCCTTCGCGAGAATGTCCAAAGTTTCAGCGGGATTTCCAAAATGTTGAAAGGAACTCGAAACATGTCAACCTTGGTTTTGAGAATCTCTCCCGGAGTTTGAGTGATTTGGACGTGAAAGGGTACCAATCTTGTCGGGGATTGGGAACCCTTTGCGAGAATGTCCAAAGTTTCAGCGGGATTTCCAAAATGTTGAAAGGAACTCGAAACATGTCAACCTTGGTTTTGAGAATCTCTCCCGGAGTTTGAGAGATTTGGACGTGAAAGGGTACCAATCTTGTCGGGGATTGGCAACCCTTCGCGAGAATGTCCAAAGTTTCAGCGGGATTTCCAAAATGTTGAAAGGAACTCGAAACATGTCAACCTTGGTTTTGAGAATCTCTCCCGGACTTTGAGAGATTTGGACGTGAAAGGGTACCAGTCCTGTCGGGGATTGGGAACCCTTCGCGAGAATATCCAAAGTTTCAGCGGGATTTCCAAAATGTTGAAAGGAACTCGAAACATGTCAACCTTGGTTTTGACAATCTCTCCCGGAGTTTGAGAGATTTGGACGTGAAAGGGTACCAGTCTTGTCGGGGATTGGGAACCCTTCGCGAGAATGTCCAAAGTTTCAGCGGGATTTCCAAAATGTTGAAAGGAACTCGAAACATGTCAACCTTGGTTTTGAGAATCTCTCCCGGAGTTTGAGAGATTTGGACGTGAAAGGGTACCAATCTTGTCGGGGATTGGGAACCCTTCGCGAGAATGTCCAAAGTTTCAGCGGGATTTCCAAAATGTTGAAAGGAACTCGAAACATGTCAACCTTGGTTTTGAGAATCTCTCCCGGAGTTTGAGAGATTTGGACGTGAAAGGGTACCAGTCTTGTCGGGGATTGGGAACCCTTCGCGAGAATGTCCAAAGTTTCAGCGGGATTTCCAAAATGTTGAAAGGAACTCGAAACATGTCAACCTTGGTTTTGAGAATCTCTCCCGGAGTTTGAGTGATTTGGACGTGAAAGGGTACCAGTCTTGTCGGGGATTGGAAAACGTTCGCGAGAATGTCCAAAGTTTCAGCGGGATTTCCAAAATGTTGAAAGGAACTCGAAACATGTCAACCTTGGTTTTGAGAATCTCTCCCGGAGTTTGAGAGATCTGGACGTGAAAGGGTACCAATCTTGTCGGGGATTGGGAACCCTTCGCGAGAATGTCCAAAGTTTCAGCGGGATTTCCAAAATGTTGAAAGGAACTCGAAACATGTCAACCTTGGTTTTGAGAATCTCTCCCGGAGTTTGAGAGATTTGGACGTGAAAGTGTATCAGTGTTGTCGGGGATTGGGAACCCTTCGCGAGAATGTCCAAAGTTTCAGCAGGATTTCCAAAATGTTGAAAGGAACTCGAAACATGTCAACCTTGGTTTTGAGAATCTCTCCCGGAGTTTGAGAGATTTGGACGTGAAAGGGTACCAGTCTTGTCGGGGATTGGGAACCCTTCGCGAGAATGTCCAAAGTTTCAGCGGGATTTCCAAAATGTTGAAAGGAACTCGAAACATGTCAACCTTGGTTTTGAGAATCTCTCCCGGAGTTAGAGATTTGGACGTGAAAGGGTACCAGTCTTGTCGGGGATTGGAAAACGTTCGCGAGAATGTCCAAAGTTTCAGCGGGATTTCCAAAATGTTGAAAGGAACTCAAAACATGTCAACCTTGGTTTTGAGAATCTCTCCCGGAGTTTGAGAGATCTGGACGTGAAAGGGTACCAATCTTGTCGGGGATTGGGAACCCTTCGCGAGAATGTCCAAAGTTTCAGCGGGATTTCCAAAATGTTGAAAGGAACTCGAAACATGTCAACCTTGGTTTTGAGAATCTCTCCCGGAGTTTGAGAGATTTGGACGTGAAAGGGTACCAATCTTGTCGGGGATTGGGAACCCTTCGCGAGAATGTCCAAAGTTTCAGCGGGATTTCCAAAATGTTGAAAGGAACTCGAAACATGTCAACCTTGGTTTTGAGAATCTCTCCCGGAGTTTCAGAGATTTGGACGTGAAAGTGTACCAGTCTTGTCGGGGATTGGGAACCCTTCGCGAGAATGTCCAAAGTTTCAGCGGGATTTCCAAAATGTTGAAAGGAACTCGAAACATGTCAACCTTGGTTTTGAGAATCTCTCCCGGAGTTTGAGTGATTTGGACGTGAAAGGGTACCAATCTTGTCGGGGATTGGGAACCCTTTGCGAGAATGTCCAAAGTTTCAGCGGGATTTCCAAAATGTTGAAAGGAACTCGAAACATGTCAACCTTGGTTTTGAGAATCTCTCCCGGAGTTTGAGAGATTTGGACGTGAAAGGGTACCAGTCTTGTCGGGGATTGGCAACCCTTCGCGAGAATGTCCAAAGTTTCAGCGGGATTTCCAAAATGTTGAAAGGAACTCGAAACATGTCAACCTTGGTTTTGAGAATCTCTCCCGGACTTTGAGAGATTTGGACGTGAAAGGGTACCAGTCCTGTCGGGGATTGGGAACCCTTCGCGAGAATGTCCAAAGTTTCAGCGGGATTTCCAAAATGTTGAAAGGAACTCGAAACATGTCAACCTTGGTTTTGAGAATCTCTCCTGGAGTTTGAGAGATTTGGACGTGAAAGGGTACCAATCTTGTCGGGGATTGGGAACCCTTCGCGAGAATGTCCAAAGTTTCAGCGGGATTTCCAAAATGTTGAAAGGAACTCGAAACATGTCAACCTTGGTTTTGAGAATCTCTCCCGGAGTTTGAGAGATCTGGACGTGAAAGGGTACCAATCTTGTTGGGGATTGGGAACCCTTCGCGAGAATGTCCAAAGTTTCAGCGGGATTTCCAAAATGTTGAAAGGAACTCGAAACATGTCAACCTTGGTTTTGAGAATCTCTCCCGGAGTTTGAGAGATTTGGACGTGAAAGGGTACCAGTCTTGTCGGGGATTGGGAACCCTTCGCCAGAATGTCCAAAGTTTCAGCGGGATTTCCAAAATGTTGAAAGGAACTCGAAACATGTCAACCTTGGTTTTGAGAATCTCTCCCGGAGTTTGAGAGATTTGGACGTGAAAGGGTACCAGTCTTGTCGGGGATTGGGAACCCTTCGCCAGAATGTCCAAAGTTTCAGCGGGATTTCCAAAATGTTGAAAGGAACTCGAAACATGTCAACCTTGGTTTTGAGAATCTCTCCCGGAGTTTGAGAGATTTGGACGTGAAAGGGTACCAATCTTGTCGGGGATTGGGAACCCTTCGCGAGAATGTCCAAAGTTTCAGCGGGATTTCCAAAATGTTGAAAGGAACTCGAAACATGTCAACCTTGGTTTTGAGAATCTCTCCCGGAGTTTGAGAGATTTGGACGTGAAAGGGTACCAGTCTTGTCGGGGATTGGGAACCCTTCGCGAGAATGTCCAAAGTTTCAGCGGGATTTCCAAAATGTTGAAAGGAACTCGAAACATGTCAACCTTGGTTTTGAGAATCTCTCCCGGAGTTTGAGTGATTTGGACGTGAAAGGGTACCAATCTTGTCGGGGATTGGGAACCCTTTGCGAGAATGTCCAAAGTTTCAGCAGGATTTCCAAAATGTTGAAAGGAACTCGAAACATGTCAACCTTGGTTTTGAGAATCTCTCCCGGAGGTTGAGAAATTTGGACGTGAAAGGGTACCAGTCTTGTCGGGGATTGGGAACCCTTTGCGAGAATGTCCAAAGTTTCAGCGGGATTTCCAAAATGTTGAAAGGAACTCGAAACATGTCAACCTTGGTTTTGAGAATCTCTCCCGGAGGTTGAGAAATTTGGACGTGAAAGGGTACCAGTCTTGTCGGGGATTGGCAACCCTTCGCGAGAATGTCCAAAGTTTCAGCGGGATTTCCAAAATGTTGAAAGGAACTCGAAACATGTCAACCTTGGTTTTGAGAATCTCTCCCGGAGTTTGAGACATTTGGACGTGAAAGGGTACCAGTCCTGTCGGGGATTGGGAACCCTTCGCGAGAATGTCCAAAGTTTCAGCGGGATTTCCAAAATGTTGAAAGGAACTCGAAACATGTCAACCTTGGTTTTGAGAATCTCTCCCGGAGTTTGAGAGATTTGGACGTGAAAGGGTACCAGTCTTGTCGGGGATTGGGAACCCTTCGCGAGAATGTCCAAAGTTTCAGCGGGATTTCCAAAATGTTGAAAGGAACTCGAAACATGTCAACCTTGGTTTTGAGAATCTCTCCCGGAGTTTGAGAGATTTGGACGTGAAAGGGTACCAGTCTTGTCGGGGATTGGGAACCCTTCGCGAGAATGTCCAAAGTTTCAGCGGGATTTCCAAAATGTTGAAAGGAACTCGAAACATGTCAACCTTGGTTTTGAGAATCTCTCCCGGAGTTTGAGAGATTTGGACGTGAAAGGGTACCAGTCTGTCGGGGATTGGGAACCCTTCGCGAGAATGTCCAAAGTTTCAGCGGGATTTCCAAAATGTTGAAAGGAACTAGAAACATGTCAGCCTTGGTTTTGAGAATCTCTCCCGGAGTTTGAGAGATCTGGTAGTGAAAGGGTACCAATCTTGTCGGGGATTGGGAACCCTTCGCGAGAATGTCCAAAGTTTCAGCGGGATTTCCAAAATGTTGAAAGGAACTCGAAACATGTCAGCCTTGGTTTTGAGAATCTCTCCCGGAGTTTGAGAGATTTAGACGTGAAAGGGTGCCAATCTTGTCGGGGATTGGGAACCCTTCGCGAGAATGTCCAAAGTTTCAGCGGGATTTCCAAAATGTTGAAAGGAACTCGAAACATGGCAACCTTGGTTTTGAGAATCTCTCCCGGAGTTTGAGAGATTTGGACGTGAAAGGGTACCAATCTTGTCGGGGATTGGGAACCCTTCGCGAGAATGTCCAAAGTTTCAGCGGGATTTCCAAAATGTTGAAAGGAACTCGAAACATGTCAACCTTGGTTTTGAGAATCTCTCCCGGAGTTTGAGAGATTTGGACGTGAAAGAGTACCAGTCTTGTCGGGGGTTGGGAACCCTTTGCGAGAATGTCCAAAGTTTCAGCGGGATTTCCAAAATGTTGAAAGGAACTCGAAACATGTCAACCTTGGTTTTGAGAATCTCTCCCGGAGTTTGAGAGATTTGGACGTGAAAGGGTACCAGTCCTGTCGGGGATTGGGAACCCTTCGCGAGAATGTCCAAAGTTTCAGCGGGATTTCCAAAATGTTGAAAGGAACTCGAAACATGTCAACCTTGGTTTTGAGAATCTCTCCCGGAGTTTGAGAGATTTGGACGTGAAAGGGTACCAGTCTTGTCGGGGATTGGGAACCCTTCGCGAGAATGTCCAAAGTTTCAGCGGGATTTCCAAAATGTTGAAAGGAACTCGAAACATGTCAACCTTGGTTTTGAGAATCTCTCCCGGAGTTTGAGAGATTTGGACGTGAAAGGGTACCAGTCTTGTCGGGGATTGGGAACCCTTCGCGAGAATGTCCAAAGTTTCAGCGGGATTTCCAAAATGTTGAAAGGAACTCGAAACATGTCAACCTTGGTTTTGAGAATCTCTCCCGGAGTTTGAGAGATTTGGACGTGAAAGGGTACCAGTCTTGTCGGGGATTGGGAACCCTTCGCGAGAATGTCCAAAGTTTCAGCGGGATTCCAAAATGTTGAAAGGAACTCGAAACATGTCAACCTTGGTTTTGAGAATCTCTCCCGGAGTTTGAGAGATTTGGACGTGAAAGGGTACCAGTCTTGTCGGGGATTGGGAACCCTTCGCGAGAATGTCCAAAGTTTCAGCGGGATTTCCAAAATGTTGAAAGGAACTCGAAACATGTCAACCTTGGTTTTGAGAATCTCTCCCGGAGTTTGAGAGATTTGGACGTGAAAGGGTACCAGTCTTGTCGGGGATTGGGAACCCTTCGCGAGAATGTCCAAAGTTTCAGCGGGATTCCAAAATGTTGAAAGGAACTCGAAACATGTCAACCTTGGTTTTGAGAATCTCTCCCGGAGTTTGAGAGATTTGGACGTGAAAGGGTACCAGTCTTGTCGGGGATTGGGAACCCTTCGCGAGAATGTCCAAAGTTTCAGCGGGATTTCCAAAATGTTGAAAGGAACTCGAAACATGTCAACCTTGGTTTTGAGAATCTCTCCCGGAGTCTGAGAGATTTGGACGTGAAAGGGTACCAGTCTTGTCGGGGATTGGGAATCCTTCGCGAGAATGTCCAAAGTTTCAGCAGGATTTCCAAAATGTTGAAAGGAACTCGAAACATGTCAACCTTGGTTTTGAGAATCTCTCCCGGAGTCTGAGAGATTTGGACGTGAAAGGGTACCAGTCTTGTCGGGGATTGGGAACCCTTCGCGAGAATGTCCAAAGTTTCAGCGGGATTTCCAAAATGTTGAAAGGAACTCGAAACATGTCAACCTTGGTTTTGAGAATCTCTCCCGGAGTTTGAGAGATTTGGACGTGAAAGGGTACCAGTCTTGTCGGGGATTGGGAACCCTTCGCGAGAATGTCCAAAGTTTCAGCGGGATTTCCAAAATGTTGAAAGGAACTCGAAACATGTCAACCTTGGTTTTGAGAATCTCTCCCGGAGTCTGAGAGATTTGGACGTGAAAGGGTACCAGTCTTGTCGGGGATTGGGAACCCTTCGCGAGAATGTCCAAAGTTTCAGCGGGATTTCCAAAATGTTGAAAGGAACTCGAAACATGTCAACCTTGGTTTTGAGAATCTCTCCCGGAGTTTGAGAGATTTGGACGTGAAAGGGTACCAGTCTTGTCGGGGATTGGGAACCCTTCGCGAGAATGTCCAAAGTTTCAGCGGGATGTCCAAAATGTTGAAAGGAACTCGAAACATGTCAACCTTGGTTTTGAGAATCTCTCCCGGAGTTTGAGAGATCTGGTAGTGAAAGGGTACCAATCTTGTCGGGGATTGGGAACCCTTCGCGAGAATGTCCAAAGTTTCAGCGGGATTTCCAAAATGTTGAAAGGAACTCGAAACATGTCAGCCTTGGTTTTGAGAATCTCTCCCGGAGTTTGAGAGATTTAGACGTGAAAGGGTGCCAATCTTGTCGGGGATTGGGAACCCTTCACGAGAATGTCCAAAGTTTCAGCGGGATTTCCAAAATGTTGAAAGGAACTCGAAACATGGCAACCTTGGTTTTGAGAATCTCTCCCGGAGTTTGAGAGATTTGGACGTGAAAGGGTACCAATCTTGTCGGGGATTGGGAACCCTTCGCGAGAATGTCCAAAGTTTCAGCGGGATTTCCAAAATGTTGAAAGGAACTCGAAACATGTCAACCTTGGTTTTGAGAATCTCTCACGGAGTTTGAGAGATTTGGACGTGAAAGAGTACCAGTCTTGTCGGGGGATGGGAACCCTTCGCGAGAATGTCCAAAGTTTCAGCGGGATTTCCAAAATGTTGAAAGGAACTCGAAACATGTCAACCTTGGTTTTGAGAATCTCTCCCGGAGTTTGAGAGATTTGGACGTGAAAGGGTACCAGTCTTGTCGGGGATTGGGAACCCTTTGCGAGAATGTCCAAAGTTTCAGCGGGATTTCCAAAATGTTGAAAGGAACTCGAAACATGTCAACCTTGGTTTTGAGAATCTCTCCCGGAGTTTGAGAGATTTGGACGTGAAAGGGTACCAGTCTTGTCGGGGATTGGGAACCCTTCGCGAGAATGTCCAAAGTTTCAGCGGGATTTCCAAAATGTTGAGAGGAACTCGAAACATGTCAACCTTGGTTTTGAGAATCTCTCCCGGAGTTTGAGAGATTTGGACGTGAAAGGGTACCAGTCTTGTCGGGGATTGGGAACCCTTCGCGAGAATGTCCAAAGTTTCAGCGGGATTTCCAAAATGTTGAAAGGAACTCGAAACATGTCAACCTTGGTTTTGAGAATCTCTCCCGGAGTTTGAGAGATTTGGACGTGAAAGGGTACCAGTCTTGTCGGGGATTGGGAACCCTTCGCGAGAATGTCCAAAGTTTCAGCGGGATTTCCAAAATGTTGAAAGGAACTTGAAACATGTCAACCTTGGTTTTGAGAATCTCTCCCGGAGTTTGAGAGATTTGGACGTGAAAGGGTACCAGTCTTGTCGGGGATTGGGAACCCTTCGCGAGAATGTCCAAAGTTTCAGCGGGATTTCCAAAATGTTGAAAGGAACTCGAAACATGTCAACCTTGGTTTTGAGAATCTCTCCCGGAGTCTGAGAGATTTGGACGTGAAAGGGTACCAGTCTTGTCGGGGATTGGGAACCCTTCGCGAGAATGTCCAAAGTTTCAGCGGGATTTCCAAAATGCTGAAAGGAACTCGAAACATGTCAACCTTGGTTTTGAGAATCTCTCCCGGAGTCTGAGAGATTTGGACGTGAAAGGGTACCAGTCTTGTCGGGGATTGGGAACCCTTCGCGAGAATGTCCAAAGTTTCAGCAGGATTTCCAAAATGTTGAAAGGAACTCGAAACATGTCAACCTTGGTTTTGAGAATCTCTCCCGGAGTTTGAGAGATCTGGTAGTGAAAGGGTACCAATCTTGTCGGGGATTGGGAACCCTTCGCGAGAATGTCCAAAGTTTCAGCGGGATTTCCAAAATGTTGAAAGGAACTCGAAACATGTCAACCTTGGTTTTGAGAATCTCTCCCGGAGTTTGAGAGATTTGGACGTGAAAGGGTACCAGTCTTGTCGGGGATTGGGAACCCTTCGCGAGAATGTCCAAAGTTTCAGCGGGATTTCCAAAATGTTGAAAGGAACTCGAAACATGTCAACCTTGGTTTTGAGAATCTCTCCCGGAGTTTGAGAGATTTGGACGTGAAAGGGTACCAGTCTTGTCGGGGATTGGGAACCCTTCGCGAGAATGTCCAAAGTTTCAGCAGGATTTCCAAAATGTTGAAAGGAACTCGAAACATGTCAACCTTGGTCTTGAGAATCTCTCCCGGAGTTTGAGAGATTTGGACGTGAAAGGCTACCAGTCTTGTCGGGGATTGGGAACCCTTCGCGAGAATGTCCAAAGTTTCAGCGGGATTTCCAAAATGTTGAAAGGAACTCGAAACATGTCAACCTTGGTTTTGAGAATCTCTCCCGGAGTTTGAGAGATTTGGACGTGAAAGGGTACCAATCTTGTCGGGGATTGGGAACCCTTCGCGAGAATGTCCAAAGTTTCAGCGGGATTTCCAAAATGTTGAAAGGAACTCGAAACATGTCAACCTTGGTTTTGAGAATCTCTCCCGGAGTTTGAGAGATTTGGACGTGAAAGCGTACCAGTCTTGTCGGGGATTGGGAACCCTTCGCGAGAATGTCCAAAGTTTCAGCGGGATTTCCAAAATGTTGAAAGGAACTCGAAACATGTCAACCTTGGTTTTGAGAATCTCTCCCGGAGTTTGAGTGATTTGGACGTGAAAGGGTACCAATCTTGTCGGGGATTGGGAACCCTTTGCGAGAATGTCCAAAGTTTCAGCGGGATTTCCAAAATGTTGAAAGGAACTCGAAACATGTCAACCTTGGTTTTGAGAATCTCTCCCGGAGTTTGAGAGATTTGGACGTGAAAGGGTACCAGTCCTGTCGGGGATTGGGAACCCTTCGCGAGAATGTCCAAAGTTTCAGCGGGATTTCCAAAATGTTGAAAGGAACTCGAAACATGTCAACCTTGGTTTTGAGAATCTCTCCCGGAGTTTGAGAGATTTGGACGTGAAAGGGTACCAGTCTTGTCGGGGATTGGGAACCCTTCGCGAGAATGTCCAAAGTTTCAGCGGGATTTCCAAAATGTTGAAAGGAACTCGAAACATGTCAACCTTGGTTTTGAGAATCTCTCCCGGAGTTTGAGAGATTTGGACGTGAAAGGGTACCAGTCTTGTCGGGGATTGGGAACCCTTCGCGAGAATGTCCAAAGTTTCAGCGGGATTTCCAAAATGTTGAAAGGAACTCGAAACAGGTCAACCTTGGTTTTGAGTATCTCTCCCGGAGTTTGAGAGATTTGGACGTGAAAGGGTACCAGTCTTGTCGGGGATTGGGAACCCTTCGCGAGAATGTCCAAAGTTTCAGCGGGATTTCCAAAATGTTGAAAGGAACTCGAAACATGTCAACCTTGGTTTTGAGAATCTCTCCCGGAGTTTGAGAGATTTGGACGTGAAAGGGTACCAGTCTTGTCGGGGATTGGGAACCCTTCGCGAGAATGTCCAAAGTTTCAGCAGGATTTCCAAAATGTTGAAAGGAACTCGAAACATGTCAACCTTGGTTTTGAGAATCTCTCCCGGAGTCTGAGAGATCTGGACGTGAAAGGGTACCAGTCTTGTCGGGGATTGGGAACCCTTCGCGAGAATGTCCAAAGTTTCAGCGGGATTTCCAAAATGTTGAAAGGAACTCGAAACATGTCAACCTTGGTTTTGAGAATCTCTCCCGGAGTTTGAGAGATCTGGTAGTGAAAGGGTACCAATGTTGTCGGGGATTGGGAACCCTTCGCGAGAATGTCCAAAGTTTCAGCGGGATTTCCAAAATGTTGAAAGGAACTCGAAACATGTCAACCTTGGTTTTGAGAATCTCTCCCGGAGTTTGAGAGATTTGGACGTGAAAGAGTACCAGTCTTGTCGGGGGTTGGGAACCCTTCGCGAGAATGTCCAAAGTTTCAGCGGGATTTCCAAAATGTTGAAAGGAACTCGAAACATGTCAACCTTGGTTTTGAGAATCTCTCCCGGAGTTGGAGAGATTTGGACGTGAAAGGGTACCAGTCTTGTCGGGGATTGGGAACCCTTCGCGAGAATGTCCAAAGTTTCAGCGGGATTTCCAAAATGTTGAAAGGAACTCGAAACATGTCAACCTTGGTTTTGAGAATCTCTCCCGGAGTTTGAGAGATTTGGACGTGAAAGGGTACCAGTCTTGTCGGGGATTGGGAACCCTTCACGAGAATGTCCAAAGTTTCAGCGGGATTTCCAAAATGTTGAAAGGAACTCGAAACATGTCAACCTTGGTTTTGAGAATCTCTCCCGGAGTTTGAGAGATTTGGACGTGAAAGGGTACCAGTCTTGTCGGGGATTGGGAACCCTTCGCGAGAATGTCCGAAGTTTCAGCGGGATTTCCAAAATGTTGAAAGGAACTCGAAACATGTCAACCTTGGTTTTGAGAATCTCTCCCGGAGTTTGAGACATTTGGACGTGAAAGGGTACCAGTCCTGTCGGGGATTGGGAACCCTTCGCGAGAATGTCCAAAGTTTCAGCGGGATTTCCAAAATGTTGAAAGGAACTCGAAACATGTCAACCTTGGTTTTGAGAATCTCTCCCGGAGTTTGAGAGATTTGGACGTGAAAGGGTACCAGTCTTGTCGGGGATTGGGAACCCTTCGCGAGAATGTCCAAAGTTTCAGCGGGATTTCCAAAATGTTGAAAGGAACTCGAAACATGTCAACCTTGGTTTTGAGAATCTCTCCCGGAGTTTGAGAGATTTGGACGTGAAAGGGTACCAGTCTTGTCGGGGATTGGGAACCCTTCGCGAGAATGTCCAAAGTTTCAGCGGGATTTCCAAAATGTTGAAAGGAACTCGAAACATGTCAACCTTGGTTTTGAGAATCTCTCCCGGAGTTTGAGAGATTTGGACGTGAAAGGGTACCAGTCTTGTCGGGGATTGGGAACCCTTCGCGAGAATGTCCAAAGTTTCAGCGGGATTTCCAAAATGTTGAAAGGAACTCGAAACATGTCAACCTTGGTTTTGAGAATCTCTCCCGGAGTTTGAGAGATTTGGACGTGAAAGGGTACCAGTCTTGTCGGGGATTGGGAACCCTTCGCGAGAATGTCCAAAGTTTCAGCGGGATTTCCAAAATGTTGAAAGGAACTCGAAACATGTCAACCTTGGTTTTGAGAATCTCTCCCGGAGTTTGAGAGATTTGGACGTGAAAGTGTACCAGTCTTGTCGGGGATTGGGAACCCTTCGCGAGAATGTCCAAAGTTTCAGCAGGATTTCCAAAATGTTGAAAGGAACTCGAAACATGTCAACCTTGGTTTTGAGAATCTCTCCCGGAGTCTGAGAGATTTGGACGTGAAAGGGTACCAGTCTTGTCGGGGATTGGAAACCCTTCGCGAGAATGTCCAAAGTTTCAGCAGGATTTCCAAAATGTTGAAAGGAACTCGAAACATGTCAACCTTGGTTTTGAGAATCTCTCCCGGAGTTTGAGAGATTTGGACGTGAAAGGGTACCAATCTTGTCGGGGATTGGGAACCCTTCGCGAGAATGTCCAAAGTTTCAGCAGGATTTCCAAAATGTTGAAAGGAACTCGAAACATGTCAACCTTGGTTTTGAGAATCTCTCCCGGACTTTGAGAGATTTGGACGTGAAAGAGTACCAGTCTTGTCGGGGGTTGGGAACCCTTCGCGAGAATGTCCAAAGTTTCAGCGGGATTTCCAAAATGTTGAAAGGAACTCGAAACATGTCAACCTTGGTTTTGAAAATCTCTCCCGGAGTTTGAGAGATTTGGACGTGAAAGGGTACCAGTCTTGTCGGGGATTGGGAACCCTTCGCGAGAATGTCCAAAGTTTCAGCGGGATTTCCAAAATGTTGAAAGGAACTCGAAACATGTCAACCTTGGTTTTGAGAATCTCTCCCGGAGTTTGAGAGATTTGGACGTGAAAGGGTACCAGTCTTGTCGGGGATTGGCAACCCTTCGCGAGAATGTCCAAAGTTTCAGCGGGATTTCCAAAATGTTGAAAGGAACTCGAAACATGTCAACCTTGGTTTTGAGAATCTCTCCCGGAGTTTGAGAGATTTGGACGTGAAAGGGTACCAGTCTTGTCGGGGATTGGGAACCCTTCGCGAGAATGTCCGAAGTTTCAGCGGGATTTCCAAAATGTTGAAAGGAACTCGAAACATGTCAACCTTGGTTTTGAGAATCTCTCCCGGAGTTTGAGACATTTGGACGTGAAAGGGTACCAGTCCTGTCGGGGATTGGGAACCCTTCGCGAGAATGTCCAAAGTTTCAGCGGGATTTCCAAAATGTTGAAAGGAACTCGAAACATGTCAACCTTGGTTTTGAGAATCTCTCCCGGAGTTTGAGAGATTTGGACGTGAAAGGGTACCAGTCTTGTCGGGGATTGGGAACCCTTCGCGAGAATGTCCAAAGTTTCAGCGGGATTTCCAAAATGTTGAAAGGAACTCGAAACATGTCAACCTTGGTTTTGAGAATCTCTCCCGGAGTTTGAGAGATTTGGACGTGAAAGGGTACCAGTCTTGTCGGGGATTGGGAACCCTTCGCGAGAATGTCCAAAGTTTCAGCGGGATTTCCAAAATGTTGAAAGGAACTCGAAACATGTCAACCTTGGTTTTGAGAATCTCTCCCGGAGTTTGAGAGATTTGGACGTGAAAGGGTACCAGTCTTGTCGGGGATTGGGAACCCTTCGCGAGAATGTCCAAAGTTTCAGCGGGATTTCCAAAATGTTGAAAGGAACTCGAAACATGTCAACCTTGGTTTTGAGAATCTCTCCCGGAGTTTGAGAGATTTGGACGTGAAAGGGTACCAGTCTTGTCGGGGATTGGGAACCCTTCGCGAGAATGTCCAAAGTTTCAGCGGGATTTCCAAAATGTTGAAAGGAACTCGAAACATGTCAACCTTGGTTTTGAGAATCTCTCCCGGAGTTTGAGAGATTTGGACGTGAAAGTGTACCAGTCTTGTCGGGGATTGGGAACCCTTCGCGAGAATGTCCAAAGTTTCAGCAGGATTTCCAAAATGTTGAAAGGAACTCGAAACATGTCAACCTTGGTTTTGAGAATCTCTCCCGGAGTCTGAGAGATTTGGACGTGAAAGGGTACCAGTCTTGTCGGGGATTGGAAACCCTTCGCGAGAATGTCCAAAGTTTCAGCAGGATTTCCAAAATGTTGAAAGGAACTCGAAACATGTCAACCTTGGTTTTGAGAATCTCTCCCGGAGTTTGAGAGATTTGGACGTGAAAGGGTACCAATCTTGTCGGGGATTGGGAACCCTTCGCGAGAATGTCCAAAGTTTCAGCAGGATTTCCAAAATGTTGAAAGGAACTCGAAACATGTCAACCTTGGTTTTGAGAATCTCTCCCGGACTTTGAGAGATTTGGACGTGAAAGAGTACCAGTCTTGTCGGGGGTTGGGAACCCTTCGCGAGAATGTCCAAAGTTTCAGCGGGATTTCCAAAATGTTGAAAGGAACTCGAAACATGTCAACCTTGGTTTTGAAAATCTCTCCCGGAGTTTGAGAGATTTGGACGTGAAAGGGTACCAGTCTTGTCGGGGATTGGGAACCCTTCGCGAGAATGTCCAAAGTTTCAGCGGGATTTCCAAAATGTTGAAAGGAACTCGAAACATGTCAACCTTGGTTTTGAGAATCTCTCCCGGAGTTTGAGAGATTTGGACGTGAAAGGGTACCAGTCTTGTCGGGGATTGGCAACCCTTCGCGAGAATGTCCAAAGTTTCAGCGGGATTTCCAAAATGTTGAAAGGAACTCGAAACATGTCAACCTTGGTTTTGAGAATCTCTCCCGGAGTCTGAGAGATTTGGACGTGAAAGGGTACCAGTCTTGTCGGGGATTGGGAACCCTTCGCGAGAATGTCCAAAGTTTCAGCGGGATTTCCAAAATGTTGAAAGGAACTCGAAACATGTCAACTGACGCGACTGAGAGATGGGGACGCAACTTGATGCAAGCAAAGTGTCCAATTTATTTGCTCGATGAGCACCTTTTTATACATCAGAAGGCACACATGTCTTATTGCTGATTGGCTAATCACTTTGACAGACAGAAGGCTGGCTAAGGTGTGAACGTTGGTCAGTCAGTGTTCGCATGGCAACAAATCGGCCATTTCGTGGTTCATGCGTCTAACCAGTATTTACCAGCTGCTTCCCACCTCAGGGTGCAGGCACTGCTATTGTCCACAAGCTCCCCTCCTCCAAGTCCTGCCCGAGCACACCACACCTCGCAACTATTACAACACTTAACCTCACCAACACAGCAAACATATAGCAAACTAACTTATTAACTCCAAATACAAAAACTTAGCTTATCAACTCTAAATTCAGATAATCCACATCTCCCCCTTTTTTGTTTTAATTAACTGGTACCTCCCAAGGTCGGCGACCGACCAACTCGAGGACATCCTGTTTTACCAACAGTAGTACGGAGCTGTTAGTGATTCCTTTCTGACTTTGGTCCACATTAGTGCGAGGATCAATGTTGTGCAAATCAAAGCCAGTAGCTATGGGCTTTGCAATAATCACAATTAAAATAACAATTAAAACAACTATTCTTTTGCCCATTTTCGCAACCTCTGGAACAGAGTTCATTCAATTATTGATCGGTAGTGTCTTCTATATCAGTCGCAGGATCAGGACCAGAAATGTCTTCAGGAGACTGCTGTAGTGTCTCTCGGAAAGGTCTCACGTTTTTTTGCCGGAATCCAGCGAGGGCCTCTTTCTGTGGAAATACAAGCATAGCCTCTTCCCCATGTGACAAGGGGATAGGGTCCCATTATCTTACCTGTTTCTGGGTCCCGGATCAATACTGGCGGCTTAACCCTGGGTTCAAAAAGGTTGTTTGTGCTGAAATGGCGAACTACTGGAGGATTATTATCTAACAGAGAACAATTCAAAAAGTTAAAAACATATAAAGCTTTCTGTATTCGCTCCTCTGGCGTAGCAGCACCTATTCCTATTCCCCCTTTTTGTTTTAATAATAAGCGTTTTAAGGTTTGGTGAGAGCGTTCAATTAGAGCTTGACCCGTGGGAGAATGAGGGATGCCTGTGATGTGAGAAATTCCCCAAAAGGTAAAAAAGGTTTTCACTGATTGAGAGACATATGCAGGACCATTGTCTGTTTTAATTTGAGAGGGTACCCCTAGAGTGGCAAAAGCGCGCATTAGATGTCTTTGCACATCGCGTGCTTTTTCTCCTGTATGACAGGAGGCAAATAACATTCCCGAAAATGTGTCAACAGAGCAATGAATAAACTTTAAACGGCCAAATTCAGCAAAATGAGTAACATCTGTTTGCCAGAGTTGAAGACTCTGTAAACCTCTGGGGTTGACTCCTCCTGCTATGGAAGGAAAAGAGTGCCTTTGACAATCAGGACAGACCGCAATGATATTATGGGCTTGTTGTAAGGTAAGGTTAAATTGACGTTTTAAGCCTCCAGCATTTTGGTGAAAAAAGGAATGACTAAGCTTAGCTTGTGCTACACGGTCTGGTAATACCTGTACTGGTAACGTCAGCATGTCAGCCTGCCGGTTTCCTTCCGCGATAAAACCTGGTAAGGAAGTATGAGATCTAACATGCATAATGAAATAAGGATGAAGACGAGAGTCCAATAAGAAGATAAGTTCTTGCAACAAGTTAAACAGTGCCGCGTGAGAAACATCTCGTAATACAGAAGCCTTGGCTCGGCTAACAATTCCTGCAACATAAGCAGAATCAGTAATTATGTTAAGAGGAACAGACCATTTACGAAAAACTCTAACAACTGCAGACAATTCTACTATTTGAGGAGAACCTTGAACAGTTTTGACATCAGATTCCCACCATTGGTGTTGATCATCCCACCAAAGGATAACCGACTTGTGAGATCTCCCAGAGCCATCTGTGAAAACAGTAAGAGCCTGTAAAGGTTGGTCACTCCGCTTTGGAATAGGTAAAAGGTGAAAATCAACATTTAACAGTTTGTGAGAAGGCGGATGAGAAGTGAGTTGGCCTGCATAGCCAGTTAGAGCTATGCCTAGTGCATCTGATTGTTGTTGCAACCATTGCAGGTAAACACTTGTTACTGGCATACATATAAGGCTAAAGTCCGTGCCTGCCAGGGTAAGTAATCGCTGTCGAGCCCTGATAATTAAAGATGCAAACATCTCATGTTGTGTTGAAATAGTCTTTGTGGCTTGGTTAGGCAAAAAGATCCATTCAATGATCAGTAAAGGGTCCGTTTTCTGGCAGTCCCATTGGAAAATAAGCGCATGAGGCTGTCGAGCAGGATTAAGGATGATTAATTGAAAAGGTAATTCTGGTTCCCATCGATGTGCTTGTCTGGAGGTAATCGCTGCTGCAGCTTTATGCAAGGAAGCTATGGCTTCAGGACTGAGACTTCGTGGAGCGTTTAAGTCCGAGCTTCCTTTAAGCATTTCGAATAAGGGACTGAGATCTGCATTAGTGATTCCTAACAATGGTCTGACCCAATTGATTGTTCCTAGCAGTTTCTGTACATCATGCAAATTTTTTATATTCACCTGTATTTGTAAAGGTTGCGGAGCAATAGTTTGAGCTCTTATACGCCATCCTAAGTATTTCCAAGGTGGTATTTTTTGAATTTTTTCTGGCGCAATACAGAGGTCTGCTGATTTTACAGCAGCCATGACAAGGGCTACGGCTTTCTCCATGATCTCATAGTGTTGTGCTACCACTAGAATGTCATCCATATAATGATATAACAATGCAGCAGGTACCACAATTCTGACAGGACTAAGTATTTTCGCCACATACCATTGACATATTGTAGGGCTATTTTTCATTCCCTGTGGTAGCACAACCCAGTGATACCTTTGCAAAGGAGCTTGCATGTTGACGCTAGGGACCGAATAGGCAAATTTAGGAGCATCATCCGGATGCAATGGAATGTTGAAAAAACAATCTTTGAGATCTATGATAGTTAAATGCCAATCTCGAGGGATCATGGTAGGTGACGGTAGCCCGGGTTGCAGGGCTCCCATGTCTTCCATAGCGCCATTAATTTTCCGGAGGTCATGGAGCAAACGCCACTTGCCATTCGGTTTTTTGATTATAAAAACAGGCGAGTTCCAGGGGCTAGTAGAAGGCACAATGTGTCCCATGGATAGCTGTTCCACAGCTAATTTGGGGTGAGCCCAATGATGTAGAAGGAGGCTCACAAGAAACTTCCACAGGTGTTTGTGGAGGCACGTCGTGGGGCGGCCCCGGCCCCGACGGCCTGGCCGGGCCGGGGCCGCCTGACGCGATGGTCTCAGAGGGGGCGTGTCTGGCTCGGGGCAGGGCAGAGGTGGAGCTGTAGGCGGAGGGCGGCACTCAGGGCCTGCCTCATCCGGACAGTCCCCTAGTTGCATTTCCGGTTTTTTGTCACATTGCCCCAGAGACTCAGAGCGGGAAACTTCTGGTTCTCTGCCCACCGACGGCAAAGCCTCGAGGCGGCGGCAGCACAACGACCGCGCCGAGGATCCCGCCCCACCAGCGATATTAGGAGGATCCTGTGCCGATACGGCTTCAAAAATTTTTCTCCAACTAGGGAGCATACGCTGCGCTTCCTCATTTCCTGAGGTGGCTGCATCCCATAACTTTACCCCCACATTGTCCCAAAGTTCACGCGAAAAAATTGAGGAGGTAGTCACCATAGGGACCGTAACTTGCACCCATTTAAGGATTAACTTAAGATCTTGTCCCGAAAGAATTTTTCTTCCCTGCTTTTTAAGTAGAGCTTTCATGTGCTCATAAACATCTCTTTTAAGAGCTCCTCTTCCCTGCTTTTCAGGCAGAGCTTTCGAGTGCTCACAAACATCTCTTTTAAGAGCTCCTCTTCCCTGCTTTTCAGGCAGAGCTTTCGAGTGCTCATAAACGTCTCTCTCAGGGGAACTCTCCTGATTCCCCATTTTCTAGTTTCCCGCAGCTCACCTCTCGTTCCAGACGGGGGTGACTGATTCGCCGGCCGGCTTTTTTCAGCAGCACTCCAAGTTCTGCGGGACGTCGCGACCTGCCACCTTGCCCTGGGCTGCCTCCAGGCAGGCGGTTATCTGACCTGCGTTCCTGTCACGGACGATCACGTCGGAGATCACCAATTTGACGCGACTGAGAGATGGGGACGCAACTTGATGCAAGCAAAGTGTCCAATTTATTTGCTCGATGAGCACCTTTTTATACATCAGAAGGCACACATGTCTTATTGCTGATTGGCTAATCACTTTGACAGACAGAAGGCTGGCTAAGGTGTGAACGTTGGTCAGTCAGTGTTCGCATGGCAACAAATCGGCCATTTCGTGGTTAATGCGTCTAACCAGTATTTACCAGCTGCTTCCCACCTCAGGGTGCAGGCACTGCTATTGTCCACAAGCTCCCCTCCTCCAAGTCCTGCCCGAGCACACCACACCTCGCAACTATTACAAAACTTAACCTCACCAACACAGCAAACATATAGCAAAGTAACTTATTAACTCCAAATACAAAAACTTAGCTTATCAACTCTAAATTCAGATAATCCACAGTCAACCTTGGTTTTGAGAATCTCTCCCGGAGTTTGAGAGATTTGGACGTGAAAGGGTACCAGTCTTGTTGGGGATTGGGAACCCTTCGCGAGAATGTCCAAAGTTTCAGCGGGATTTCCAAAATGTTGAAAGGAACTCGAAAAATGTCAACCTTGGTTTTGAGAATCTCTCCCGGAGTTTGAGAGATTTGGACGTGAAAGGGTACCAGTCTTGTCGGGGATTGGGAACCCTTTGCGAGAATGTCCAAAGTTTCAGCGGGATTTCCAAAATGTTGAAAGGAACTCGAAACATGTCAACCTTGGTTTTGAGAATCTCTCCCGGAGTTTGAGAGATTTGGACGTGAAAGGGTACCAATCTTGTCGGGGATTGGGAACCCTTCGCGAGAATGTCCAAAGTTTCAGCGGGATTTCCAAAATGTTGAAAGGAACTCGAAACATGTCAACCTTGGTTTTGAGAATCTCTCCCGGAGTTTGAGAGATTTGGACGTGAAAGGGTACCAATCTTGTCGGGGATTGGGAACCCTTCGCGAGAATGTCCAAAGCTTCAGCTGGATTTCCAAAATGTTGAAAGGAACTCGAAACATGTCAACCTTGGTTTTGAGAATCTCTCCCGGAGTTTGAGAGATTTGGACGTGAAAGGGTACCAGTCTTGTCGGGGATTGGGAACCCTTCGCGAGAATGTCCAAAGTTTCAGCGGGATTTCCAAAATGTTGAAAGGAACTCGAAACATGTCAACCTTGGTTTTGAGAATCTCTCCTGGATTTTGAGAGATTTGGACGTGAAAGGGTACCAGTCTTGTCGGGGATTGGGAACCCTTCGCGAGAATGTCCAAAGTTTCAGCGGGATTTCCAAAATGTTGAAAGGAACTCGAAACATGTCAACCTTGGTTTTGAGAATCTCTCCCGGAGTTTGAGAGATTTGGACGTGAAAGGGTACCAGTCTTGTCGGGGATTGGGAACCCTTCGCGAGAATGTCCAAAGTTTCAGCGGGATTTCCAAAATGTTGAAAGGAACTCGAAACATGTCAACCTTGGTTTTGAGAATCTCTCCCGGAGTTTGAGAGATTTGGACGTGAAAGGGTACCAATCTTGTCGGGGATTGGGAACCCTTCGCGAGAATGTCCAAAGCTTCAGCGGGATTTCCAAAATGTTGAAAGGAACTCGAAACATGTCAACCTTGGTTTTGACAATCTCTCCCGGAGTTTGAGAGATTTGGACGTGAAAGGGTACCAATCTTGTTGGGGATTGGGAACCCTTCGCGAGAATGTCCAAAGTTTCAGCGGGATTTCCAAAATGTTGAAAGGAACCCGAAACATGTCAACCTTGGTTTTGAGAATATCTCCCGGAGTTTGAGAGATTTGGACGTGAAAGTGTACCAGTCTTGTCAGGGATTGGGAACCCTTCGCGAGAATGTCCAAAGTTTCAGCGGGATTTCCAAAATGTTGAAAGGAACTCGAAACATGTCAACCTTGGTTTTGAGAATCTCTCCTGGATTTTGAGAGATTTGGACGTGAAAGGGTACCAGTCTTGTCGGGGATTGGGAACCCTTCGCGAGAATGTCCAAAGTTTCAGCGGGATTTCCAAAATGTTGAGAGGAACTCGAAACATGTCAACCTTGGTTTTGAGAATCTCTCCCGGAGTTTGAGAGATTTGGACGTGAAAGGGTACCAGTCTTGTCGGGGATTGGGAACCCTTTGCGAGAATGTCCAAAGTTTCAGCGGGATTTCCAAAATGTTGAAAGGAACTCGAAACATGTCAACCTTGGTTTTGAGAATCTCTCCCGGAGTTTGAGAGATTTGGACGTGAAAGGGTACCAGTCTTGTCGGGGATTGGGAACCCTTCGCCAGAATGTCCAAAGTTTCAGCGGGATTTCCAAAATGTTGAAAGGAACTCGCAATATGTCAACCTTGGTTTTGAGAATCTCTCCCGGAGTTTGAGAGATTTGGACGTGAAAGGGTACCAGTCTTGTCGGGGATTGGGAACCCTTCGCGAGAATGTCCAAAGATTCAGCGGGATTTCCAAAATGTTGAAAGGAACTCGAAACATGTCAACCTTGGTTTTGAGAATCTCTCCCGGAGTTTGAGAGATTTGGACGTGAAAGGGTACCAATCTTGTCGGGGATTGGGAACCCTTCGCCAGAATGTCCAAGGTTTCAGCAGGATTTCCAAAATGTTGAAAGGAACTCGCAACATGTCAACCTTGGTTTTGAGAATCTCTCCTGGAGTTTGAGAGATTTGGACGTGAAAGGGTACCAGTCTTGTCGGGGATTGGGAACCCTTCGCGAGAATGTCCAAAGTTTCAGCGGGATTTCCAAAATGTTGAAAGGAACTCGAAACATGTCAACCTTGGTTTTGAGAATCTCTCCCGGAGTTTGAGAGATTTGGACGTGAAAGGGTACCAGTCTTGTCGGGGATTGGAAACCCTTCGCGAGAATGTCCAAAGTTTCAGCGGGATTTCCAAAATGTTGAAAGGAACTCGAAACATGTCAACCTTGGTTTTGAGAATCTCTCCCGGAGTTTGAGAGATTTGGACGTGAAAGGGTACCAGTCTTGTCGGGGATTGGGAACCCTTCGCGAGAATGTCCAAAGTTTCAGCGGGATTTCCAAAATGTTGAAAGGAACTCGAAACATGTCAACCTTGGTTTTGAGAATCTCTCCCGGAGTTTGAGAGATTTGGACGTGAAAGGGTACCAGTCTTGTCGGGGATTGGGAACCCTTCGCGAGAATGTCCAAAGTTTCAGCGGGATTTCCAAAATGTTGAAAGGAACTCGAAACATGTCAACCTTGGTTTTGAGAATCTCTCCCGGAGTTTGAGAGATTTGGACGTGAAAGGGTACCAGTCCTGTCGGGGATTGGGAACCCTTCGCGAGAATGTCCAAAGTTTCAGCGGGATTTCCAAAATGTTGAAAGGAACTCGAAACATGTCAACCTTGGTTTTGAGAATCTCTCCCGGAGTTTGAGAGATTTGGACGTGAAAGGGTACCAGTCTTGTCGGGGATTGGGAACCCTTCGCGAGAATGTCCAAAGTTTCAGCGGGATTTCCAAAATGTTGAAAGGAACTCGAAACATGTCAACCTTGGTTTTGAGAATCTCTCCCGGAGTTTGAGAGATTTGGACGTGAAAGGGTACCAGTCTTGTCGGGGATTGGGAACCCTTCGCGAGAATGTCCAAAGTTTCAGCGGGATTTCCAAAATGTTGAAAGGAACTCGAAACATGTCAACCTTGGTTTTGAGAATCTCTCCCGGAGTTTGAGAGATTTGGACGTGAAAGGGTACCAGTCTTGTCGGGGATTGGGAACCCTTCGCGAGAATGTCCAAAGTTTCAGCGGGATTTCCAAAATGTTGAAAGGAACTCGAAACATGTCAACCTTGGTTTTGAGAATCTCTCCCGGAGTTTGAGAGATTTGGACGTGAAAGGGTACCAGTCTTGTCGGGGATTGGGAACCCTTCGCGAGAATGTCCAAAGTTTCAGCGGGATTTCCAAAATGTTGAAAGGAACTCGAAACATGTCAACCTTGGTTTTGAGAATCTCTCCCGGAGTTTGAGAGATTTGGACGTGAAAGGGTACCAATCTTGTTGGGGATTGGGAACCCTTCGCGAGAATGTCCAAAGTTTCAGCGGGATTTCCAAAATGTTGAAAGGAACTCGAAACATGTCAACCTTGGTTTTGAGAATCTCTCCCGGAGTTTGAGAGATTTGGACGTGAAAGGGTACCAGTCTTGTCGGGGATTGGGAACCCTTCGCGAGAATGTCCAAAGTTTCAGCGGGATTTCCAAAATGTTGAAAGGAACTCGAAACATGTCAACCTTGGTTTTGAGAATCTCTCCCGGAGTTTGAGAGATCTGGACGTGAAAGGGTACCAGTCTTGTCGGGGATTGGGAACCCTTCGCGAGAATGTCCAAAGTTTCAGTGGGATTTCCAAAATGTTGAAAGGAACTCGAAACATGTCAACCTTGGTTTTGAGAATCTCTCCCGGAGTTTGAGAGATTTGGACGTGAAAGGGTACCAGTCTTGTCGGGGATTGGGAACCCTTCGCGAGAATGTCCAAAGTTTCAGCGGGATTTCCAAAATGTTGAAAGGAACTCGAAACATGTCAACCTTGGTTTTGAGAATCTCTCCCGGAGTTTGAGAGATTTGGACGTGAAAGGGTACCAATCTTGTCGGGGATTGGGAACCCTTCGCGAGAATGTCCAAAGTTTCAGCGGGATTTCCAAAATGTTGAAAGGAACTCGAAACACGTCAACCTTGGTTTTGAGAATCTCTCCCGGAGTTTGAGAGATTTGGACGTGAAAGGGTACCAGTCTTGTCGGGGATTGGGAACCCTTCGCGAGAATGTCCAAAGTTTCAGTGGGATTTCCAAAATGTTGAAAGGAACTCGAAACATGTGAACCTTGGTTTTGAGAATCTCTCCCGGAGTTTGAGAGATTTGGACGTGAAAGGGTACCAGTCTTGTCGGGGATTGGGAACCCTTCGCGAGAATGTCCAAAGTTTCATCGGGATTTCCAAAAGGTTGACAGGAACTCGAAACATGTCAACCTTGGTTTTGAGAATCTCTCCCGGAGTTTGAGAGATTTGGACGTGAAAGGGTACCAGTCTTGTCGGGGATTGGGAACCCTTCGCGAGAATGTCCAAAGTTTCAGCGGGATTTCCAAAATGTTGAAAGGAACTCGAAACATGTCAACCTTGGTTTTGAGAATCTCTCCCGGAGTTTGAGAGATTTGGACGTGAAAGGGTAACAATCTTGTCGGGGATTGGGAACCCTTCGCGAGAATGTCCAAAGTTTCAGCGGGATTTCCAAAATGTTGAAAGGAACTCGAAACATGTCAACCTTGGTTTTGAGAATCTCTCCCGGAGTTTGATAGATTTGGACGTGAAAGGGTACCAATCTTGTCGGGGATTGGGAACCCTTTGCGGGAATGTCCAAAGTTTCAGCGGGATTTCCAAAATGTTGAAAGGAACTCGAAACATGTCAACCTTGGTTTTGAGAATCTCTCCCGGAGTTTGAGAGATTTGGACGTGAAAGGGTACCAATCTTGTCGGGGATTGGGAACCCTTCGCGAGAATGTCCGAAGTTTCAGCGGGATTTCCAAAATGTTGAAAGGAACTCGAAACATGTCAACCTTGGTTTTGAGAATCTCTCCCGGAGTTTGAGAGATTTGGACGTGAAAGGGTACCAGTCTTGTCGGGGATTGGGAACCCTTCGCAAGAATGTCCAAAGTTTCAGCGGGATTTCCAAAATGTTGAAAGGAACTCGAAACATGTCAACCTTGGTTTTGAGAATCTCTCCCGGAGTTTGAGAGATTTGGACGTGAAAGGGTACCAATCTTGTCGGGGATTGGGAACCCTTCGCGAGAATGTCCAAAGTTTCAGCGGGATTTCCAAAATGTTGAAAGGAACTCGAAACATGTCAACCTTGGTTTTGAGAATCTCTCCCGGAGTTTGAGAGATTTGGACGTGAAAGGGTACCAGTCTTGTCGGGGATTGGGAACCCTTCGCGAGAATGTCCAAAGTTTCAGCGGAATATCCAAAATGTTGAAAGGAACTCGAAACATGTCAACCTTGGTTTTGAGAATCTCTCCCGGATTTTGAGAGATTTGGACGTGAAAGGGTACCAGTCTTGTCGGGGATTGGGAACCCTTCGCGAGAATGTCCAAAGTTTCAGCGGGATTTCCAAAATGTTGAAAGGAACTCGAAACATGTCAACCTTGGTTTTGAGAATCTCTCCCGGAGTTTGAGAGATTTGGACGTGAAAGGGTACCAGTCTTGTCGGGGATTGGGAACCCTTCGCGAGAATGTCCAAAGTTTCAGCGGGATTTCCAAAATGTTGAAAGGAACTCGAAACATGTCAACCTTGGTTTTGAGAATCTCTCCCGGAGTTTGAGAGATTTGGACGTGAAAGGGTACCAGTCTTGTCGGGGATTGGGAACCCTTCGCGAGAATGTCCAAAGTTTCAGCGGGATTTCCAAAATGTTGAAAGGAACTCGAAACATGTCAACCTTGGTTTTGAGAATCTCTCCCGGAGTTTGAGAGATTTGGACGTGAAAGGGTACCAATCTTGTCGGGGATTGGGAACCCTTCGCGAGAATGTCCGAAGTTTCAGCGGGATTTCCAAAATGTTGAAAGGAACTCGAAACATGTCAACCTTGGTTTTGAGAATCTCTCCCGGAGTTTGAGAGATTTGGACGTGAAAGGGTACCAGTCTTGTCGGGGATTGGGAACCCTTCGCCAGAATGTCCAAAGTTTCAGCGGGATTTCCAAAATGTTGAAAGGAACTCGAAACATGTCAACCTTGGTTTTGAGAATCTCTCCCGGAGTTTGAGAGATTTGGACGTGAAAGGGTACCAATCTTGTCGGGGATTGGGAACCCTTCGCGAGAATGTCCAAAGTTTCAGCGGGATTTCCAAAATGTTGAAAGGAACTCGAAACATGTCAACCTTGGTTTTGAGAATCTCTCCCGGAGTTTGAGAGATTTGGACGTGAAAGGGTACCAGTCTTGTCGGGGATTGGGAACCCTTCGCGAGAATGTCCAAAGTTTCAGCGGAATATCCAAAATGTTGAAAGGAACTCGAAACATGTCAACCTTGGTTTTGAGAATCTCTCCCGGAGTTTGAGAGATTTGGACGTGAAAGGGTACCAGTCTTGTCGGGGATTGGGAACCCTTCGCGAGAATGTCCAAAGTTTCAGCGGGATTTCCAAAATGTTGAAAGGAACTCGAAACATGTCAACCTTGGTTTTGAGAATCTCTCCCGGAGTTTGAGAGATTTGGACGTGAAAGGGTACCAGTCTTGTCGGGGATTGGAAACCCTTCGCGAGAATGTCCAAAGTTTCAGCGGGATTTCCAAAATGTTGAAAGGAACTCGAAACATGTCAACCTTGGTTTTGAGAATCTCTCCCGGAGTTGGAGAGATTTGGACGTGAAAGGGTACCAGTCTTGTCGGGGATTGGGAACCCTTCGCGAGAATGTCCAAAGTTTCAGCGGGATTTCCAAAATGTTGAAAGGAACTCGAAACATGTCAACCTTGGTTTTGAGAATCTCTCCCGGAGTTTGAGAGATTTGGACGTGAAAGGGTACCAGTCTTGTCGGGGATTGGGAACCCTTCGCGAGAATGTCCAAAGTTTTCAGCGGGATTTCCAAAATGTTGAAAGGAACTCGAAACATGTCAACCTTGGTTTTGAGAATCTCTCCCGGAGTCTGAGAGATTTGGACGTGAAAGTGTACCAGTCTTGTCGGGGATTGGGAACCCTTCGCGAGAATGTCCAAAGTTTCAGCAGGATTTCCAAAATGTTGAAAGGGACTCGAAACATGTCAACCTTGGTTTTGAGAATCTCTCCCGGAGTCTGAGAGATTTGGACGTGAAAGGGTACCAGTCTTGTCGGGGATTGGGAACCCTTCGCGAGAATGTCCAAAGTTTCGGCGGGATTTCCAAAATGTTGAAAGGAACTCGAAACATGTCAACCTTGGTTTTGAGAATCTCTCCCGGAGTTTGAGAGATTTGGACGTGAAAGGGTACCAGTCTTGTCGGGGATTGGGAACCCTTCGCGAGAATGTCCAAAGTTTCAGCGGGATTTCCAAAATGTTGAAAGGAACTCGAAACATGTCAACCTTGGTTTTGAGAATCTCTCCCGGAGTTTGAGAGATTTGGACGTGAAAGGGTACCAGTCTTGTCGGGGATTGGAAACCCTTCGCGAGAATGTCCAAAGTTTCAGCGGGATTTCCAAAATGTTGAAAGGAACTCGAAACATGTCAACCTTGGTTTTGAGAATCTCTCCCGGAGTTGGAGAGATTTGGACGTGAAAGGGTACCAGTCTTGTCGGGGATTGGGAACCCTTCGCGAGAATGTCCAAAGTTTCAGCGGGATTTCCAAAATGTTGAAAGGAACTCGAAACATGTCAACCTTGGTTTTGAGAATCTCTCCCGGAGTTTGAGAGATTTGGACGTGAAAGGGTACCAGTCTTGTCGGGGATTGGGAACCCTTCGCGAGAATGTCCAAAGTTTTCAGCGGGATTTCCAAAATGTTGAAAGGAACTCGAAACATGTCAACCTTGGTTTTGAGAATCTCTCCCGGAGTCTGAGAGATTTGGACGTGAAAGTGTACCAGTCTTGTCGGGGATTGGGAACCCTTCGCGAGAATGTCCAAAGTTTCAGCGGGATTTCCAAAATGTTGAAAGGAACTCGAAACATGTCAACCTTGGTTTTGAGAATCTCTCCCGGAGTCTGAGAGATTTGGACGTGAAAGGGTACCAGTCTTGTCGGGGATTGGGAACCCTTCGCGAGAATGTCCAAAGTTTCAGCGGGATTTCCAAAATGTTGAAAGGAACTCGAAACATGTCAACTGACGCGACTGAGAGATGGGGACGCAACTTGATGCAAGCAAAGTGTCCAATTTATTTGCTCGATGAGCACCTTTTTATACATCAGAAGGCACACATGTCTTATTGCTGATTGGCTAATCACTTTGACAGACAGAAGGCTGGCTAAGGTGTGAACGTTGGTCAGTCAGTGTTCGCATGGCAACAAATCGGCCATTTCGTGGTTCATGCGTCTAACCAGTATTTACCAGCTGCTTCCCACCTCAGGGTGCAGGCACTGCTATTGTCCACAAGCTCCCCTCCTCCAAGTCCTGCCCGAGCACACCACACCTCGCAACTATTACAACACTTAACCTCACCAACACAGCAAACATATAGCAAACTAACTTATTAACTCCAAATACAAAAACTTAGCTTATCAACTCTAAATTCAGATAATCCACATCTCCCCCTTTTTTGTTTTAATTAACTGGTACCTCCCAAGGTCGGCGACCGACCAACTCGAGGACATCCTGTTTTACCAACAGTAGTACGGAGCTGTTAGTGATTCCTTTCTGACTTTGGTCCACATTAGTGCGAGGATCAATGTTGTGCAAATCAAAGCCAGTAGCTATGGGCTTTGCAATAATCACAATTAAAATAACAATTAAAACAACTATTCTTTTGCCCATTTTCGCAACCTCTGGAACAGAGTTCATTCAATTATTGATCGGTAGTGTCTTCTATATCAGTCGCAGGATCAGGACCAGAAATGTCTTCAGGAGACTGCTGTAGTGTCTCTCGGAAAGGTCTCACGTTTTTTTGCCGGAATCCAGCGAGGGCCTCTTTCTGTGGAAATACAAGCATAGCCTCTTCCCCATGTGACAAGGGGATAGGGTCCCATTATCTTACCTGTTTCTGGGTCCCGGATCAATACTGGCGGCTTAACCCTGGGTTCAAAAAGGTTGTTTGTGCTGAAATGGCGAACTACTGGAGGATTATTATCTAACAGAGAACAATTCAAAAAGTTAAAAACATATAAAGCTTTCTGTATTCGCTCCTCTGGCGTAGCAGCACCTATTCCTATTCCCCCTTTTTGTTTTAATAATAAGCGTTTTAAGGTTTGGTGAGAGCGTTCAATTAGAGCTTGACCCGTGGGAGAATGAGGGATGCCTGTGATGTGAGAAATTCCCCAAAAGGTAAAAAAGGTTTTCACTGATTGAGAGACATATGCAGGACCATTGTCTGTTTTAATTTGAGAGGGTACCCCTAGAGTGGCAAAAGCGCGCATTAGATGTCTTTGCACATCGCGTGCTTTTTCTCCTGTATGACAGGAGGCAAATAACATTCCCGAAAATGTGTCAACAGAGCAATGAATAAACTTTAAACGGCCAAATTCAGCAAAATGAGTAACATCTGTTTGCCAGAGTTGAAGACTCTGTAAACCTCTGGGGTTGACTCCTCCTGCTATGGAAGGAAAAGAGTGCCTTTGACAATCAGGACAGACCGCAATGATATTATGGGCTTGTTGTAAGGTAAGGTTAAATTGACGTTTTAAGCCTCCAGCATTTTGGTGAAAAAAGGAATGACTAAGCTTAGCTTGTGCTACACGGTCTGGTAATACCTGTACTGGTAACGTCAGCATGTCAGCCTGCCGGTTTCCTTCCGCGATAAAACCTGGTAAGGAAGTATGAGATCTAACATGCATAATGAAATAAGGATGAAGACGAGAGTCCAATAAGAAGATAAGTTCTTGCAACAAGTTAAACAGTGCCGCGTGAGAAACATCTCGTAATACAGAAGCCTTGGCTCGGCTAACAATTCCTGCAACATAAGCAGAATCAGTAATTATGTTAAGAGGAACAGACCATTTACGAAAAACTCTAACAACTGCAGACAATTCTACTATTTGAGGAGAACCTTGAACAGTTTTGACATCAGATTCCCACCATTGGTGTTGATCATCCCACCAAAGGATAACCGACTTGTGAGATCTCCCAGAGCCATCTGTGAAAACAGTAAGAGCCTGTAAAGGTTGGTCACTCCGCTTTGGAATAGGTAAAAGGTGAAAATCAACATTTAACAGTTTGTGAGAAGGCGGATGAGAAGTGAGTTGGCCTGCATAGCCAGTTAGAGCTATGCCTAGTGCATCTGATTGTTGTTGCAACCATTGCAGGTAAACACTTGTTACTGGCATACATATAAGGCTAAAGTCCGTGCCTGCCAGGGTAAGTAATCGCTGTCGAGCCCTGATAATTAAAGATGCAAACATCTCATGTTGTGTTGAAATAGTCTTTGTGGCTTGGTTAGGCAAAAAGATCCATTCAATGATCAGTAAAGGGTCCGTTTTCTGGCAGTCCCATTGGAAAATAAGCGCATGAGGCTGTCGAGCAGGATTAAGGATGATTAATTGAAAAGGTAATTCTGGTTCCCATCGATGTGCTTGTCTGGAGGTAATCGCTGCTGCAGCTTTATGCAAGGAAGCTATGGCTTCAGGACTGAGACTTCGTGGAGCGTTTAAGTCCGAGCTTCCTTTAAGCATTTCGAATAAGGGACTGAGATCTGCATTAGTGATTCCTAACAATGGTCTGACCCAATTGATTGTTCCTAGCAGTTTCTGTACATCATGCAAATTTTTTATATTCACCTGTATTTGTAAAGGTTGCGGAGCAATAGTTTGAGCTCTTATACGCCATCCTAAGTATTTCCAAGGTGGTATTTTTTGAATTTTTTCTGGCGCAATACAGAGGTCTGCTGATTTTACAGCAGCCATGACAAGGGCTACGGCTTTCTCCATGATCTCATAGTGTTGTGCTACCACTAGAATGTCATCCATATAATGATATAACAATGCAGCAGGTACCACAATTCTGACAGGACTAAGTATTTTCGCCACATACCATTGACATATTGTAGGGCTATTTTTCATTCCCTGTGGTAGCACAACCCAATGATACCTTTGCAAAGGAGCTTGCATGTTGACGCTAGGGACCGAATAGGCAAATTTAGGAGCATCATCCGGATGCAATGGAATGTTGAAAAAACAATCTTTGAGATCTATGATAGTTAAATGCCAATCTCGAGGGATCATGGTAGGTGACGGTAGCCCGGGTTGCAGGGCTCCCATGTCTTCCATAGCGCCATTAATTTTCCGGAGGTCATGGAGCAAACGCCACTTGCCATTCGGTTTTTTGATTACAAAAACAGGCGAGTTCCAGGGGCTAGTAGAAGGCACAATGTGTCCCATGGATAGCTGTTCCACAGCTAATTTGGGGTGAGCCCAATGATGTAGAAGGAGGCTCACAAGAAACTTCCACAGGTGTTTGTGGAGGCACGTCGTGGGGCGGCCCCGGCCCCGACGGCCTGGCCGGGCCGGGGCCGCCTGACGCGATGGTCTCAGAGGGGGCGTGTCTGGCTCGGGGCAGGGCAGAGGTGGAGCTGTAGGCGGAGGGCGGCACTCAGGGCCTGCCTCATCCGGACAGTCCCCTAGTTGCATTTCCGGTTTTTTGTCACATTGCCCCAGAGACTCAGAGCGGGAAACTTCCGGTTCTCTGCCCACCGACGGCAAAGCCTCGAGGCGGCGGCAGCACAACGACCGCGCCGAGGATCCCGCCCCACCAGCGATATTAGGAGGATCCTGTGCCGATACGGCTTCAAAAATTTTTCTCCAACTAGGGAGCATACGCTGCGCTTCCTCATTTCCTGAGGTGGCTGCATCCCATAACTTTACCCCCACATTGTCCCAAAGTTCACGCGAAAAAATTGAGGAGGTAGTCACCATAGGGACCGTAACTTGCACCCATTTAAGGATTAACTTAAGATCTTCTCCCGAAAGAATTTTTCTTCCCTGCTTTTTAAGTAGAGCTTTCATGTGCTCATAAACATCTCTTTTAAGAGCTCCTCTTCCCTGCTTTTCAGGCAGAGCTTTCGAGTGCTCACAAACATCTCTTTTAAGAGCTCCTCTTCCCTGCTTTTCAGGCAGAGCTTTCGAGTGCTCATAAACGTCTCTCTCAGGGGAACTCTCCTGATTCCCCATTTTCTAGTTTCCCGCAGCTCACCTCTCGTTCCAGACGGGGGTGACTGATTCGCCGGCCGGCTTTTTTCAGCAGCACTCCAAGTTCTGCGGGACGTCGCGACCTGCCACCTTGCCCTGGGCTGCCTCCAGGCAGGCGGTTATCTGACCTGCGTTCCTGTCACGGACGATCACGTCGGAGATCACCAATTTGACGCGACTGAGAGATGGGGACGCAACTTGATGCAAGCAAAGTGTCCAATTTATTTGCTCGATGAGCACCTTTTTATACATCAGAAGGCACACATGTCTTATTGCTGATTGGCTAATCACTTTGACAGACAGAAGGCTGGCTAAGGTGTGAACGTTGGTCAGTCAGTGTTCGCATGGCAACAAATCGGCCATTTCGTGGTTAATGCGTCTAACCAGTATTTACCAGCTGCTTCCCACCTCAGGGTGCAGGCACTGCTATTGTCCACAAGCTCCCCTCCTCCAAGTCCTGCCCGAGCACACCACACCTCGTAACTATTACAAAACTTAACCTCACCAACACAGCAAACATATAGCAAACTAACTTATTAACTCCAAATACAAAAACTTAGCTTATCAACTCTAAATTCAGATAATCCACAGTCAACCTTGGTTTTGAGAATCTCTCCCGGAGTTTGAGAGATTTGGACGTGAAAGGGTACCAGTCTTGTCGGGGATTGAGAGCCCTTCGCGAGAATGTCCAAAGTTTCAGCAGGATTTCCAAAATGTTGAAAGGAACTCGAAACATGTCAACCTTGGTTTTGAGAATCTCTCCCGGAGTTTGAGAGATTTGGACGTGAAAGGGTACCAGTCTTGTCGGGTTTGGGAACCCTTCGCGAGAATGTCCAAAGTTTCAGCGGGATTTCCAAAATGTTGAAAGGAACTCGAAACATGTCAACCTTGGTTTTGAGAATCTCTCCCGGAGTTTGAGAGATTTGGACGTGAAAGGGTACCAGTCTTGTCGGGGATTGGGAACCCTTCGTGAGAATGTCCAAAGTTTCAGCGGGATTTCCAAAATGTTGAAAGGAACTCGAAACATGTCAACCTTGGTTTTGAGAATCTCTCCCGGAGTCTGAGAGATTTGGACGTGAAAGGGTACCAGTCTTGTCGGGGATTGGGAACCCTTCGCGAGAATGTCCAAAGTTTCAGCAGGATTTCCAAAATGTTGAAAGGAACTCGAAACATGTCAACCTTGGTTTTGAGAATCTCTCCCGGAGTCTGAGAGATCTGGACGTGAAAGGGTACCAGTCTTGTCGGGGATTGGGAACCCTTCGCGAGAATGTCCAAAGTTTCAGCGGGATTTCCAAAATGTTGAAAGGAACTCGAAACATGTCAACCTTGGTTTTGAGAATCTCTCCCGGAGTTTGAGAGATCTGGTAGTGAAAGGGTACCAATCTTGTCGGGGATTGGGAACCCTTCGCGAGAATGTCCAAAGTTTCAGCGGGATTTCCAAAATGTTGAAAGGAACTCGAAACATGTCAACCTTGGTTTTGAGAATCTCTCCCGGAGTTTGAGAGATTTGGACGTGAAAGAGTACCAGTCTTGTCGGGGGTTGGGAACCCTTCGCGAGAATGTCCAAAGTTTCAGCGGGATTTCCAAAATGTTGAAAGGAACTCGAAACATGTCAACCTTGGTTTTGAGAATCTCTCCCGGAGTTTGAGAGATTTGGACGTGAAAGGGTACCAGTCTTGTCGGGGATTGGGAACCCTTTGCGAGAATGTCCAAAGTTTCAGCGGGATTTCCAAAATGTTGAAAGGAACTCGAAACATGTCAACCTTGGTTTTGAGAATCTCTCCCGGAGTTTGAGAGATTTGGACGTGAAAGGGTACAAGTCTTGTCGGGGATTGGGAACCCTTCACGAGAATGTCCAAAGTTTCAGCGGGATTTCCAAAATGTTGAAAGGAACTCGAAACATGTCAACCTTGGTTTTGAGAATCTCTCCCGGAGTTTGAGAGATTTGGACGTGAAAGGGTACCAGTCTTGTCGGGGATTGGGAACCCTTCGCGAGAATGTCCGAAGTTTCAGCGGGATTTCCAAAATGTTGAAAGGAACTCGAAACATGTCAACCTTGGTTTTGAGAATCTCTCCCGGAGTTTGAGACATTTGGACGTGAAAGGGTACCAGTCCTGTCGGGGATTGGGAACCCTTCGCGAGAATGTCCAAAGTTTCAGCGGGATTTCCAAAATGTTGAAAGGAACTCGAAACATGTCAACCTTGGTTTTGAGAATCTCTCCCGGAGTTTGAGAGATTTGGACGTGAAAGGGTACCAGTCTTGTCGGGGATTGGGAACCCTTCGCGAGAATGTCCAAAGTTTCAGCGGGATTTCCAAAATGTTGAAAGGAACTCGAAACATGTCAACCTTGGTTTTGAGAATCTCTCCCGGAGTTTGAGAGATTTGGACGTGAAAGGGTACCAGTCTTGTCGGGGATTGGGAACCCTTCGCGAGAATGTCCAAAGTTTCAGCAGGATTTCCAAAATGTTGAAAGGAACTCGAAACATGTCAACCTTGGTTTTGAGAATCTCTCCCGGAGTTTGAGAGATTTGGACGTGAAAGGGTACCAGTCTTGTCGGGGATTGGGAACCCTTCGCGAGAATGTCCAAAGTTTCAGCGGGATTTCCAAAATGTTGAAAGGAACTCGAAACATGTCAACCTTGGTTTTGAGAATCTCTCCCGGAGTTTGAGAGATTTGGACGTGAAAGGGTACCAGTCTTGTCGGGGATTGGGAACCCTTCGCGAGAATGTCCAAAGTTTCAGCGGGATTTCCAAAATGTTGAAAGGAACTCGAAACATGTCAACCTTGGTTTTGAGAATCTCTCCCGGAGTCTGAGAGATTTGGACGTGAAAGTGTACCAGTCTTGTCGGGGATTGGGAACCCTTCGCGAGAATGTCCAAAGTTTCAGCAGGATTTCCAAAATGTTGAAAGGAACTCGAAACATGTCAACCTTGGTTTTGAGAATCTCTCCCGGAGTCTGAGAGATTTGGACGTGAAAGGGTACCAGTCTTGTCGGGGATTGGAAACCCTTCGCGAGAATGTCCAAAGTTTCAGCAGGATTTCCAAAATGTTGAAAGGAACTCGAAACATGTCAACCTTGGTTTTGAGAATCTCTCCCGGAGTTTGAGAGATTTGGACGTGAAAGGGTACCAATCTTGTCGGGGATTGGGAACCCTTCGCGAGAATGTCCAAAGTTTCAGCAGGATTTCCAAAATGTTGAAAGGAACTCGAAACATGTCAACCTTGGTTTTGAGAATCTCTCCCGGACTTTGAGAGATTTGGACGTGAAAGAGTACCAGTCTTGTCGGGGGTTGGGAACCCTTCGCGAGAATGTCCAAAGTTTCAGCGGGATTTCCAAAATGTTGAAAGGAACTCGAAACATGTCAACCTTGGTTTTGAAAATCTCTCCCGGAGTTTGAGAGATTTGGACGTGAAAGGGTACCAGTCTTGTCGGGGATTGGGAACCCTTCGCGAGAATGTCCAAAGTTTCAGCGGGATTTCCAAAATGTTGAAAGGAACTCGAAACATGTCAACCTTGGTTTTGAGAATCTCTCCCGGAGTTTGAGAGATTTGGACGTGAAAGGGTACCAGTCTTGTCGGGGATTGGCAACCCTTCGCGAGAATGTCCAAAGTTTCAGCGGGATTTCCAAAATGTTGAAAGGAACTCGAAACATGTCAACCTTGGTTTTGAGAATCTCTCCCGGAGTTTGAGAGATTTGGACGTGAAAGGGTACCAGTCTTGTCGAGGATTGGGAACCCTTCGCGAGAATGTCCAAAGTTTCAGCGGGATTTCCAAAATGTTGAAAGGAACTCGAAACATGTCAACCTTGGTTTTGAGAATCTCTCCCGGAGTTTGAGAGATTTGGACGTGAAAGGGTACCAGTCTTGTCGGGGATTGGGAACCCTTCGCGAGAATGTCCAAAGTTTCAGCGGGATTTCCAAAATGTTGAAAGGAACTCGAAACATGTCAACCTTGGTTTTGAGAATCTCTCCCGGAGTCTGAGAGATTTGGACGTGAAAGTGTACCAGTCTTGTCGGGGATTGGGAACCCTTCGCGAGAATGTCCAAAGTTTCAGCAGGATTTCCAAAATGTTGAAAGGAACTCGAAACATGTCAACCTTGGTTTTGAGAATCTCTCCCGGAGTCTGAGAGATTTGGACGTGAAAGGGTACCAGTCTTGTCGGGGATTGGAAACCCTTCGCGAGAATGTCCAAAGTTTCAGCGGGATTTCCAAAATGTTGAAAGGAACTCGAAACATGTCAACTGACGCGACTGAGAGATGGGGACGCAACTTGATGCAAGCAAAGTGTCCAATTTATTTGCTCGATGAGCACCTTTTTATACATCAGAAGGCACACATGTCTTATTGCTGATTGGCTAATCACTTTGACAGACAGAAGGCTGGCTAAGGTGTGAACGTTGGTCAGTCAGTGTTCGCATGGCAACAAATCGGCCATTTCGTGGTTCATGCGTCTAACCAGTATTTACCAGCTGCTTCCCACCTCAGGGTGCAGGCACTGCTATTGTCCACAAGCTCCCCTCCTCCAAGTCCTGCCCGAGCACACCACACCTCGCAACTATTACAACACTTAACCTCACCAACACAGCAAACATATAGCAAACTAACTTATTAACTCCAAATACAAAAACTTAGCTTATCAACTCTAAATTCAGATAATCCACATCTCCCCCTTTTTTGTTTTAATTAACTGGTACCTCCCAAGGTCGGCGACCGACCAACTCGAGGACATCCTGTTTTACCAACAGTAGTACGGAGCTGTTAGTGATTCCTTTCTGACTTTGGTCCACATTAGTGCGAGGATCAATGTTGTGCAAATCAAAGCCAGTAGCTATGGGCTTTGCAATAATCACAATTAAAATAACAATTAAAACAACTATTCTTTTGCCCATTTTCGCAACCTCTGGAACAGAGTTCATTCAATTATTGATCGGTAGTGTCTTCTATATCAGTCGCAGGATCAGGACCAGAAATGTCTTCAGGAGACTGCTGTAGTGTCTCTCGGAAAGGTCTCACGTTTTTTTGCCGGAATCCAGCGAGGGCCTCTTTCTGTGGAAATACAAGCATAGCCTCTTCCCCATGTGACAAGGGGATAGGGTCCCATTATCTTACCTGTTTCTGGGTCCCGGATCAATACTGGCGGCTTAACCCTGGGTTCAAAAAGGTTGTTTGTGCTGAAATGGCGAACTACTGGAGGATTATTATCTAACAGAGAACAATTCAAAAAGTTAAAAACATATAAAGCTTTCTGTATTCGCTCCTCTGGCGTAGCAGCACCTATTCCTATTCCCCCTTTTTGTTTTAATAATAAGCGTTTTAAGGTTTGGTGAGAGCGTTCAATTAGAGCTTGACCCGTGGGAGAATGAGGGATGCCTGTGATGTGAGAAATTCCCCAAAAGGTAAAAAAGGTTTTCACTGATTGAGAGACATATGCAGGACCATTGTCTGTTTTAATTTGAGAGGGTACCCCTAGAGTGGCAAAAGCGCGCATTAGATGTCTTTGCACATCGCGTGCTTTTTCTCCTGTATGACAGGAGGCAAATAACATTCCCGAAAATGTGTCAACAGAGCAATGAATAAACTTTAAACGGCCAAATTCAGCAAAATGAGTAACATCTGTTTGCCAGAGTTGAAGACTCTGTAAACCTCTGGGGTTGACTCCTCCTGCTATGGAAGGAAAAGAGTGCCTTTGACAATCAGGACAGACCGCAATGATATTATGGGCTTGTTGTAAGGTAAGGTTAAATTGACGTTTTAAGCCTCCAGCATTTTGGTGAAAAAAGGAATGACTAAGCTTAGCTTGTGCTACACGGTCTGGTAATACCTGTACTGGTAACGTCAGCATGTCAGCCTGCCGGTTTCCTTCCGCGATAAAACCTGGTAAGGAAGTATGAGATCTAACATGCATAATGAAATAAGGATGAAGACGAGAGTCCAATAAGAAGATAAGTTCTTGCAACAAGTTAAACAGTGCCGCGTGAGAAACATCTCGTAATACAGAAGCCTTGGCTCGGCTAACAATTCCTGCAACATAAGCAGAATCAGTAATTATGTTAAGAGGAACAGACCATTTACGAAAAACTCTAACAACTGCAGACAATTCTACTATTTGAGGAGAACCTTGAACAGTTTTGACATCAGATTCCCACCATTGGTGTTGATCATCCCACCAAAGGATAACCGACTTGTGAGATCTCCCAGAGCCATCTGTGAAAACAGTAAGAGCCTGTAAAGGTTGGTCACTCCGCTTTGGAATAGGTAAAAGGTGAAAATCAACATTTAACAGTTTGTGAGAAGGCGGATGAGAAGTGAGTTGGCCTGCATAGCCAGTTAGAGCTATGCCTAGTGCATCTGATTGTTGTTGCAACCATTGCAGGTAAACACTTGTTACTGGCATACATATAAGGCTAAAGTCCGTGCCTGCCAGGGTAAGTAATCGCTGTCGAGCCCTGATAATTAAAGATGCAAACATCTCATGTTGTGTTGAAATAGTCTTTGTGGCTTGGTTAGGCAAAAAGATCCATTCAATGATCAGTAAAGGGTCCGTTTTCTGGCAGTCCCATTGGAAAATAAGCGCATGAGGCTGTCGAGCAGGATTAAGGATGATTAATTGAAAAGGTAATTCTGGTTCCCATCGATGTGCTTGTCTGGAGGTAATCGCTGCTGCAGCTTTATGCAAGGAAGCTATGGCTTCAGGACTGAGACTTCGTGGAGCGTTTAAGTCCGAGCTTCCTTTAAGCATTTCGAATAAGGGACTGAGATCTGCATTAGTGATTCCTAACAATGGTCTGACCCAATTGATTGTTCCTAGCAGTTTCTGTACATCATGCAAATTTTTTATATTCACCTGTATTTGTAAAGGTTGCGGAGCAATAGTTTGAGCTCTTATACGCCATCCTAAGTATTTCCAAGGTGGTATTTTTTGAATTTTTTCTGGCGCAATACAGAGGTCTGCTGATTTTACAGCAGCCATGACAAGGGCTACGGCTTTCTCCATGATCTCATAGTGTTGTGCTACCACTAGAATGTCATCCATATAATGATATAACAATGCAGCAGGTACCACAATTCTGACAGGACTAAGTATTTTCGCCACATACCATTGACATATTGTAGGGCTATTTTTCATTCCCTGTGGTAGCACAACCCAATGATACCTTTGCAAAGGAGCTTGCATGTTGACGCTAGGGACCGAATAGGCAAATTTAGGAGCATCATCCGGATGCAATGGAATGTTGAAAAAACAATCTTTGAGATCTATGATAGTTAAATGCCAATCTCGAGGGATCATGGTAGGTGACGGTAGCCCGGGTTGCAGGGCTCCCATGTCTTCCATAGCGCCATTAATTTTCCGGAGGTCATGGAGCAAACGCCACTTGCCATTCGGTTTTTTGATTACAAAAACAGGCGAGTTCCAGGGGCTAGTAGAAGGCACAATGTGTCCCATGGATAGCTGTTCCACAGCTAATTTGGGGTGAGCCCAATGATGTAGAAGGAGGCTCACAAGAAACTTCCACAGGTGTTTGTGGAGGCACGTCGTGGGGCGGCCCCGGCCCCGACGGCCTGGCCGGGCCGGGGCCGCCTGACGCGATGGTCTCAGAGGGGGCGTGTCTGGCTCGGGGCAGGGCAGAGGTGGAGCTGTAGGCGGAGGGCGGCACTCAGGGCCTGCCTCATCCGGACAGTCCCCTAGTTGCATTTCCGGTTTTTTGTCACATTGCCCCAGAGACTCAGAGCGGGAAACTTCCGGTTCTCTGCCCACCGACGGCAAAGCCTCGAGGCGGCGGCAGCACAACGACCGCGCCGAGGATCCCGCCCCACCAGCGATATTAGGAGGATCCTGTGCCGATACGGCTTCAAAAATTTTTCTCCAACTAGGGAGCATACGCTGCGCTTCCTCATTTCCTGAGGTGGCTGCATCCCATAACTTTACCCCCACATTGTCCCAAAGTTCACGCGAAAAAATTGAGGAGGTAGTCACCATAGGGACCGTAACTTGCACCCATTTAAGGATTAACTTAAGATCTTCTCCCGAAAGAATTTTTCTTCCCTGCTTTTTAAGTAGAGCTTTCATGTGCTCATAAACATCTCTTTTAAGAGCTCCTCTTCCCTGCTTTTCAGGCAGAGCTTTCGAGTGCTCACAAACATCTCTTTTAAGAGCTCCTCTTCCCTGCTTTTCAGGCAGAGCTTTCGAGTGCTCATAAACGTCTCTCTCAGGGGAACTCTCCTGATTCCCCATTTTCTAGTTTCCCGCAGCTCACCTCTCGTTCCAGACGGGGGTGACTGATTCGCCGGCCGGCTTTTTTCAGCAGCACTCCAAGTTCTGCGGGACGTCGCGACCTGCCACCTTGCCCTGGGCTGCCTCCAGGCAGGCGGTTATCTGACCTGCGTTCCTGTCACGGACGATCACGTCGGAGATCACCAATTTGACGCGACTGAGAGATGGGGACGCAACTTGATGCAAGCAAAGTGTCCAATTTATTTGCTCGATGAGCACCTTTTTATACATCAGAAGGCACACATGTCTTATTGCTGATTGGCTAATCACTTTGACAGACAGAAGGCTGGCTAAGGTGTGAACGTTGGTCAGTCAGTGTTCGCATGGCAACAAATCGGCCATTTCGTGGTTAATGCGTCTAACCAGTATTTACCAGCTGCTTCCCACCTCAGGGTGCAGGCACTGCTATTGTCCACAAGCTCCCCTCCTCCAAGTCCTGCCCGAGCACACCACACCTCGCAACTATTACAAAACTTAACCTCACCAACACAGCAAACATATAGCAAACTAACTTATTAACTCCAAATACAAAAACTTAGCTTATCAACTCTAAATTCAGATAATCCACAGTCAACCTTGGTTTTGAGAATCTCTCCCGGAGTTTGAGAGATTTGGACGTGAAAGGGTACCAGTCTTGTCGGGGATTGAGAGCCCTTCGCGAGAATGTCCAAAGTTTCAGCAGGATTTCCAAAATGTTGAAAGGAACTCGAAACATGTCAACCTTGGTTTTGAGAATCTCTCCCGGAGTTTGAGAGATTTGGACGTGAAAGGGTACCAGTCTTGTCGGGTTTGGGAACCCTTTGCGAGAATGTCCAAAGTTTCAGCGGGATTTCCAAAATGTTGAAAGGAACTCGAAACATGTCAACCTTGGTTTTGAGAATCTCTCCCGGAGTTTGAGAGATTTGGACGTGAAAGGGTACCAGTCTTGTCGGGGATTGGGAACCCTTCGTGAGAATGTCCAAAGTTTCAGCGGGATTTCCAAAATGTTGAAAGGAACTCGAAACATGTCAACCTTGGTTTTGAGAATCTCTCCCGGAGTTTGAGAGATTTGGACGTGAAAGGGTACCAGTCTTGTCGGGGATTGGGAACCCTTCGCCAGAATGTCCAAAGTTTCAGCGGGATTTCCAAAATGTTGAAAGGAACTCGAAACATGTCAACCTTGGTTTTGAGAATCTCTCCCGGAGTTTGAGAGATTTGGACGTGAAAGGGTACCAGTCTTGTCGGGGATTGGGAACCCTTCGCGAGAATGTCCAAAGTTTCAGCGGGATTTCCAAAATGTTGAAAGGAACTCGAAACATGTCAACCTTGGTTTTGAGAATCTCTCCCGGAGTTTGAGAGATTTGGACGTGAAAGGGTACCAGTCTTGTCGGGGATTGGGAACCCTTTGCGAGAATGTCCAAATTTTCAGCGGGATTTCCAAAATGTTGAAAGGAACTCGAAACATGTCAACCTTGGTTTTGAGAATCTCTCCCGGAGTTTGAGAGATCTGGACGTGAAAGGGTACCAATCTTGTCGGGGATTGGGAACCCTTCGCGAGAATGTCCAAAGTTTCAGTGGGATTTCCAAAATGTTGAAAGGAACTCGAAACATGTCAACCTTGGTTTTGAGAATCTCTCCCGGAGTTTGAGAGATCTGGACGTGAAAGGGTACCAATCTTGTCGGGGATTGGGAACCCTTCGCGAGAATGTCCAAAGTTTCAGCGGGATTTCCAAAATGTTGAAAGGAACTCGAAACATGTCAACCTTGGTTTTGAGAATCTCTCCCGGAGTTTGAGAGATTTGGACGTGAAAGGGTACCAGTCTTGTCGGGGATTGGGAACCCTTCGCGAGAATGTCCAAAGTTTCAGCGGGATTTCCAAAATGTTGAAAGGAACTCGAAACATGTGAACCTTGGTTTTGAGAATCTCTCCCGGAGTTTGAGAGATTTGGACGTGAAAGGGTACCAGTCTTGTCGGGGATTGGGAACCCTTCGCGAGAATGTCCAAAGTTTCAGCGGGATTTCCAAAATGTTGAAAGGATCTCGAAACATGTCAACCTTGGTTTTGAGAATCTCTCCCGGAGTTTGAGAGATTTGGACGTGAAAGGGTACCAGTCTTGTCGGGGATTGGGAACCCTTCGCGAGAATGTCCAAAGTTTCAGCGGGATTTCCAAAATGTTGAAAGGAACTCGAAACATGTCAACCTTGGTTTTGAGAATCTCTCCCGGAGTTTGAGAGATTTGGACGTGAAAGGGTAACAATCTTGTCGGGGATTGGGAACCCTTCGCGAGAATGTCCAAAGTTTCAGCGGGATTTCCAAAATGTTGAAAGGAACTCGAAACATGTCAACCTTGGTTTTGAGAATCTCTCCCGGAGTTTGATAGATTTGGACGTGAAAGGGTACCAATCTTGTCGGGGATTGGGAACCCTTTGCGGGAATGTCCAAAGTTTCAGCGGGATTTCCAAAATGTTGAAAGGAACTCGAAACATGTCAACCTTGGTTTTGAGAATCTCTCCCGGAGTTTGAGAGATTTGGACGTGAAAGGGTACAAGTCTTGTCGGGGATTGGGAACCCTTCGCGAGAATGTCCAAAGTTTCAGCGGGATTTCCAAAATGTTGAAAGGAACTCGAAACATGTCAACCTTGGTTTTGAGAATCTCTCCCGGAGTTTGAGAGATTTGGACGTGAAAGGGTACCAGTCTTGTCGGGGATTGGGAACCCTTCGCGAGAATGTCCAAAGTTTCAGCGGGATTTCCAAAATGTTGAAAGGAACTCGAAACATGTCAACCTTGGTTTTGAGAATCTCTCCCGGAGTTTGAGAGATTTGGACGTGAAAGGGTACCAATCTTGTCGGGGATTGGGAACCCTTCGCGAGAATGTCCAAAGTTTCAGCGGGATTTCCAAAACGTTGAAAGGAACTCGAAACATGTCAACCTTGGTTTTGAGAATCTCTCCCGGAGTTTGAGAGATTTGGACGTGAAAGGGTACCAGTCTTGTCGGGGATTGGGAACCCTTCGCGAGAATGTCCAAAGTTTCAGCGGAATATCCAAAATGTTGAAAGGAACTCGAAACATGTCAACCTTGGTTTTGAGAATCTGTCCCGGATTTTGAGAGATTTGGACGTGAAAGGGTACCAGTCTTGTCGGGGATTGGGAACCCTTCGCGAGAATGTCCAAAGTTTCAGCGGGATTTCCAAAATGTTGAAAGGAACTCGAAACATGTCAACCTTGGTTTTGAGAATCTCTCCCGGAGTTTGAGAGATTTGGACGTGAAAGGGTACCAGTCTTGTCGGGGATTGGGAACCCTTCGCGAGAATGTCCAAAGTTTCAGCGGGATTTCCAAAATGTTGAAAGGAACTCGAAACATGTCAACCTTGGTTTTGAGAATCTCTCCCGGAGTTTGAGAGATCTGGACGTGAAAGGGTACCAATCTTGTCGGGGATTGGGAACCCTTCGCGAGAATGTCCAAAGTTTCATCGGGATTTCCAAAATGTTGAAAGGAACTCGAAACATGTCAACCTTGGTTTTGAGAATCTCTCCCGGAGTTTGAGAGATTTGGACGTGAAAGGGTACCAATCTTGTCGGGGATTGGGAACCCTTCGCGAGAATGTCCAAAGTTTCAGCGGGATTTCCAAAATGTTGAAAGGAACTCGAAACATGTCAACCTTGGTTTTGAGAATCTCTCCCGGAGTTTGAGAGATCTGGACGTGAAAGGGTACCAATCTTGTCGGGGATTGGGAACCCTTCGCGAGAATGTCCAAAGTTTCAGCGGGATTTCCAAAATGTTGAAAGGAACTCGAAACATGTCAACCTTGGTTTTGAGAATCTCTCCCGGAGTTTGAGAGATTTGGACGTGAAAGTGTACCAATCTTGTCGGGGATTGGGAACCCTTCGCGAGAATGTCCAAAGTTTCAGCGGGATTTCCAAAATGTTGAAAGGAACTCGAAACATGTCAACCTTGGTTTTGAGAATCTCTCCCGGAGTTTGAGAGATTTGGACGTGAAAGGGTACCAGTCTTGTCGGGTATTGGGAACCCTTCGCGAGAATGTCCAAAGTTTCAGTGGGATTTCCAAAATGTTGAAAGGAACTCGAAACATGTCAACCTTGGTTTTGAGAATCTCTCCCGGAGTTTGAGAGATTTGGACGTGAAAGTGTACCAGTCTTGTCGGGGATTGGGAACCCTTCGCGAGAATGTTCAAAGTTTCAGCGGGATTTCCAAAATGTTGAAAGGAACTCGCAACATGTCAACCTTGGTTTTGAGAATCTCTCCCGGAGTTTGAGAGATTTGGACGTGAAAGGGTACCAGTCTTGTCGGGGATTGGGAACCCTTCGCGAGAATGTCCAAAGTTTCAGCGGGATTTCCAAAATGTTGAAAGGAACTCGAAACATGTCAACCTTGGTTTTGAGAATCTCTCCCGGAGTTTGAGAGATTTGGACGTGAAAGGGTACCAGTCTTGTCGGGGATTGGGAACCCTTCGCGAGAATGTCCAAAGATTCAGCGGGATTTCCAAAATGTTGAAAGGAACTCGAAACATGTCAACCTTGGTTTTGAGAATCTCTCCCGGAGTTTGAGAGATTTGGACGTGAAAGGGTACCAATCTTGTCGGGGATTGGGAACCCTTTGAGAGAATGTCCAAGGTTTCAGCAGGATTTCCAAAATGTTGAAAGGAACTCGCAACATGTCAACCTTGGTTTTGAGAATCTCTCCCGGAGTTTGAGAGATTTGGACGTGAAAGGGTACCAGTCTTGTCGGGGATTGGGAACCCTTCGCGAGAATGTTCAAAGTTTCAGCGGGATTTCCAAAATGTTGAAAGGAACTCGAAACATGTCAACCTTGGTTTTGAGAATCTCTCCCGGAGTTTGAGAGATTTGGACGTGAAAAGGTACCAGTCTTGTCGGGGATTGGGAACCCTTCGCGAGAATGTCCAAAGTTTCAGCGGGATTTCCAAAATGTTGAAAGGAACTCGAAACATGTCAACCTTGGTTTTGAGAATCTCTCCCGGATTTTGAGAGATTTGGACGTGAAAGGGTACCAGTCTTGTCGGGGATTGGGAACCCTTCGCGAGAATGTCCAAAGTTTCAGCGGGATTTCCAAAATGTTGAAAGGAACTCGAAACATGTCAACCTTGGTTTTGAGAATCTCTCCCGGAGTTTGAGAGATTTGGACGTGAAAGGGTACCAGTCTTGTCGGGGATTGGGAACCCTTCGCGAGAATGTCCAAAGTTTCAGCGGGATTTCCAAAATGTTGAAAGGAACTCGAAACATGTCAACCTTGGTTTTGAGAATCTCTCCCGGAGTTTGAGAGATTTGGACGTGAAAGGGTACCAATCTTGTCGGGGATTGGGAACCCTTCGCGAGAATGTCCAAAGTTTCAGCGGGATTTCCAAAATGTTGAAAGGAACTCGAAACATGTCAACCTTGGTTTTGAGAATCTCTCCCGGAGTTTGAGAGATTTGGACGTGAAAGGGTACCAGTCTTGTTGGGGATTGGGAACCTTTTGCGAGAATGTCCAAAGTTTCAGCGGGATTTCCAAAATGTTGAAAGGAACTCGAAACATGTCAACCTTGGTTTTGAGAATCTCTCCCGGAGTTTGAGAGATTTGGACGTGAAAGGGTACCAGTCTTGAGAAGGGATTGGGAACCCTTCTCGAGAATGTCCAAAGTTTCAGCGGGATTTCCAAAATGTTGAAAGGAACTCGAAACATGTCAACCTTGGTTTTGAGAATCTGTACCGGAGTTTGAGAGATTTGGACGTGAAAGGGTACCAGTCTTGTCGGGGATTGGGAACCCTTCGCGAGAATGTCCAAAGTTTCAGCGGGATTTCCAAAATGTTGAAAGGAACTCGAAACATGTCAACCTTGGTTTTGAGAATCTCTCCCGGAGTTTGAGAGAATTGGACGTGAAAGGGTACCAGTCTTGTCGGGGATTGGGAACCCTTCGCGAGAATGTCCAAAGTTTCAGCGGGATTTCCAAAATGTTGAAAGGAACTCGAAACATGTCAACCTTGGTTTTGAGAATCTCTCCCGGAGTTTGAGAGATTTGGACGTGAAAGGGTACCAGTCTTGTCAGGGATTGGGAACCCTTCGCGAGAATGTCCAAAGTTTCAGCGGCATTTCCAAAATGTTGAAATGAACTCGAAACATGTCAACCTTGGTTTTGAGAATCTCTCCCGGAGTTTGAGAGATTTGGACGTGAAAGGGTACCAATCTTGTCAAGGATTGGGAACCCTTCACGAGAATGTCCAAAGTTTCAGCGGGATTTCCAAAATGTTGAAAGGAACTCGAAACATGTCAACCTTGGTTTTGAGAATCTCTCCCGGAGTTTGAGAGATTTGGACGTGAAAGTGTACCAATCTTGTCGGGGATTGGGAACTCTTCGCGAGAATGTCCAAAGTTTCAGCGGGATTTCCAAAATGTTGAAAGGAACTCGAAACATGTCAACCCTGGTTTTGAGAATCTCTCCCGGAGTTTGAGAGATTTGAACGTGAAAGGGTACCAGTCTTGTCGGGTATTGGGAACCCTTCGCGAGAATGTCCAAAGTTTCAGCGGGATTTCCAAAATATTGAAAGGAACTCGAAACATGTCAACCTTGGTTTTGAGAATCTCTCCTGGAGTTTGAGAGATCTGGACGTGAAAGGGTACCAATCTTGTCGGGGATTGGGAACCCTTCGCGAGAATGTCCAAAGTTTCAGCGGGATTTCCAAAATGTTGAAAGGAACTCGAAATATGTCAACCTTGGTTTTGAGAATCTCTCCCGGAGTTTGAGAGATTTGAACGTGAAAGGGTACCAGTCTTGTCGGGTATTGGGAACCCTTCGCGAGAATGTCCAAAGTTTCAGCGGGATTTCCAAAATGTTGAAAGGAACTCGCAACATGTCAACCTTGGTTTTGAGAATCTCTCCTGGAGTTTGAGAGATCTGGACGTGAAAGGGTACCAATCTTGTCGGGGATTGGGAACCCTTCGCGAGAATGTCCAAAGTTTCAGCGGGATTTCCAAAATGTTGAAAGGAACTCGAAACATGTCAACCTTGGTTTTGAGAATCTCTCCCGGAGTTTGAGAGATTTGGACGTGAAAGGGTACCAGTCTTGTCGGGGATTGGGAACCCTTCACGAGAATGTCCAAAGTTTCAGCGGGATTTCCAAAATGTTGAAAGGAACTCGAAACATGTCAACCTTGGTTTTGAGAATCTCTCCCGGAGTTTGAGAGATTTGGACGTGAAAGGGTACCAGTCTTGTCGGGGATTGGGAACCCTTCGCGAGAATGTCCAAAGTTTCAGCGGGATTTCCAAAATGTTGAAAGGAACTCGAAACACGTCAACCTTGGTTTTGAGAATCTCTCCCGGAGTTTGAGAGATATGGACGTGAAAGGGTACCAGTCTTGTCGGGGATTGGGAACCCTTCGCGAGAATGTCCAAAGTTTCAGCGGGATTTCCAAAATGTTGAAAGGAACTCGAAACATGTCAACCTTGGTTTTGAGAATCTCTCCCGGAGTTTGAGAGATCTGGACGTGACAGGGTACCAATCTTGTCGGGGATTGGGAACCCTTCGCGAGAATGTCCAAAGTTTCAGCGGGATTTCCAAAATGTTGAAAGGAACTCGAAACATGTCAACCTTGGTTTTGAGAATCTCTCCTGGAGTTTGAGAGATCTGGACGTGAAAGGGTACCAATCTTGTCGGGGATTGGGAACCCTTCGCGAGAATGTCCAAAGTTTCAGCGGGATTTCCAAAATGTTGAAAGGAACTCGAAACATGTCAACCTTGGTTTTGAGAATCTCTCCCGGAGTTTGAGAGATTTGGACGTGAAAGGGTACCAGTCTTGTCGGGGATTGGGAACCCTTCGCGAGAATGTCCAAAGTTTCAGCGGGATTTCCAAAATGTTGAAAGGAACTCGAAACATGTCAACCTTGGTTTTGAGAATCTCTCCCGGAGTTTGAGAGATTTGGACGTGAAAGGGTACCAGTCTTGTCAGGGATTGGGAACCCTTCGCGAGAATGTCCAAAGTTTCAGCGGCATTTCCAAAATGTTGAAATGAACTCGAAACATGTCAACCTTGGTTTTGAGAATCTCTCCCGGAGTTTGAGAGATTTGGACGTGAAAGGGTACCAATCTTGTCAAGGATTGGGAACCCTTCACGAGAATGTCCAAAGTTTCAGCGGGATTTCCAAAATGTTGAAAGGAACTCGAAACATGTCAACCTTGGTTTTGAGAATCTCTCCCGGAGTTTGAGAGATTTGGACGTGAAAGTGTACCAATCTTGTCGGGGATTGGGAACTCTTCGCGAGAATGTCCAAAGTTTCAGCGGGATTTCCAAAATGTTGAAAGGAACTCGAAACATGTCAACCCTGGTTTTGAGAATCTCTCCCGGAGTTTGAGAGATTTGAACGTGAAAGGGTACCAGTCTTGTCGGGTATTGGGAACCCTTCGCGAGAATGTCCAAAGTTTCAGCGGGATTTCCAAAATATTGAAAGGAACTCGAAACATGTCAACCTTGGTTTTGAGAATCTCTCCTGGAGTTTGAGAGATTTGGACGTGAAAGGGTACCAGTCTTGTCGGGGATTGGGAACCCTTCGCGAGAATGTCCAAAGTTTCAGCGGGATTTCCAAAATGTTGAAAGGAACTCGAAACATGTCAACCTTGGTTTTGAGAATCTCTCCCGGAGTTTGAGAGATTTGGACGTGAAAGGGTACCAGTCTTGTCAGGGATTGGGAACCCTTCGCGAGAATGTCCAAAGTTTCAGCGGCATTTCCAAAATGTTGAAATGAACTCGAAACATGTCAACCTTGGTTTTGAGAATCTCTCCCGGAGTTTGAGAGATTTGGACGTGAAAGGGTACCAATCTTGTCAAGGATTGGGAACCCTTCACGAGAATGTCCAAAGTTTCAGCGGGATTTCCAAAATGTTGAAAGGAACTCGAAACATGTCAACCTTGGTTTTGAGAATCTCTCCCGGAGTTTGAGAGATTTGGACGTGAAAGTGTACCAATCTTGTCGGGGATTGGGAACTCTTCGCGAGAATGTCCAAAGTTTCAGCGGGATTTCCAAAATGTTGAAAGGAACTCGAAACATGTCAACCCTGGTTTTGAGAATCTCTCCCGGAGTTTGAGAGATTTGAACGTGAAAGGGTACCAGTCTTGTCGGGTATTGGGAACCCTTCGCGAGAATGTCCAAAGTTTCAGCGGGATTTCCAAAATATTGAAAGGAACTCGAAACATGTCAACCTTGGTTTTGAGAATCTCTCCTGGAGTTTGAGAGATCTGGACGTGAAAGGGTACCAATCTTGTCGGGGATTGGGAACCCTTCGCGAGAATGTCCAAAGTTTCAGCGGGATTTCCAAAATGTTGAAAGGAACTCGAAATATGTCAACCTTGGTTTTGAGAATCTCTCCCGGAGTTTGAGAGATTTGAACGTGAAAGGGTACCAGTCTTGTCGGGTATTGGGAACCCTTCGCGAGAATGTCCAAAGTTTCAGCGGGATTTCCAAAATGTTGAAAGGAACTCGCAACATGTCAAACTTGGTTTTGAGAATCTCTCCTGGAGTTTGAGAGATCTGGACGTGAAAGGGTACCAATCTTGTCGGGGATTGGGAACCCTTCGCGAGAATGTCCAAAGTTTCAGCGGGATTTCCAAAATGTTGAAAGGAACTCGAAACATGTCAACCTTGGTTTTGAGAATCTCTCCCGGAGTTTGAGAGATTTGGACGTGAAAGGGTACCAGTCTTGTCGGGGATTGGGAACCCTTCGTGAGAATGTCCAAAGTTTCAGCGGGATTTCCAAAATGTTGAAAGGAACTCGAAACATGTCAACCTTGGTTTTGAGAATCTCTCCCGGAGTTTGAGAGATTTGGACGTGAAAGGGTACCAGTCTTGTCGGGGATTGGGAACCCTTCGCGAGAATGTCCAAAGTTTCAGCGGGATTTCCAAAATGTTGAAAGGAACTCGAAACATGTCAACCTTGGTTTTGAGAATCTCTCCCGGAGTTTGAGAGATTTGGACGTGAAAGGGTACCAGTCTTGTCAGGGATTGGGAACCCTTCGCGAGAATGTCCAAAGTTTCAGCGGCATTTCCAAAATGTTGAAATGAACTCGAAACATGTCAACCTTGGTTTTGAGAATCTCTCCCGGAGTTTGAGAGATTTGGACGTGAAAGGGTACCAATCTTGTCAAGGATTGGGAACCCTTCACGAGAATGTCCAAAGTTTCAGCGGGATTTCCAAAATGTTGAAAGGAACTCGAAACATGTCAACCTTGGTTTTGAGAATCTCTCCCGGAGTTTGAGAGATTTGGACGTGAAAGTGTACCAATCTTGTCGGGGATTGGGAACTCTTCGCGAGAATGTCCAAAGTTTCAGCGGGATTTCCAAAATGTTGAAAGGAACTCGAAACATGTCAACCCTGGTTTTGAGAATCTCTCCCGGAGTTTGAGAGATTTGAACGTGAAAGGGTACCAGTCTTGTCGGGTATTGGGAACCCTTCGCGAGAATGTCCAAAGTTTCAGCGGGATTTCCAAAATGTTGAAAGGAACTCGAAACATGTCAACCTTGGTTTTGAGAATCTCTCCTGGAGTTTGAGAGATCTGGACGTGAAAGGGTACCAATCTTGTCGGGGATTGGGAACCCTTCGCGAGAATGTCCAAAGTTTCAGCGGGATTTCCAAAATGTTGAAAGGAACTCGAAATATGTCAACCTTGGTTTTGAGAATCTCTCCCGGAGTTTGAGAGATTTGAACGTGAAAGGGTACCAGTCTTGTCGGGTATTGGGAACCCTTCGCGAGAATGTCCAAAGTTTCAGCGGGATTTCCAAAATGTTGAAAGGAACTCGCAACATGTCAACCTTGGTTTTGAGAATCTCTCCTGGAGTTTGAGAGATCTGGACGTGAAAGGGTACCAATCTTGTCGGGGATTGGGAACCCTTCGCGAGAATGTCCAAAGTTTCAGCGGGATTTCCAAAATGTTGAAAGGAACTCGAAACATGTCAACCTTGGTTTTGAGAATCTCTCCCGGAGTTTGAGAGATTTGGACGTGAAAGGGTACCAGTCTTGTCGGGGATTGGGAACCCTTCGTGAGAATGTCCAAAGTTTCAGCGGGATTTCCAAAATGTTGAAAGGAACTCGAAACATGTCAACCTTGGTTTTGAGAATCTCTCCCGGAGTTTGAGAGATTTGGACGTGAAAGGGTACCAGTCTTGTTGGGGATTGGGAACCCTTCGCGAGAATGTCCAAAGTTTCAGCGGGATTTCCAAAATGTTGAAAGGAACTCGAAACACGTCAACCTTGGTTTTGAGAATCTCTCCCGGAGTTTGAGAGATATGGACGTGAAAGGGTACCAGTCTTGTCGGGGATTGGGAACCCTTCTCGAGAATGTCCAAAGTTTCAGCGGGATTTCCAAAATGTTGAAAGGAACTCGAAACATGTCAACCTTGGTTTTGAGAATCTGTACCGGAGTTTGAGAGATTTGGACGTGAAAGGGTACCAGTCTTGTCGGGGATTGGGAACCCTTCTCGAGAATGTCCAAAGTTTCAGCGGGATTTCCAAAATGTTGAAAGGAACTCGAAACATGTCAACCTTGGTTTTGAGAATCTCTCCCGGAGTTTGAGAGATTTGGACGTGAAAGGGTACCAGTCTTGTCGGGGATTGGGAACCCTTCGCGAGAATGTCCAAAGTTTCAGCGGGATTTCCAAAATGTTGAAAGGAACTCGAAACATGTCAACCTTGGTTTTGAGAATCTCTCCCGGAGTTTGAGAGATTTGGACGTGAAAGGGTACCAGTCTTGTCAGGGATTGGGAACCCTTCGCGAGAATGTCCAAAGTTTCAGCTGGATTTCCAAAATGTTGAGAGGAACTCGAAACATGTCAACCTTGGTTTTGAGAATCTCTCCCGGAGTTTGAGAGATCTGGACGTGACAGGGTACCAATCTTGTCGGGGATTGGGAACCCTTCGCGAGAATGTCCAAAGTTTCAGCGGGATTTCCAAAATGTTGAAAGGAACTCGAAACATGTCAACCTTGGTTTTGAGAATCTCTCCTGGAGTTTGAGAGATCTGGACGTGAAAGGGTACCAATCTTGTCGGGGATTGGGAACCCTTCGCGAGAATGTCCAAAGTTTCAGCGGGATTTCCAAAATGTTGAAAGGAACTCGAAACATGTCAACCTTGGTTTTGAGAATCTCTCCCGGAGTTTGAGAGATTTGGACGTGAAAGGGTACCAGTCTTGTCAGGGGATTGGGAACCCTTCGCGAGAATGTCCAAAGTTTCAGCGGGATTTCCAAAATGTTGAAAGGAACTCGAAACATGTCAACCTTGGTTTTGAGAATCTCTCCCGGAGTTTGAGAGATTTGGACGTGAAAGGGTACCAGTCTTGTCGGGGATTGGGAACCCTTCGCGAGAATGTCCAAAGTTTCAGCGGGATTTACAAAATGTTGAAAGGAACTCGAAACATGTCAACCTTGATTTTGAGAATCTCTCCCGGAGTTTGAGAGATTTGGACGTGAAAGGGTACCAATCTTGTCGGGGATTGGGAACCCTTCGCGAGAATGTCCAAAGTTTCAGCGGGATTTCCAAAATGTTGAAAGGAACTCGAAACATGTCAACCTTGGTTTTGAGAATCTCTCCCGGAGTTTGAGAGATTTGGACGTGAAAGGGTACCAATCTTGTCGGGGATTGGGAACCCTTCGCGAGAATGTCCAAAGTTTCAGCGGGATTTCCAAAATGTTGAAAGGAACTCGAAACACGTCAACCTTGGTTTTGAGAATCTCTCCCGGAGTTTGAGAGATTTGGACGTGAAAGGGTACCAGTCTTGTCGGGGATTGGGAACCCTTCGTGAGAATGTCCAAAGTTTCATCGCGATTTCCAAAATGTTGAAAGGAACTCGAAACATGTCAACCTTGGTTTTGAGAATCTCTCCCGGAGTTTGAGAGATTTGGACGTGAAAGGGTACCAGTCTTGTCGGGTATTGGGAACCCTTCGCGAAAATGTCCAAAGTTTCAGCGGGATTTCCAAAATGTTGAAAGGAACTCGAAACATGTCAACCTTGGTTTTGAGAATCTCTCCTGGAGTTTGAGAGATCTGGACGTGAAAGGGTACCAGTCTTGTCGGGGGTTGGGAACCCTTCGCGAGAATGTCCAAAGTTTCAGCGGGATTTCCAAAATGTTGAAAGGAACTCGAAACATGTCAACCTTGGTTTTGAGAATCTCTCCCGGAGTTTGAGAGATTTGGACGTGAAAGGGTACCAGTCTTGTCGGGGATTGGGAACCCTTCGCGAGAATGTCCAAAGTTTCAGCAGGATTTCCAAAATGTTGAAAGGAACTCGAAACATGTCAACCTTGGTTTTGAGAATCTCTCCCGGAGTTTGAGAGATCTGGACGTGACACGGTACCAATCTTGTCGGGGATTGGGAACCCTTCGCGAGAATGTCCAAAGTTTCAGCGGGATTTCCAAAATGTTGAAAGGAACTCGAAACATGTCAACCTTGGTTTTGAGAATCTCTCCCGGAGTTTGAGAGATTTGGACGTGAAAGGGTACCAATCTTGTCGGGGATTGGGAACCCTTCGCCAGAATGTCCAAAGTTTCAGCGGGATTTCCAAAATGTTGAAAGGAACTCGAAACATGTCAACCTTGGTTTTGAGAATCTCTCCCAGAGTTTGAGAGATTTGGACGTGAAAGGGTACTAATCTTGTCGTGGATTGGGAACCCTTCGCCAGAATATCCAAAGTTTCAGCGGGATTTCCAAAATGTTGAAAGGAACTCGAAACATGTCAACCTTGGTTTTGAGAATCTCTCCCGGAGTTTGAGAGATTTGGACGTGAAAGGGTACCAGTCTTGTCGGGGATTGGGAACCCTTCGCGAGAATGTCCAAAGTTTCAGCGGGATTTCCAAAATGTTGAAAGGAACTCGAAACATGTCAACCTTGGTTTTGAGAATCTCTCCTGGAGTTTGAGAGATTTGGACGTGAAAGGGTACCAGTCTTGTCGGGGATTGGGAACCCTTCGCGAGAATGTCCAAAGTTTCAGCGGGATTTCCAAAATGTTGAAAGGAACTCGAAACATGTCAACCTTGGTTTTGAGAATCTCTCCCGGAGTTTGAGAGATTTGGACGTGAAAGGGTACCAGTCTTGTCGGGGATTGGGAACCCTTCGCGAGAATGTCCAAAGTTTCAGCGGGATTTACAAAATGTTGAAAGGAACTCGAAACATGTCAACCTTGATTTTGAGAATCTCTCTCGGAGTTTGAGAGATTTGGACGTGAAAGGGTACCAATCTTGTCGGGGATTGGGAACCCTTCGCGAGAATGTCCAAAGTTTCAGCGGGATTTCCAAAATGTTGAAAGGAACTCGAAACATGTCAACCTTGGTTTTGAGAATCTCTCCCGGAGTTTGAGAGATTTGGACGTGAAAGGGTACCAGTCTTGTCGGGGATTGGGAACCCTTCGTGAGAATGTCCAAAGTTTCAGCGGGATTTCCAAAATGTTGAAAGGAACTCGAAACATGTCAACCTTGGTTTTGAGAATCTCTCCCGGAGTTTGAGAGATTTGGACGTGAAAGGGTACCAATCTTGTCGGGGATTGGGAACCCTTCGCGAGAATGTCCAAAGTTTCAGCGGGATTTCCAAAATGTTGAAAGGAACTCGAAACACGTCAACCTTGGTTTTGAGAATCTCTCCCGGAGTTTGAGAGATTTGGACGTGAAAGGGTACCAGTCTTGTCGGGGATTGGGAACCCTTCGCGAGAATGTCCAAAGTTTCAGCGGGATTTCCAAAATGTTGAAAGGAACTCGAAACATGTCAACCTTGGTTTTGAGAATCTCTCCCGGAGTTTTAGAGATTTGGACGTGAAAGGGTACCAGTCTTGTCGGGGATTGGGAACCCTTCGTGAGAATGTCCAAAGTTTCATCGGGATTTCCAAAATGTTGAAAGGAACTCGAAACATGTCAACCTTGGTTTTGAGAATCTCTCCCGGAGTTTGAGAGATTTGGACGTGAAAGGGTACCAGTCTTGTCGGGTATTGGGAACCCTTCGCGAAAATGTCCAAAGTTTCAGCGGGATTTCCAAAATGTTGAAAGGAACTCGAAACATGTCAACCTTGGTTTTGAGAATCTCTCCTGGAGTTTGAGAGATCTGGACGTGAAAGGGTACCAGTCTTGTCGGGGGTTGGGAACCCTTCGCGAGAATGTCCAAAGTTTCAGCGGGATTTCCAAAATGTTGAAAGGAACTCGAAACATGTCAACCTTGGTTTTGAGAATCTCTCCCGGAGTTTGAGAGATTTGGACGTGAAAGGGTACCAGTCTTGTCAGGGATTGGGAACCCTTCGCGAGAATGTCCAAAGTTTCAGCAGGATTTCCAAAATGTTGAAAGGAACTCGAAACATGTCAACCTTGGTTTTGAGAATCTCTCCCGGAGTTTGAGAGATCTGGACGTGACAGGGTACCAATCTTGTCGGGGATTGGGAACCCTTCGCGAGAACGTCCAAAGTTTCAGCGGGATTTCCAAAACGTTGAAAGGAACTCGAAACATGTCAACCTTGGTTTTGAGAATCTCTCCCGGAGTTTGAGAGATTTGGACGTGAAAGGGTACCAGTCTTGTCGGGGATTGGGAACCCTTCGCGAGAATGTCCAAAGTTTCAGCGGGATTTCCAAAATGTTGAAAGGAACTCGAAACATGTCAACCTTGGTTTTGAGATTCTCTCCCGGAGTTTGAGAGATTTGGACGTGAAAGGGTACCAATCTTGTCGGGGATTGGGAACCCTTCGCGAGAATGTCCGAAGTTTCAGCGGGATTTCCAAAATGTTGAAAGGAACTCGAAACATGTCAACCTTGGTTTTGAGAATCTCTCCCGGAGTTTGAGAGATTTGAACGTGAAAGGGTACCAGTCTTGTCGGGGATTGGGAACCCTTCGCGAAAATGTCCAAAGTTTCAGCGGGATTTCCAAAATGTTGAAAGGAACTCGAAACATGTCAACCTCGGTTTTGAGAATCTCTCCTGGAGTTTGAGAGATCTGGACGTGAAAGGGTACCAATCTTGTCGGGGATTGGGAACCCTTCGCGAGAATGTCCAAAGTTTCAGCGGGATTTCCAAAATGTTGAAAGGAACTCGAAACATGTCAACCTTGGTTTTGAGAATCTCTCCCGGAGTTTGAGAGATTTGAACGTGAAAGGGTACCAGTCTTGTCGGGTATTGGGAACCCTTCGCGAAAATGTCCAAAGTTTCAGCGGGATTTCCAAAATGTTGAAAGGAACTCGAAACATGTCAACCTTGGTTTTGAGAATCTCTCCTGGAGTTTGAGAGATCTGGACGTGAAAGGGTACCAATCTTGTCGGGGATTGGGAACCCTTCGCGAGAATGTCCAAAGTTTCAGCGGGATTTCCAAAATGTTGAAAGGAACTCGAAACATGTCAACCTTGGTTTTGAGAATCTCTCCCGGAGTTTGAGAGATTTGGACGTGAAAGGGTACCAGTCTTGTCGGGGATTGGGAACCCTTCGCGAGAATGTCCAAAGTTTCAGCGGGATTTCCAAAATGTTGAAAGGAACTCGAAACATGTCAACCTTGGTTTTGAGAATCTCTCCCGGAGTTTGAGAGATTTGGACGTGAAAGTGTACCAGTCTTGTCGGGGATTGGGAACCCTTCGCGAGAATGTCCAAAGTTTCAGCGGGATTTCCAAAATGTTGAAAGGAACTCGAAACATGTCAACCTTGGTTTTGAGAATCTCTCCCGGAGTTTGAGAGATTTGGACGTGAAAGGGTACCAGTCTTGTCGGGGATTGGGAACCCTTCGCGAGAATGTCCAAAGTTTCAGCGGGATTTCCAAAATGTTGAAAGGAACTCGAAACATGTCAACCTTGGTTTTGAGAATCTCTCCTGGAGTTTGAGAGATTTGGACGTGAAAGGGTACCAGTCTTGTCGGGGATTGGGAACCCTTCGCGAGAATGTCCAAAGTTTCAGCGGGATTTCCAAAATGTTGAAAGGAACTCGAAACATGTCAACCTTGGTTTTGAGAATCTCTCCCGGAGTTTGAGAGATTTGGACGTGAAAGGGTACCAGTCTTGTCGGGGATTGGGAACCCTTCGCCAGAATGTCCAAAGTTTCAGCGGGATTTCCAAAATGTTGAAAGGAACTCGAAACATGTCAACCTTGGTTTTGAGAATCTCTCCCGGAGTTTGAGAGATTTGGACGTGAAAGGGTACCAATCTTGTCGGGGATTGGGAACCCTTCGCCAGAATGTCCAAAGTTTCAGCGGGATTTCCAAAATGTTGAAAGGAACTCGAAACATGTCAACCTTGGTTTTGAGAATCTCTCCCGGAGTTTGAGAGATTTGGACGTGAAAGGGTACCAATCTTGTCGGGGATTGGGAACCCTTCGCGAGAATGTCCAAAGTTTCAGCGGGATTTCCAAAATGTTGAAAGGAACTCGAAACATGTCAACCTTGATTTTCAGAATCTCTCCCGGAGTTTGAGAGATTTGGACGTGAAAGGGTACCAGTCTTGTCGGGGATTGGGAACCCTTCGCGAGAATGTCCAAAGTTTCAGCGGGATTTCCAAAATGTTGAAAGGAACTCGAAACATGTCAACCTTGGTTTTGAGAATCTCTCCCGGAGTTTGAGAGATTTGGACGTGAAAGGGTACCAGTCTTGTCGGGGAATGGGAACCCTTCGCGAGAATGTCCAAAGTTTCAGCGGGATTTCCAAAATGTTGAAAGGAACTCGAAACATGTCAACCTTGGTTTTGAGAATCTCTCCTGGAGTTTGAGAGATCTGGACGTGAAAGGGTACCAGTCTTGTCGGGGGTTGGGAACCCTTCGCGAGAATGTCCAAAGTTTCAGCGGGATTTCCAAAATGTTGAAAGGAACTCGAAACATGTCAACCTTGGTTTTGAGAATCTCTCCCGGAGTTTGAGAGATTTGGACGTGAAAGGGTACCAGTCTTGTCGGGGATTGGGAACCCTTCGCGAGAATGTCCAAAGTTTCAGCGGGATTTCCAAAATGTTGAAAGGAACTCGAAACATGTCAACCTTGGTTTTGAGAATCTCTCCCGGAGTTTGAGAGATCTGGACGTGACAGGGTACCAATCTTGTCGGGGATTGGGAACCCTTCGCGAGAACGTCCAAAGTTTCAGCGGGATTTCCAAAACGTTGAAAGGAACTCGAAACATGTCAACCTTGGTTTTGAGAATCTCTCCCGGAGTTTGAGAGATTTGGATGTGAAAGGGTACCAGTCTTGTCGGGGATTGGGAACCCTTCGCGAGAATGTCCAAAGTTTCAGCGGGATTTCCAAAATGTTGAAAGGAAATCGAAACATGTCAACCTTGGTTTTGAGAATCTCTCCCGGAGATTGAGAGATTTGGACGTGAAAGGGTACCAATCTTGACGGGGATTGGGAACCCTTCGCGAGAATGTCCGAAGTTTCAGCGGGATTTCCAAAATGTTGAAAGGAACTCGAAACATGTCAACCTTGGTTTTGAGAATCTCTCCCGGAGTTTGAGAGATTTGAACGTGAAAGGGTACCAGTCTTGTCGGGTATTGGGAACCCTTCGCGAAAATGTCCAAAGTTTCAGCGGGATTTCCAAAATGTTGAAAGGAACTCGAAACATGTCAACCTCGGTTTTGAGAATCTCTCCTGGAGTTTGAGAGATCTGGACGTGAAAGGGTACCAATCTTGTCGGGGATTGGGAACCCTTCGCGAGAATGTCCGAAGTTTCAGCGGGATTTCCAAAATGTTGAAAGGAACTCGAAACATGTCAACCTTGGTTTTGAGAATCTCTCCCGGAGTTTGAGAGATTTGAACGTGAAAGGGTACCAGTCTTGTCGGGTATTGGGAACCCTTCGCGAAAATGTCCAAAGTTTCAGCGGGATTTCCAAAATGTTGAAAGGAACTCGAAACATGTCAACCTTGGTTTTGAGAATCTCTCCTGGAGTTTGAGAGATCTGGACGTGAAAGGGTACCAATCTTGTCGGGGATTGGGAACCCTTCGCGAGAATGTCCAAAGTTTCAGCGGGATTTCCAAAATGTTGAAAGGAACTCGAAACATGTCAACCTTGGTTTTGAGAATCTCTCCCGGAGTTTGAGAGATTTGAACGTGAAAGGGTACCAGTCTTGTCGGGTATTGGGAACCCTTCGCGAAAATGTCCAAAGTTTCAGCGGGATTTCCAAAATGTTGAAAGGAACTCGAAACATGTCAACCTTGGTTTTGAGAATCTCTCCCGGAGTTTGAGAGATTTGGACGTGAAAGGGTACCAATCTTGTCGGGGATTGGGAACCCTTCGCGAGAATGTCCAAAGTTTCAGCGGGATTTCCAAAATGTTGAAAGGAACTCGAAACATCTCAACCTTGGTTTTGAGAATCTCTCCCGGAGTTTGAGAGATTTGGACGTGAAAGGGTACCAGTCTTGTCGGGGATTGGGAACCCTTCGCGAGAATGTCCAAAGTTTCAGCGGGATTTCCAAAATGTTGAAAGGAACTCGAAACATGTCAACCTTGGTTTTGAGAATCTCTCCCGGAGTTTGAGAGATTTGGACGTGAAAGGGTACCAGTCTTGTCGGGGATTGGGAACCCTTCGCCAGAATGTCCAAAGTTTCAGCGGGATTTCCAAAATGTTGAAAGGAACTCGAAACATGTCAACCTTGGTTTTGAGAATCTCTCCTGGAGTTTGAGAGATTTGGACGTGAAAGGGTACCAGTCTTGTCGGGGATTGGGAACCCTTCGCGAGAATGTCCAAAGTTTCAGCGGGATTTCCAAAATGTTGAAAGGAACTCGAAACATGTCAACCTTGGTTTTGAGAATCTCTCCCGGAGTTTGAGAGATTTGGACGTGAAAGGGTACCAGTCTTGTCGGGGATTGGGAACCCTTCACGAGAATGTCCAAAGTTTCAGTGGGATTTCCAAAATGTTGAAAGGAACTCGAAACATGTCAACCTTGGTTTTGAGAATCTCGCCCGGTGTTTGAGAGATTTGGACGTGAAAGGGTACCAGTCTTGTCGGGGATTGGGAACCCTTCGCGAGAATGTCCAAAGTTTCAGCGGGATTTCCAAAAGGTTGAAAGGAACTCGAAACATGTCAACCTTGGTTTTGAGAATCTCTCCCGGAGTTTGAGAGATTTGGACGTGAAAGGGTACCAGTCTTGTCGGGGATTGGGAACCCTTCGCGAGAATGTCCAAAGTTTCAGCGGGATTTCCAAAATGTTGAAAGGAACTCGAAACATGTCAACCTTGGTTTTGAGAATCTCTCCCGGAGTTTGAGAGATTTGGACATGAAAGGGTACCAGTCTTGTCGGGGATTGGGAACCCTTCGCCAGAATGTCCAAAGTTTCAGCGGGATTTCCAAAATGTTGAAAGGAACTCGAAACATGTCAACCTTGGTTTTGAGAATCTCTCCCGGAGTTTGAGAGATTTGGACGTGAAAGGGTACCAGTCTTGTCGGGGATTGGGAACCCTTCGCGAGAATGTCCAAAGTTTCAGCGAGATTTCCAAAATGTTGAAAGGATCTCGAAACATGTCAACCTTGGTTTTGAGAATCTCTCCCGGAGTTTGAGAGATTTGGACGTGAAAGGGTACCAGTCTTGTCGGGGATTGGGAACCCTTCGCGAGAATGTCCAAAGTTTCAGCGGGATTTCCAAAATGTTGAAAGGAACTCGAAACATGTCAACCTTCGTTTTGAGAATCTCTCCCGGAGTTTGAGAGATTTGGACATGAAAGAGTACCAATCTTGTCGGGGATTGGGAACCCTTCGCGAGAATGTCCAAAGTTTCAGCGGGATTTCCAAAATGTTGAAAGGAACTGGAAACATGTCAACCTTGGTTTTGAGAATCTCTCCCGGAGTTTGAGAGATTTGGACGTGAAAGGGTACCAGTCTTGTCGGGGATTGGGAACCCTTCGCGAAAATGTCCAAAGTTTCAGCGGGATTTCCAAAATGTTGAAAGGAACTCGAAACATGTCAACCTTGGTTTTGAGAATCTCTCCTGGAGTTTGAGAGATCTGGACGTGACAGGGTACCAATCTTGTCGGGGATTGGGAACCCTTCGCGAGAACGTCCAAAGTTTCAGCGGGATTTCCAAAACGTTGAAAGGAACTCGAAACATGTCAACCTTGGTTTTGAGAATCTCTCCCGGAGTTTGAGAGATTTGGATGTGAAAGGGTACCAGTCTTGTCGGGGATTGGGAACCCTTCGCGAGAATGTCCAAAGTTTCAGCGGGATTTCCAAAATGTTGAAAGGAAATCGAAACATGTCAACCTTGGTTTTGAGAATCTCTCCCGGAGATTGAGAGATTTGGACGTGAAAGGGTACCAATCTTGACGGGGATTGGGAACCCTTCGCGAGAATGTCCGAAGTTTCAGCGGGATTTCCAAAATGTTGAAAGGAACTCGAAACACGTCAACCTTGGTTTTGAGAATCTCTCCCGGAGTTTGAGAGATTTGGACGTGAAAGGGTACCAATCTTGTCGGGGATTGGGAACCCTTCGCGAGAATGTCCGAAGTTTCAGCGGGATTTCCAAAATGTTGAAAGGAACTCGAAACATGTCAACCTTGGTTTTGAGAATCTCTCCCGGAGTTTGAGAGATTTGAACGTGAAAGGGTACCAGTCTTGTCGGGTATTGGGAACCCTTCGCGAAAATGTCCAAAGTTTCAGCGGGATTTCCAAAATGTTGAAAGGAACTCGAAACATGTCAACCTTGGTTTTGAGAATCTCTCCTGGAGTTTGAGAGATCTGGACGTGAAAGGGTACCAATCTTGTCGGGGATTGGGAACCCTTCGCGAGAATGTCCAAAGTTTCAGCGGGATTTCCAAAATGTTGAAAGGAACTCGAAACATGTCAACCTTGGTTTTGAGAATCTCTCCCGGAGTTTGAGAGATTTGAACGTGAAAGGGTACCAGTCTTGTCGGGTATTGGGAACCCTTCGCGAAAATGTCCAAAGTTTCAGCGGGATTTCCAAAATGTTGAAAGGAACTCGAAACATGTCAACCTTGGTTTTGAGAATCTCTCCCGGAGTTTGAGAGATTTGGACGTGAAAGGGTACCAATCTTGTCGGGGATTGGGAACCCTTCGCGAGAATGTCCAAAGTTTCAGCGGGATTTCCAAAATGTTGAAAGGAACTCGAAACATCTCAACCTTGGTTTTGAGAATCTCTCCCGGAGTTTGAGAGATTTGGACGTGAAAGGGTACCAGTCTTGTCGGGGATTGGGAACCCTTCGCGAGAATGTCCAAAGTTTCAGCGGGATTTCCAAAATGTTGAAAGGAACTCGAAACATGTCAACCTTGGTTTTGAGAATCTCTCCCGGAGTTTGAGAGATTTGGACGTGAAAGGGTACCAGTCTTGTCGGGGATTGGGAACCCTTCGCCAGAATGTCCAAAGTTTCAGCGGGATTTCCAAAATGTTGAAAGGAACTCGAAACATGTCAACCTTGGTTTTGAGAATCTCTCCCAGAGTTTGAGAATTTTGGACGTGAAAGGGTACTAATCTTGTCGTGGATTGGGAACCCTTCGCCAGAATATCCAAAGTTTCAGCGGGATTTCCAAAATGTTGAAAGGAACTCGAAACATGTCAACCTTGGTTTTGAGAATCTCTCCCGGAGTTTGAGAGATTTGGACGTGAAAGGGTACCAGTCTTGTCGGGGATTGGGAACCCTTCGCGAGAATGTCCAAAGTTTCAGCGGGATTTCCAAAATGTTGAAAGGAACTCGAAACATGTCAACCTTGGTTTTGAGAATCTCTCCTGGAGTTTGAGAGATTTGGACGTGAAAGGGTACCAGTCTTGTCGGGGATTGGGAACCCTTCGCGAGAATGTCCAAAGTTTCAGCGGGATTTCCAAAATGTTGAAAGGAACTCGAAACATGTCAACCTTGGTTTTGAGAATCTCGCCCGGAGTTTGAGAGATTTGGACGTGAAAGGGTACCAGTCTTGTCGGGGATTGGGAACCCTTCGCGAGAATGTCCAAAGTTTCAGCGGGATTTACAAAATGTTGAAAGGAACTCGAAACATGTCAACCTTGGTTTTGAGAATCTCTCTCGGAGTTTGAGAGATTTGGACGTGAAAGGGTACCAATCTTGTCGGGGATTGGGAACCCTTCGCGAGAATGTCCAAAGTTTCAGCGGGATTTCCAAAATGTTGAAAGGAACTCGAAACATGTCAACCTTGGTTTTGAGAATCTCTCCCGGAGTTTGAGAGATTTGGACGTGAAAGGGTACCAGTCTTGTCGGGGATTGGGAACCCTTCGTGAGAATGTCCAAAGTTTCAGTGGGATTTCCAAAATGTTGAAAGGAACTCGAAACATGTCAACCTTGGTTTTGAGAATCTCTCCCGGAGTTTGAGAGATTTGGACGTGAAAGGGTACCAATCTTGTCGGGGATTGGGAACCCTTCGCGAGAATGTCCAAAGTTTCAGCGGGATTTCCAAAATGTTGAAAGGAACTCGAAACACGTCAACCTTGGTTTTGAGAATCTCTCCCGGAGTTTGAGAGATTTGGACGTGAAAGGGTACCAGTCTTGTCGGGGATTGGGAACCCTTCGCGAGAATGTCCAAAGTTTCAGCGGGATTTCCAAAATGTTGAAAGGAACTCGAAACATGTCAACCTTGGTTTTGAGAATCTCTCCCGGAGTTTTAGAGATTTGGACGTGAAAGGGTACCAGTCTTGTCGGGGATTGGGAACCCTTCGTGAGAATGTCCAAAGTTTCATCGGGATTTCCAAAATGTTGAAAGGAACTCGAAACATGTCAACCTTGGTTTTGAGAATCTCTCCCGGAGTTTGAGAGATTTGGACGTGAAAGGGTACCAGTCTTGTCGGGTATTGGGAACCCTTCGCGAAAATGTCCAAAGTTTCAGCGGGATTTCCAAAATGTTGAAAGGAACTCGAAACATGTCAACCTTGGTTTTGAGAATCTCTCCTGGAGTTTGAGAGATCTGGACGTGAAAGGGTACCAGTCTTGTCGGGGGTTGGGAACCCTTCGCGAGAATGTCCAAAGTTTCAGCGGGATTTCCAAAATGTTGAAAGGAACTCGAAACATGTCAACCTTGGTTTTGAGAATCTCTCCCGGAGTTTGAGAGATTTGGACGTGAAAGGGTACCAGTCTTGTCGGGGATTGGGAACCCTTCGCGAGAATGTCCAAAGTTTCAGCAGGATTTCCAAAATGTTGAAAGGAACTCGAAACATGTCAACCTTGGTTTTGAGAATCTCTCCCGGAGTTTGAGAGATCTGGACGTGACAGGGTACCAATCTTGTCGGGGATTGGGAACCCTTCGCGAGAACGTCCAAAGTTTCAGCGGGATTTCCAAAATGTTGAAAGGAACTCGAAACATGTCAACCTTGGTTTTGAGAATCTCTCCCGGAGTTTGAGAGATTTGGACGTGAAAGGGTACCAGTCTTGTCGGGGATTGGGAACCCTTCGCGAGAATGTCCAAAGTTTCAGCGGGATTTCCAAAATGTTGAAAGGAACTCGAAACATGTCAACCTTGGTTTTGAGAATCTCTCCCGGAGTTTGAGAGATTTGGACGTGAAAGGGTACCAATCTTGTCGGGGATTGGGAACCCTTCGCGAGAATGTCCGAAGTTTCAGCGGGATTTCCAAAATGTTGAAAGGAACTCGAAACATGTCAACCTTGGTTTTGAGAATCTCTCCCGGAGTTTGAGAGATTTGGACGTGAAAGGGTACCAATCTTGTCGGGGATTGGGAACCCTTCGCGAGAATGTCCGAAGTTTCAGCGGGATTTCCAAAATGTTGAAAGGAACTCGAAACATGTCAACCTTGGTTTTGAGAATCTCTCCCGGAGTTTGAGAGATTTGAACGTGAAAGGGTACCAGTCTTGTCGGGTATTGGGAACCCTTCGCGAAAATGTCCAAAGTTTCAGCGGGATTTCCAAAATGTTGAAAGGAACTCGAAACATGTCAACCTCGGTTTTGAGAATCTCTCCTGGAGTTTGAGAGATCTGGACGTGAAAGGGTACCAATCTTGTCGGGGATTGGGAACCCTTCGCGAGAATGTCCAAAGTTTCAGCGGGATTTCCAAAATGTTGAAAGGAACTCGAAACATGTCAACCTTGGTTTTGAGAATCTCTCCCGGAGTTTGAGAGATTTGAACGTGAAAGGGTACCAGTCTTGTCGGGTATTGGGAACCCTTCGCGAAAATGTCCAAAGTTTCAGCGGGATTTCCAAAATGTTGAAAGGAACTCGAAACATGTCAACCTTGGTTTTGAGAATCTCTCCTGGAGTTTGAGAGATCTGGACGTGAAAGGGTACCAATCTTGTCGGGGATTGGGAACCCTTCGCGAGAATGTCCAAAGTTTCAGCGGGATTTCCAAAATGTTGAAAGGAACTCGAAACATGTCAACCTTGGTTTTGAGAATCTCTCCCGGAGTTTGAGAGATTTGGACGTGAAAGGGTACCAGTCTTGTCGGGGATTGGGAACCCTTCGCGAGAATGTCCAAAGTTTCAGCGGGATTTCCAAAATGTTGAAAGGAACTCGAAACATGTCAACCTTGGTTTTGAGAATCTCTCCCGGAGTTTGAGAGATTTGGACGTGAAAGGGTACCAGTCTTGTCGGGGATTGGGAACCCTTCGCGAGAATGTCCAAAGTTTCAGCGGGATTTCCAAAATGTTGAAAGGAACTCGAAACATGTCAACCTTGGTTTTGAGAATCTCTCCCGGAGTTTGAGAGATTTGGACATGAAAGGGTACCAGTCTTGTCGGGGATTGGGAACCCTTCGCGAGAATGTCCAAAGTTTCAGCGGGATTTCCAAAATGTTGAAAGGAACTCGAAACATGTCAACCTTGGTTTTGAGAATCTCTCCTGGAGTTTGAGAGATTTGGACGTGAAAGGGTACCAGTCTTGTCGGGGATTGGGAACCCTTCGCGAGAATGTCCAAAGTTTCAGCGGGATTTCCAAAATGTTGAAAGGAACTCGAAACATGTCAACCTTGGTTTTGAGAATCTCTCCCGGAGTTTGAGAGATTTGGACGTGAAAGGGTACCAGTCTTGTCGGGGATTGGGAACCCTTCGCCAGAATGTCCAAAGTTTCAGCGGGATTTCCAAAATGTTGAAAGGAACTCGAAACATGTCAACCTTGGTTTTGAGAATCTCTCCCGGAGTTTGAGAGATTTGGACGTGAAAGGGTACCAATCTTGTCGGGGATTGGGAACCCTTCGCCAGAATGTCCAAAGTTTCAGCGGGATTTCCAAAATGTTGAAAGGAACTCGAAACATGTCAACCTTGGTTTTGAGAATCTCTCCCGGAGTTTGAGAGATTTGGACGTGAAAGGGTACCAATCTTGTCGGGGATTGGGAACCCTTCGCGAGAATGTCCAAAGTTTCAGCGGGATTTCCAAAATGTTGAAAGGAACTCGAAACATGTCAACCTTGGTTTTCAGAATCTCTCCCGGAGTTTGAGAGATTTGGACGTGAAAGGGTACCAGTCTTGTCGGGGATTGGGAACCCTTCGCGAGAATGTCCAAAGTTTCAGCGGGATTTCCAAAATGTTGAAAGGAACTCGAAACATGTCAACCTTGGTTTTGAGAATCTCTCCCGGAGTTTGAGAGATTTGGACGTGAAAGGGTACCAGTCTTGTCGGGGATTGGGAACCCTTCGTGAGAATGTCCAAAGTTTCATCGGGATTTCCAAAATGTTGAAAGGAACTCGAAACATGTCAACCTTGGTTTTGAGAATCTCTCCCGGAGTTTGAGAGATTTGGACGTGAAAGGGTACCAGTCTTGTCGGGTATTGGGAACCCTTCGCGAAAATGTCCAAAGTTTCAGCGGGATTTCCAAAATGTTGAAAGGAACTCGAAACATGTCAACCTTGGTTTTGAGAATCTCTCCTGGAGTTTGAGAGATCTGGACGTGAAAGGGTACCAGTCTTGTCGGGGGTTGGGAACCCTTCGCGAGAATGTCCAAAGTTTCAGCGGGATTTCCAAAATGTTGAAAGGAACTCGAAACATGTCAACCTTGGTTTTGAGAATCTCTCCCGGAGTTTGAGAGATCTGGACGTGAAAGGGTACCAATCTTGTCGGGGATTGGGAACCCTTCGCGAGAATGTCCAAAGTTTCAGCAGGATTTCCAAAATGTTGAAAGGAACTCGAAACATGTCAACCTTGGTTTTGAGAATCTCTCCCGGAGTTTGAGAGATCTGGACGTGACAGGGTACCAATCTTGTCGGGGATTGGGAACCCTTCGCGAGAACGTCCAAAGTTTCAGCGGGATTTCCAAAACGTTGAAAGGAACTCGAAACATGTCAACCTTGGTTTTGAGAATCTCTCCCGGAGTTTGAGAGATTTGGACGTGAAAGGGTACCAGTCTTGTCGGGGATTGGGAACCCTTCGCGAGAATGTCCAAAGTTTCAGCAGGATTTCCAAAACGTTGAAAGGAACTCGAAACATGTCAACCTGGTTTTGAGAATCTCTCCCGGAGTTTGAGAGATCTGGACGTGACAGGGTACCAGTCTTGTCGGGGATTGGGAACCCTTCGCGAGAACGTCCAAAGTTTCAGCGGGATTTCCAAAACGTTGAAAGGAACTCGAAACATGTCAACCTTGGTTTTGAGAATCTCTCCCGGAGTTGGAGAGATTTGGACGTGAAAGGGTACCAGTCTTGTCGGGGATTGGGAACCCTTCGCGAGAATGTCCAAAGTTTCAGCGGGATTTCCAAAATGTTGAAAGGAACTCGAAACATGTCAACCTTGGTTTTGAGAATCTCTCCCGGAGTTTGAGAGATTTGGACGTGAAAGGGTACCAATCTTGTCGGGGATTGGGAACCCTTCGCGAGAATGTCCGAAGTTTCAGCGGGATTTCCAAAATGTTGAAAGGAACTCGAAACATGTCAACCTTGGTTTTGAGAATCTCTCCCGGAGTTTGAGAGATTTGGACGTGAAAGGGTACCAATCTTGTCGGGGATTGGGAACCCTTCGCGAGAATGTCCGAAGTTTCAGCGGGATTTCCAAAATGTTGAAAGGAACTCGAAACATGTCAACCTTGGTTTTGAGAATCTCTCCCGGAGTTTGAGAGATTTGAACGTGAAAGGGTACCAGTCTTGTCGGGTATTGGGAACCCTTCGCGAAAATGTCCAAAGTTTCAGCGGGATTTCCAAAATGTTGAAAGGAACTCGAAACATGTCAACCTCGGTTTTGAGAATCTCTCCCGGAGTTTGAGAGATCAGGACGTGAAAGGGTACCAATCTTGTCGGGGATTGGGAACCCTTCGCGAGAATGTCCAAAGTTTCAGCGGGATTTCCAAAATGTTGAAAGGAACTCGAAACATGTCAACCTTGGTTTTGAGAATCTCTCCCGGAGTTTGAGAGATTTGAACGTGAAAGGGTACCAGTCTTGTCGGGTATTGGGAACCCTTCGCGAAAATGTCCAAAGTTTCAGCGGGATTTCCAAAATGTTGAAAGGAACTCGAAACATGTCAACCTTGGTTTTGAGAATCTCTCCTGGAGTTTGAGAGATCTGGACGTGAAAGGGTACCAATCTTGTCGGGGATTGGGAACCCTTCGCGAGAATGTCCAAAGTTTCAGCGGGATTTCCAAAATGTTGAAAGGAACTCGAAACATGTCAACCTTGGTTTTGAGAATCTCTCCCGGAGTTTGAGAGATTTGGACGTGAAAGGGTACCAGTCTTGTCGGGGATTGGGAACCCTTCGCGAGAATGTCCAAAGTTTCAGCGGGATTTCCAAAATGTTGAAAGGAACTCGAAACATGTCAACCTTGGTTTTGAGAATCTCTCCCGGAGTTTGAGAGATTTGGACGTGAAAGTGTACCAGTCTTGTCGGGGATTGGGAACCCTTCGCGAGAATGTCCAAAGTTTCAGCGGGATTTCCAAAATGTTGAAAGGAACTCGAAACATGTCAACCTTGATTTTGAGAATCTCTCCCGGAGTTTGAGAGATTTGGACGTGAAAGGGTACCAGTCTTGTCGGGGATTGGGAACCCTTCGCGAGAATGTCCAAAGTTTCATCGGGATTTCCAAAATGTTGAAAGGAACTCGAAACATGTCAACCTTGGTTTTGAGAATCTCTCCCGGAGTTTGAGAGATCTGGACGTGACAGGGTACCAATCTTGTCGGGGATTGGGAACCCTTCGCGAGAATGTCCAAAGTTTCAGCAGGATTTCCAAAATGTTGAAAGGAACTCGAAACATGTCAACCTTGGTTTTGAGAATCTCTCCCGGAGTTTGAGAGATCTGGACGTGACAGGGTACCAATCTTGTCGGGGATTGGGAACCCTTCGCGAGAACGTCCAAAGTTTCAGCGGGATTTCCAAAACGTTGAAAGGAACTCGAAACATGTCAACCTTGGTTTTGAGAATCTCTCCCGGAGTTTGAGAGATTTGGACGTGAAAGGGTACCAGTCTTGTCGGGGATTGGGAACCCTTCGCGAGAATGTCCAAAGTTTCAGCAGGATTTCCAAAACGTTGAAAGGAACTCGAAACATGTCAACCTTGGTTTTGAGAATCTCTCCCGGAGTTTGAGAGATCTGGACGTGACAGGGTACCAGTCTTGTCGGGGATTGGGAACCCTTCGCGAGAACGTCCAAAGTTTCAGCGGGATTTCCAAAACGTTGAAAGGAACTCGAAACATGTCAACCTTGGTTTTGAGAATCTCTCCCGGAGTTGGAGAGATTTGGACGTGAAAGGGTACCAGTCTTGTCGGGGATTGGGAACCCTTCGCGAGAATGTCCAAAGTTTCAGCGGGATTTCCAAAATGTTGAAAGGAACTCGAAACATGTCAACCTTGGTTTTGAGAATCTCTCCCGGAGTTTGAGAGATTTGGACGTGAAAGGGTACCAATCTTGTCGGGGATTGGGAACCCTTCGCGAGAATGTCCGAAGTTTCAGCGGGATTTCCAAAATGTTGAAAGGAACTCGAAACATGTCAACCTTGGTTTTGAGAATCTCTCCCGGAGTTTGAGAGATTTGGACGTGAAAGGGTACCAATCTTGTCGGGGATTGGGAACCCTTCGCGAGAATGTCCGAAGTTTCAGCGGGATTTCCAAAATGTTGAAAGGAACTCGAAACATGTCAACCTTGGTTTTGAGAATCTCTCCCGGAGTTTGAGAGATTTGAACGTGAAAGGGTACCAGTCTTGTCGGGTATTGGGAACCCTTCGCGAAAATGTCCAAAGTTTCAGCGGGATTTCCAAAATGTTGAAAGGAACTGGAAACATGTCAACCTTGGTTTTGAGAATCTCTCCCGGAGTTTGAGAGATCTGGACGTGAAAGGGTACCAATCTTGTCGGGGATTGGGAACCCTTCGCGAGAATGTCCAAAGTTTCAGCGGGATTTCCAAAATGTTGAAAGGAACTCGAAACATCTCAACCTTGGTTTTGAGAATCTCTCCCGGAGTTTGAGAGATTTGAACGTGAAAGGGTACCAGTCTTGTCGGGTATTGGGAACCCTTCGCGAAAATGTCCAAAGTTTCAGCGGGATTTCCAAAATGTTGAAAGGAACTCGAAACATGTCAACCTTGGTTTTGAGAATCTCTCCTGGAGTTTGAGAGATCTGGACGTGAAAGGGTACCAATCTTGTCGGGGATTGGGAACCCTTCGCGAGAATGTCCAAAGTTTCAGCGGGATTTCCAAAATGTTGAAAGGAACTCGAAACATGTCAACCTTGGTTTTGAGAATCTCTCCCGGAGTTTGAGAGATTTGGACGTGAAAGGGTACCAGTCTTGTCGGGGATTGGGAACCCTTCGCGAGAATGTCCAAAGTTTCAGCGGGATTTCCAAAATGTTGAAAGGAACTCGAAACATGTCAACCTTGGTTTTGAGAATCTCTCCCGGAGTTTGAGAGATTTGGACGTGAAAGTGTACCAGTCTTGTCGGGGATTGGGAACCCTTCGCGAGAATGTCCAAAGTTTCAGCGGGATTTCCAAAATGTTGAAAGGAACTCGAAACATGTCAACCTTGATTTTGAGAATCTCTCCCGGAGTTTGAGAGATTTGGACGTGAAAGGGTACCAGTCTTGTCGGGGATTGGGAACCCTTCGCGAGAATGTCCAAAGTTTCAGCGGGATTTCCAAAATGTTGAAAGGAACTCGAAACATGTCAACCTTGGTTTTGAGAATCTCTCCTGAAGTTTGAGAGATTTGGACGTGAAAGGGTACCAGTCTTGTCGGGGATTGGGAACCCTTCGCGAGAATGTCCAAAGTTTCAGCGGGATTTCCAAAATGTTGAAAGGAACTCGAAACATGTCAACCTTGGTTTTGAGAATCTCTCCCGGAGTTTGAGAGATTTGGACGTGAAAGGGTACCAGTCTTGTCGGGGATTGGGAACCCTTCGCCAGAATGTCCAAAGTTTCAGCGGGATTTCCAAAATGTTGAAAGGAACTCGAAACATGTCAACCTTGGTTTTGAGAATCCCTCCCGGAGTTTGAGAGATTTGGACGTGAAAGGGTACCAATCTTGTCGGGGATTGGGAACCCTTCGCCAGAATGTCCAAAGTTTCAGCGGGATTTCCAAAATGTTGAAAGGAACTCGAAACATGTCAACCTTGGTTTTGAGAATCTCTCCCGGAGTTTGAGAGATTTGGACGTGAAAGGGTACCAATCTTGTCGGGGATTGGGAACCCTTCGCGAGAATGTCCAAAGTTTCAGCGGGATTTCCAAAATGTTGAAAGGAACTCGAAACATGTCAACCTTGATTTTCAGAATCTCTCCCGGAGTTTGAGAGATTTGGACGTGAAAGGGTACCAGTCTTGTCGGGGATTGGGAACCCTTCGCGAGAATGTCCAAAGTTTCAGCGGGATTTCCAAAATGTTGAAAGGAACTCGAAACATGTCAACCTTGGTTTTGAGAATCTCTCCCGGAGTTTGAGAGATTTGGACGTGAAAGGGTACCAGTCTTGTCGGGGAATGGGAACCCTTCGCGAGAATGTCCAAAGTTTCAGCGGGATTTCCAAAATGTTGAAAGGAACTCGAAACATGTCAACCTTGGTTTTGAGAATCTCTCCTGGAGTTTGAGAGATCTGGACGTGAAAGGGTACCAGTCTTGTCGGGGGTTGGGAACCCTTCGCGAGAATGTCCAAAGTTTCAGCGGGATTTCCAAAATGTTGAAAGGAACTCGAAACATGTCAACCTTGGTTTTGAGAATCTCTCCCGGAGTTTGAGAGATTTGGACGTGAAAGGGTACCAGTCTTGTCGGGGATTGGGAACCCTTCGCGAGAATGTCCAAAGTTTCAGCGGGATTTCCAAAATGTTGAAAGGAACTCGAAACATGTCAACCTTGGTTTTGAGAATCTCTCCCGGAGTTTGAGAGATCTGGACGTGACAGGGTACCAATCTTGTCGGGGATTGGGAACCCTTCGCGAGAACGTCCAAAGTTTCAGCGGGATTTCCAAAACGTTGAAAGGAACTCGAAACATGTCAACCTTGGTTTTGAGAATCTCTCCCGGAGTTTGAGAGATTTGGATGTGAAAGGGTACCAGTCTTGTCGGGGATTGGGAACCCTTCGCGAGAATGTCCAAAGTTTCAGCGGGATTTCCAAAATGTTGAAAGGAAATCGAAACATGTCAACCTTGGTTTTGAGAATCTCTCCCGGAGATTGAGAGATTTGGACGTGAAAGGGTACCAATCTTGACGGGGATTGGGAACCCTTCGCGAGAATGTCCGAAGTTTCAGCGGGATTTCCAAAATGTTGAAAGGAACTCGAAACATGTCAACCTTGGTTTTGAGAATCTCTCCCGGAGTTTGAGAGATTTGGACGTGAAAGGGTACCAATCTTGTCGGGGATTGGGAACCCTTCGCGAGAATGTCCGAAGTTTCAGCGGGATTTCCAAAATGTTGAAAGGAACTCGAAACATGTCAACCTTGGTTTTGAGAATCTCTCCCGGAGTTTGAGAGATTTGAACGTGAAAGGGTACCAGTCTTGTCGGGTATTGGGAACCCTTCGCGAAAATGTCCAAAGTTTCAGCGGGATTTCCAAAATGTTGAAAGGAACTCGAAACATGTCAACCTTGGTTTTGAGAATCTCTCCTGGAGTTTGAGAGATCTGGACGTGAAAGGGTACCAATCTTGTCGGGGATTGGGAACCCTTCGCGAGAATGTCCAAAGTTTCAGCGGGATTTCCAAAATGTTGAAAGGAACTCGAAACATGTCAACCTTGGTTTTGAGAATCTCTCCCGGAGTTTGAGAGATTTGAACGTGAAAGGGTACCAGTCTTGTCGGGTATTGGGAACCCTTCGCGAAAATGTCCAAAGTTTCAGCGGGATTTCCAAAATGTTGAAAGGAACTCGAAACATGTCAACCTTGGTTTTGAGAATCTCTCCCGGAGTTTGAGAGATTTGGACGTGAAAGGGTACCAATCTTGTCGGGGATTGGGAACCCTTCGCGAGAATGTCCAAAGTTTCAGCGGGATTTCCAAAATGTTGAAAGGAACTCGAAACATCTCAACCTTGGTTTTGAGAATCTCTCCCGGAGTTTGAGAGATTTGGACGTGAAAGGGTACCAGTCTTGTCGGGGATTGGGAACCCTTCGCGAGAATGTCCAAAGTTTCAGCGGGATTTCCAAAATGTTGAAAGGAACTCGAAACATGTCAACCTTGGTTTTGAGAATCTCTCCCGGAGTTTGAGAGATTTGGACGTGAAAGGGTACCAGTCTTGTCGGGGATTGGGAACCCTTCGCCAGAATGTCCAAAGTTTCAGCGGGATTTCCAAAATGTTGAAAGGAACTCGAAACATGTCAACCTTGGTTTTGAGAATCTCTCCTGGAGTTTGAGAGATTTGGACGTGAAAGGGTACCAGTCTTGTCGGGGATTGGGAACCCTTCGCGAGAATGTCCAAAGTTTCAGCGGGATTTCCAAAATGTTGAAAGGAACTCGAAACATGTCAACCTTGGTTTTGAGAATCTCTCCCGGAGTTTGAGAGATTTGGACGTGAAAGGGTACCAGTCTTGTCGGGGATTGGGAACCCTTCGCGAGAATGTCCAAAGTTTCAGCGGGATTTCCAAAATGTTGAAAGGAACTCGAAACATGTCAACCTTGGTTTTGAGAATCTCTCCCGGAGTTTGAGAGATTTGGACGTGAAAGGGTACCAGTCTTGTCGGGGATTGGGAACCCTTCACGAGAATGTCCAAAGTTTCAGTGGGATTTCCAAAATGTTGAAAGGAACTCGAAACATGTCAACCTTGGTTTTGAGAATCTCGCCCGGTGTTTGAGAGATTTGGACGTGAAAGGGTACCAGTCTTGTCGGGGATTGGGAACCCTTCGCGAGAATGTCCAAAGTTTCAGCGGGATTTCCAAAAGGTTGAAAGGAACTCGAAACATGTCAACCTTGGTTTTGAGAATCTCTCCCGGAGTTTGAGAGATTTGGACGTGAAAGGGTACCAGTCTTGTCGGGGATTGGGAACCCTTCGCGAGAATGTCCAAAGTTTCAGCGGGATTTCCAAAATGTTGAAAGGAACTCGAAACATGTCAACCTTGGTTTTGAGAATCTCTCCCGGAGTTTGAGAGATTTGGACATGAAAGGGTACCAGTCTTGTCGGGGATTGGGAACCCTTCGCCAGAATGTCCAAACTTTCAGCGGGATTTCCAAAATGTTGAAAGGAACTCGAAACATGTCAACCTTGGTTTTGAGAATCTCTCCCGGAGTTTGAGAGATTTGGACGTGAAAGGGTACCAGTCTTGTCGGGGATTGGGAACCCTTCGCGAGAATGTCCAAAGTTTCAGCGGGATTTCCAAAAGGTTGAAAGGAACTCGAAACATGTCAACCTTGGTTTTGAGAATCTCTCCCGGAGTTTGAGAGATTTGGACGTGAAAGGGTACCAGTCTTGTCGGGGATTGGAAACCCTTCGCGAGAATGTCCAAAGTTTCAGCGGGATTTCCAAAATGTTGAAAGGAACTCGAAACATGTCAACCTTGGTTTTGAGAATCTCTCCCGGAGTTTGAGAGATTTGGACGTGAAAGGGTACCAGTCTTGTCGGGGATTGGGAACCCTTCGCAAGAATGTCCAAGGTTTCAGTGGGATTTCCAAAATGTTGAAAGGAACTCGAAACATGTCAACCGTGGTTTTGAGAATCTCTCCTGGAGTTTGAAAGATTTGGACGTGAAAGGGTACCAGTCTTGTCGGGGATTGGGAACCCTTCGCGAGAATGTCCAAAGTTTCAGCTTGATTTCCGAAATGTTGAAAGGAACTCGAAACATGTCAACCTTGGTTTTGAGAATCTCTCCCGGAGTTTGAGAGATTTGGACGTGAAAGGGTACCAGTCTTGTCGGGGATTGGGAACCCTTCGCGAGAATGTCCAAAGTTTCAGCGGGATTTCCAAAATGTTGAAAGGAACTCGAAACATGTCAACCTTGGTTTTGAGAATCTCTCCCGGAGTTTGAGAGATTTGGACGTGAAAGGGTACCAGTCTTGTCGGGGATTGGGAACCCTTCGCGAGAATGTCCAAGGTTTCAGCGGGATTTCCAAAATGTTGAAAGGATCTCGAAACATGTCAACCTTGGTTTTGAGAATCTCTCCCGGAGTTTGAGAGATTTGGACGTGAAAGGGACCAGTCTTGTCGGGGATTGGGAACCCTTCGCGAGAATGTCCAAAGTTTCAGCGGGATTTCCAAAATGTTGAAAGGATCTCGAAACATGTCAACCTTGGTTTTGAGAATCTCTCCCGGAGTTTGAGAGATTTGGACGTGAAAGGGTACCAGTCTTGTCGGGGATTGGGAACCCTTCGCGAGAATGTCCAAAGTTTCAGCGGGATTTCCAAAATGTTGAAAGGAACTCGAAACATGTCAACCTTGGTTTTGAGAATCTCTCCCGGAGTTTGAGAGATTTGGACGTGAAAGGGTACCAGTCTTGTCGGGGATTGGAAACCCTTCGCGAGAATGTCCAAAGTTTCAGCAGGATTTCCAAAATGTTGAAAGGAACTCGAAACATGTCAACCTTGGTTTTGAGAATCTCTCCCGGAGTTTGAGAGATTTGGACGTGAAAGGGTACCAGTCTTGTCGGGGATTGGGAACCCTTCGCGAGAATGTCCAAAGTTTCAGCGGGATTTCCAAAATGTTGAAAGGAACTCGAAACATGTCAACCTTGATTTTGAGAATCTCTCCTGGAGTTTGAGAGATTTGGACGTGAAAGGGTACCAGTCTTGTCGGGGATTGGGAACCCTTCGCGAGAATGTCCAAAGTTTCAGCGGGATTTCCAAAATGTTGAAAGGAACTCGAAACATGTCAACCTTGGTTTTGAGAATCTCTCCCGGAGTTTGAGAGATTTGGACGTGAAAGGGTACCAGTCTTGTCGGGGATTGGGAACCCTTCGCGAGAATGTCCAAAGTTTCAGCGGGATTTCCAAAATGTTGAAAGGAACTCGAAACATGTCAACCTTGGTTTTGAGAATCTCGCCCGGAGTTTGAGAGATTTGGACGTGAAAGGGTACCAGTCTTGTCGGGGATTGGGAACCCTTCGCGAGAATGTCCAAGGTTTCAGCGGGATTTCCAAAATGTTGAAAGGATCTCGAAACATGTCAACCTTGGTTTTGAGAATCTCTCCCGGAGTTTGAGAGATTTGGACGTGAAAGGGTACCAGTCTTGTCGGGGATTGGGAACCCTTCGCGAGAATGTCCAAAGTTTCAGCGGGATTTCCAAAATGTTGAAAGGATCTCGAAACATGTCAACCTTGGTTTTGAGAATCTCTCCCGGAGTTTGAGAGATTTGGACGTGAAAGGGTACCAGTCTTGTCGGGGATTGGGAACCCTTCGCAAGAATGTCCAAAGTTTCAGCGGGATTTCCAAAATGTTGAAAGGATCTCGAAACATGTCAACCTTGGTTTTGAGAATCTCTCCCGGAGTTTGAGAGATTTGGACGTGAAAGGGTACCAGTCTTGTCGGGGATTGGGAACCCTTCGCGAGAATGTCCAAAGTTTCAGCGGGATTTCCAAAATGTTGAAAGGAACTCGAAACATGTCAACCTTGGTTTTGAGAATCTCTCCCGAAGTTTGAGAGATTTGGACGTGAAAGGGTACCAGTCTTGTCGGGGATTGGGAACCCTTCGCGAGAATGTCCAAAGTTTCAGCGGGATTTCCAAAATGTTGAAAGGAACTCGAAACATGTGAACCTTGGTTTTGAGAATCTCTCCCGGAGTTTGAGAGATTTGGACGTGAAAGGGTACCAGTCTTGTCGGGGATTGGGAACCCTTCGCGAGAATGTCCAAAGTTTCAGCGGGATTTCCAAAATGTTGAAAGGAACTCGAAACATGTCAACCTTGGTTTTGAGAATCTCTCCCGGAGTTTGAGAGATTTGGACGTGAAAGGGTACCAGTCTTGTCGGGGATTGGGAACCCTTCGCGAGAATGTTCAAAGTTTCAGCGGGATTTCCAAAATGTTGAAAGGAACTCGAAACATGTCAACCTTGGTTTTGAGAATCTCGCCCGGAGTTTGAGAGATTTGGACGTGAAAGGGTACCAGTCTTGTCGGGGATTGGGAACCCTTCGCGAGAATGTCCAAAGTTTCAGCGGGATTTCCAAAATGTTGAAAGGAACTCGAAACATGTCAACCTTGGTTTTGAGAATCTCTCCCGGAGTTTGAGAGATTTGGACGTGAAAGGGTACCAGTCTTGTCGGGGATTGGGAACCCTTCGCGAGAATGTCCAAAGTTTCAGCAGGATTTCCAAAAGGTTGAAAGGAAATCGAAACATGTCAACCTTGGTTTTGAGAATCTCTCCCGGAGTTTGAGAGATTTGGACGTGAAAGGGTACCAGTCTTGTCGGGGATTGGAAACCCTTCGCGAGAATGTCCAAAGTTTCAGCAGGATTTCCAAAATGTTGAAAGGAACTCGAAACATGTCAACCTTGGTTTTGAGAATCTCTCCCGGAGTTTGAGAGATTTGGACGTGAAAGGGTACCAGTCTTGTCGGGGATTGGGAACCCTTCGCGAGAATGTCCAAAGTTTCAGTGGGATTTCCAAAATGTTGAAAGGAACTCGAAACATGTCAACCGTGGTTTTGAGAATCTCTCCTGGAGTTTGAGAGATTTGGACGTGAAAGGGTACCAGTCTTGTCGGGGATTGGGAACCCTTCGCGAGAATGTCCAAAGTTTCAGCGGGATTTCCAAAATGTTGAAAGGAACTCGAAACATGTCAACCTTGGTTTTGAGAATCTCTCCCGGAGTTTGAGAGATTTGGACGTGAAAGGGTACCAGTCTTGTCGGGGATTGGGAACCCTTCGCGAGAATGTCCAAAGTTTCAGCGGGATTTCCAAAATGTTGAAAGGAACTCGAAACATGTCAACCTTGGTTTTGAGAATCTCTCCCGGAGTTTGAGAGATTTGGACGTGAAAGGGTACCAGTCTTGTCGGGGATTGGGAACCCTTCGCGAGAATGTCCAAGGTTTCAGCGGGATTTCCAAAATGTTGAAAGGAACTGGAAACATGTCAACCTTGGTTTTGAGAATCTCTCCCGGAGTTTGAGAGATTTGGACGTGAAAGTGTACCAACCTTGTCGGGGATTGGGAACCCTTCGCGAGAATGTCCAAAGTTTCAGCGGGATTTCCAAAATGTTGAAAGGATCTCGAAACATGTCAACCTTGGTTTTGAGAATCTCTCCCGGAGTTTGAGAGATTTGGACGTGAAAGGGTACCAGTCTTGTTGGGGATTGGGAACCCTTCGCGAGAATGTCCAAAGTTTCAGCGGGATTTCCAAAAGGTTGAAAGGAACTCGAAACATGTCAACCTTGGTTTTGAGAATCTCTCCCGGAGTTTGAGAGATTTGGACGTGAAAGGGTACCAGTCTTGTCGGGGATTGGAAACCCTTCGCGAGAATGTCCAAAGTTTCAGCAGGATTTCCAAAATGTTGAAAGGAACTCGAAACATGTCAACCTTGGTTTTGAGAATCTCTCCCGGAGTTTGAGAGATTTGGACGTGAAAGGGTACCAGTCTTGTCGGGGATTGGGAACCCTTCGCAAGAATGTCCAAAGTTTCAGTGGGATTTCCAAAATGTTGAAAGGAACTCGAAACATGTCAACCGTGGTTTTGAGAATCTCTCCTGGAGTTTGAAAGATTTGGACGTGAAAGGGTACCAGTCTTGTCGGGGATTGGGAACCCTTCGCGAGAATGTCCAAAGTTTCAGCGGGATTTCCAAAATGTTGAAAGGAACTCGAAACATGTCAACCTTGGTTTTGAGAATCTCTCCCGGAGTTTGAGAGATTTGGACGTGAAAGGGTACCAGTCTTGTCGGGGATTGGGAACCCTTCGCGAGAATGTCCAAAGTTTCAGCGGGATTTCCAAAATGTTGAAAGGAACTCGAAACATGTCAACCTTGGTTTTGAGAATCTCTCCCGGAGTTTGAGAGATTTGGACGTGAAAGGGTACCAGTCTTGTCGGGGATTGGGAACCCTTCGCGAGAATGTCCAAGGTTTCAGCGGGATTTCCAAAATGTTGAAAGGATCTCAAAACATGTCAACCTTGGTTTTGAGAATCTCTCCCGGAGTTTGAGAGATTTGGACGTGAAAGGGACCAGTCTTGTCGGGGATTGGGAACCCTTCGCGAGAATGTCCAAAGTTTCAGCGGGATTTCCAAAATGTTGAAAGGATCTCGAAACATGTCAACCTTGGTTTTGAGAATCTCTCCCGGAGTTTGAGAGATTTGGACGTGAAAGGGTACCAGTCTTGTCGGGGATTGGGAACCCTTCGCGAGAATGTCCAAAGTTTCAGTGGGATTTCCAAAAGGTTGAAAGGAAATCGAAACATGTCAACCTTGGTTTTGAGAATCTCTCCCGGAGTTTGAGAGATTTGGACGTGAAAGGGTACCAGTCTTGTCGGGGATTGGAAACCCTTCGCGAGAATGTCCAAAGTTTCAGCAGGATTTCCAAAATGTTGAAAGGAACTCGAAACATGTCAACCTTGGTTTTGAGAATCTCTCCCGGAGTTTGAGAGATTTGGACGTGAAAGGGTACCAGTCTTGTCGGGGATTGGGAACCCTTCGCGAGAATGTCCAAAGTTTCAGTGGGATTTCCAAAATGTTGAAAGGAACTCGAAACATGTCAACCGTGGTTTTGAGAATCTCTCCTGGAGTTTGAGAGATTTGGACGTGAAAGGGTACCAGTCTTGTCGGGGATTGGGAACCCTTCGCGAGAATGTCCAAAGTTTCAGCGGGATTTCCAAAATGTTGAAAGGAACTCGAAACATGTCAACCTTGGTTTTGAGAATCTCTCCCGGAGTTTGAGAGATTTGGACGTGAAAGGGTACCAGTCTTGTCGGGGATTGGGAACCCTTCGCGAGAATGTCCAAGGTTTCAGCGGGATTTCCAAAATGTTGAAAGGATCTCAAAACATGTCAACCTTGGTTTTGAGAATCTCTCCCGGAGTTTGAGAGATTTGGACGTGAAAGGGACCAGTCTTGTCGGGGATTGGGAACCCTTCGCGAGAATGTCCAAAGTTTCAGCGGGATTTCCAAAATGTTGAAAGGATCTCGAAACATGTCAACCTTGGTTTTGAGAATCTCTCCCGGAGTTTGAGAGATTTGGACGTGAAAGGGTACCAGTCTTGTCGGGGATTGGGAACCCTTCGCGAGAATGTCCAAAGTTTCAGTGGGATTTCCAAAAGGTTGAAAGGAAATCGAAACATGTCAACCTTGGTTTTGAGAATCTCTCCCGGAGTTTGAGAGATTTGGACGTGAAAGGGTACCAGTCTTGTCGGGGATTGGAAACCCTTCGCGAGAATGTCCAAAGTTTCAGCAGGATTTCCAAAATGTTGAAAGGAACTCGAAACATGTCAACCTTGGTTTTGAGAATCTCTCCCGGAGTTTGAGAGATTTGGACGTGAAAGGGTACCAGTCTTGTCGGGGATTGGGAACCCTTCGCGAGAATGTCCAAAGTTTCAGTGGGATTTCCAAAATGTTGAAAGGAACTCGAAACATGTCAACCGTGGTTTTGAGAATCTCTCCTGGAGTTTGAGAGATTTGGACGTGAAAGGGTACCAGTCTTGTCGGGGATTGGGAACCCTTCGCGAGAATGTCCAAAGTTTCAGCGGGATTTCCAAAATGTTGAAAGGAACTCGAAACATGTCAACCTTGGTTTTGAGAATCTCTCCCGGAGTTTGAGAGATTTGGACGTGAAAGGGTACCAGTCTTGTCGGGGATTGGGAACCCTTCGCGAGAATGTCCAAAGTTTCAGCGGGATTTCCAAAATGTTGAAAGGAACTCGAAACATGTCAACCTTGGTTTTGAGAATCTCTCCCGGAGTTTGAGAGATTTGGACGTGAAAGGGTACCAGTCTTGTCGGGGATTGGGAACCCTTCGCGAGAATGTCCAAGGTTTCAGCGGGATTTCCAAAATGTTGAAAGGAACTGGAAACATGTCAACCTTGGTTTTGAGAATCTCTCCCGGAGTTTGAGAGATTTGGACGTGAAAGTGTACCAACCTTGTCGGGGATTGGGAACCCTTCGCGAGAATGTCCAAAGTTTCAGCGGGATTTCCAAAATGTTGAAAGGATCTCGAAACATGTCAACCTTGGTTTTGAGAATCTCTCCCGGAGTTTGAGAGATTTGGACGTGAAAGGGTACCAGTCTTGTTGGGGATTGGGAACCCTTCGCGAGAATGTCCAAAGTTTCAGCGGGATTTCCAAAAGGTTGAAAGGAACTCGAAACATGTCAACCTTGGTTTTGAGAATCTCTCCCGGAGTTTGAGAGATTTGGACGTGAAAGGGTACCAGTCTTGTCGGGGATTGGAAACCCTTCGCGAGAATGTCCAAAGTTTCAGCAGGATTTCCAAAATGTTGAAAGGAACTCGAAACATGTCAACCTTGGTTTTGAGAATCTCTCCCGGAGTTTGAGAGATTTGGACGTGAAAGGGTACCAGTCTTGTCGGGGATTGGGAACCCTTCGCAAGAATGTCCAAAGTTTCAGTGGGATTTCCAAAATGTTGAAAGGAACTCGAAACATGTCAACCGTGGTTTTGAGAATCTCTCCTGGAGTTTGAAAGATTTGGACGTGAAAGGGTACCAGTCTTGTCGGGGATTGGGAACCCTTCGCGAGAATGTCCAAAGTTTCAGCGGGATTTCCAAAATGTTGAAAGGAACTCGAAACATGTCAACCTTGGTTTTGAGAATCTCTCCCGGAGTTTGAGAGATTTGGACGTGAAAGGGTACCAGTCTTGTCGGGGATTGGGAACCCTTCGCGAGAATGTCCAAAGTTTCAGCGGGATTTCCAAAATGTTGAAAGGAACTCGAAACATGTCAACCTTGGTTTTGAGAATCTCTCCTGGAGTTTGAGAGATTTGGACGTGAAAGGGTACCAGTCTTGTCGGGGATTGGGAACCCTTCGCGAGAATGTCCAAGGTTTCAGCGGGATTTCCAAAATGTTGAAAGGATCTCAAAACATGTCAACCTTGGTTTTGAGAATCTCTCCCGGAGTTTGAGAGATTTGGACGTGAAAGGGACCAGTCTTGTCGGGGATTGGGAACCCTTCGCGAGAATGTCCAAAGTTTCAGCGGGATTTCCAAAATGTTGAAAGGATCTCGAAACATGTCAACCTTGGTTTTGAGAATCTCTCCCGGAATTTGAGAGATTTGGACGTGAAAGGGTACCAGTCTTGTCGGGGATTGGGAACCCTTCGCGAGAATGTCCAAAGTTTCAGTGGGATTTCCAAAATGTTGAAAGGAACTCGAAACATGTCAACCTTGGTTTTGAGAATCTCTCCTGGAGTTTGAGAGATTTGGACGTGAAAGGGTACCAGTCTTGTCGGGGATTGGGAACCCTTCGCGAGAATGTCCAAAGTTTCAGCGGGATTTCCAAAATGTTGAAAGGAACTCGAAACATGTCAACCTTGGTTTTGAGAATCTCTCCCGGAGTTTGAGAGATTTGGACGTGAAAGGGTACCAGTCTTGTCGGGGATTGGAAACCCTTCGCGAGAATGTCCAAAGTTTCAGCAGGATTTCCAAAATGTTGAAAGGAACTCGAAACATGTCAACCTTGGTTTTGAGAATCTCTCCCGGAGTTTGAGAGATTTGGACGTGAAAGGGTACCAGTCTTGTCGGGGATTGGGAACCCTTCGCAAGAATGTCCAAAGTTTCAGTGGGATTTCCAAAATGTTGAAAGGAACTCGAAACATGTCAACCGTGGTTTTGAGAATCTCTCCTGGAGTTTGAAAGATTTGGACGTGAAAGGGTACCAGTCTTGTCGGGGATTGGGAACCCTTCGCGAGAATGTCCAAAGTTTCAGCGGGATTTCCGAAATGTTGAAAGGAACTCGAAACATGTCAACCTTGGTTTTGAGAATCTCTCCCGGAGTTTGAGAGATTTGGACGTGAAAGGGTACCAGTCTTGTCGGGGATTGGCAACCCTTCGTGAGAATGTCCAAAGTTTCAGCGGGATTTCCAAAATGTTGAAAGGAACTCGAAACATGTCAACCTTGGTTTTGAGAATCTCGCCCGGAGTTTGAGAGATTTGGACGTGAAAGGGTACCAGTCTTGTCGGGGATTGGGAACCCTTCGCAAGAATGTCCAAGGTTTCAGCGGGATTTCCAAAATGTTGAAAGGATCTCGAAACATGTCAACCTTGGTTTTGAGAATCTCTCCCGGAGTTTGAGAGATTTGGACGTGAAAGGGTACCAGTCTTGTCGGGGATTGGGAACCCTTCGCGAGAATGTCCAAAGTTTCAGCGGGATTTCCAAAATGTTGAAAGGAACTCGAAACATGTCAACCTTGGTTTTGAGAATCTCTCCCGAAGTTTGAGAGATTTGGACGTGAAAGGGTACCAGTCTTGTCGGGGATTGGGAACCCTTCGCGAGAATGTCCAAAGTTTCAGCGGGATTTCCAAAATGTTGAAAGGAACTCGAAACATGTGAACCTTGGTTTTGAGAATCTCTCCCGGAGTTTGAGAGATTTGGACGTGAAAGGGTACCAGTCTTGTCGGGGATTGGGAACCCTTCGCGAGAATGTCCAAAGTTTCAGCGGGATTTCCAAAATGTTGAAAGGAACTCGAAACATGTCAACCTTGGTTTTGAGAATCTCTCCCGGAGTTTGAGAGATTTGGACGTGAAAGGGTACCAGTCTTGTCGGGGATTGGGAACCCTTCGCGAGAATGTCCAAAGTTTCAGCGGGATTTCCAAAATGTTGAAAGGAACTCGAAACATGTCAACCTTGGTTTTGAGAATCTCTCCCGGAGTTTGAGAGATTTGGACGTGAAAGGGTACCAGTCTTGTCGGGGATTGGGAACCCTTCGCGAGAATGTCCAAAGTTTCAGCGGGATTTCCAAAATGTTGAAAGGAACTCGAAACATGTCAACCTTGGTTTTGAGAATCTCTCCCGGAGTTTGAGAGATTTGGACGTGAAAGGGTACCAGTCTTGTCGGGGATTGGAAAGCCTTCGCGAGAATGTCCAAAGTTTCAGCAGGATTTCCAAAATGTTGAAAGGAACTCGAAACATGTCAACCTTGGTTTTGAGAATCTCTCCCGGAGTTTGAGAGATTTGGACGTGAAAGGGTACCAGTCTTGTCGGGGATTGGGAACCCTTCGCGAGAATGTCCAAAGTTTCAGCGGGATTTCCAAAATATTGAAAGGAACTCGAAATATGTCAACCTTGGTTTTGAGAATCTCTCCCGGAGTTTGAAAGATTTGGACGTGAAAGGGTACCAGTCTTGTCGGGGATTGGGAACCCTTCGCGAGAATGTCCAAAGTTTCAGCGGGATTTCCAAAATGTTGAAAGGAACTCGAAACATGTCAACCTTGGTTTTGAGAATCTCTCCCGGAGTTTGAGAGATTTGGACGTGAAAGGGTACCAGTCTTGTCGGGGATTGGGAACCCTTCGCGAGAATGTCCAAAGTTTCAGCAGGATTTCCAAAAGGTTGAAAGGAAATCGAAACATGTCAACCTTGGTTTTGAGAATCTCTCCCGGAGTTTGAGAGATTTGGACGTGAAAGGGTACCAGTCTTGTCGGGGATTGGAAACCCTTCGCGAGAATGTCCAAAGTTTCAGCGGGATTTCCAAAATGTTGAAAGGAACTCGAAACATGTCAACCTTGGTTTTGAGAATCTCTCCCGGAGTTTGAGAGATTTGGACGTGAAAGGGTACCAGTCTTGTCGGGGATTGGGAACCCTTCGCGAGAATGTCCAAAGTTTCAGTGGGATTTCCAAAATGTTGAAAGGAACTCGAAACATGTCAACCGTGGTTTTGAGAATCTCTCCTGGAGTTTGAGAGATTTGGACGTGAAAGGGTACCAGTCTTGTCGGGGATTGGGAACCCTTCGCGAGAATGTCCAAAGTTTCAGCGGGATTTCCGAAATGTTGAAAGGAACTCGAAACATGTCAAACTTGGTTTTGAGAATCTCTCCCGGAGTTTGAGAGATTTGGACGTGAAAGGGTACCAGTCTTGTCGGGGATTGGGAACCCTTCGCGAGAATGTCCAAAGTTTCAGCGGGATTTCCAAAATGTTGAAAGGAACTCGAAACATGTCAACCTTGGTTTTGAGAATCTCTCCCGGAGTTTGAGAGATTTGGACGTGAAAGGGTACCAGTCTTGTCGGGGATTGGGAACCCTTCGCGAGAATGTCCAAGGTTTCAGCGGGATTTCCAAAATGTTGAAAGGAACTCGAAACATGTCAACCTTGGTTTTGAGAATCTCTCCCGGAGTTTGAGAGATTTGGACGTGAAAGTGTACCAACCTTGTCGGGGATTGGGAACCCTTCGCGAGAATGTCCAAAGTTTCAGCGGGATTTCCAAAATGTTGAAAGGATCTCGAAACATGTCAACCTTGGTTTTGAGAATCTCTCCCGGAGTTTGAGAGATTTGGACGTGAAAGGGTACCAGTCTTGTTGGGGATTGGGAACCCTTCGCGAGAATGTCCAAGGTTTCAGCGGGATTTCCAAAATGTTGAAAGGATCTCGAAACATGTCAACCTTGGTTTTGAGAATCTCTCCCGGAGTTTGAGAGATTTGGACGTGAAAGGGTACCAGTCTCGTCGGGGATTGGGAACCCTTCGCGAGAATGTCCAAAGTTTCAGCGGGATTTCCAAAATGTTGAAAGGAACTCGAAACATGTCAACCTTGGTTTTGAGAATCACTCCCGGAGTTTGAGAGATTTGGACATGAAAGGGTACCAGTCTTGTCGGGGATTGGGAACCCTTCGCGAGAATGTCCAAAGTTTCAGCGGGATTTCCAAAATGTTGAAAGGAACTCGAAACATGTCAACCGTGGTTTTGAGAATCTCTCCTGGAGTTTGAAAGATGTGGACGTGAAAGGGTACCAGTCTATTCGGGGATTGGGAACCCTTTGCGAGAATGTCCAAAGTTTCAGCGGGATTTCCAAAATGTTGAAAGGAACTCGAAACATGTCAACCGTGGTTTTGAGAATCTCTCCTGGAGTTTGAGAGATTTGGACGTGAAAGGGTACCAGTCTTGTCGGGGATTGGGAACCCTTCGCGAGAATGTCCAAAGTTTCAGCGGGATTTCCAAAATGTTGAAAGGAACTCGAAACATGTCAACCTTGGTTTTGAGAATCTCTCCCGGAGTTTGAGAGATTTGGACGTGAAAGGGTACCAGTCTTGTCGGGGATTGGGAACCCTTCGCGAGAATGTCCAAGGTTTCAGCGGGATTTCCAAAATGTTGAAAGGATCTCGAAACATGTCAACCTTGGTTTTGAGAATCTCTCCCGGAGTTTGAGAGATTTGGACGTGAAAGGGTACCAGTCTTGTCGGGGATTGGGAACCCTTCGCGAGAATGTCCAAGGTTTCAGAGGGACTTCCAAAATGTTGAAAGGAACTCGAAACATGTCAACCTTGGTTTTGAGAATCTCTCCCGGAGTTTGAGAGATTTGGACGTGAAAGGGTACCAGTCTTGTCGGGGATTGGGAACCCTTCGCGAGAATGTCCAAAGTTTCAGCGGGATTTCCAAAATGTTGAAAGGAACTTGAAACATGTCAACCTTGGTTTTGAGAATCTCGCCCGGTGTTTGAGAGATTTGGACGTGAAAGGGTACCAGTCTTGTCGGGGATGGGGAACCCTTCGCGAGAATGTCCAAAGTTTCAGCGGGATTTCCAAAAGGTTGAAAGGAACTCGAAACATGTCAACCTTGGTTTTGAGAATCTCTCCCGGAGTTTGAGAGATTTGGACGTGAAAGGGTACCAGTCTTGTCGGGGATTGGGAACCCTTCGCGAGAATGTCCAAAGTTTCAGCGGGATTTCCAAAAGGTTGAAAGGAACTCGAAACATGTCAAACTTGGTTTTGAGAATCTCTCCCGGAGTTTGAGAGATTTGGACGTGAAAGGGTACCAGTCTCGTCGGGGATTGGGAACCCTTCGCGAGAATGTCCAAAGTTTCAGCGGGATTTCCAAAATGTTGAAAGGAACTCGAAACATGTCAACCTTGGTTTTGAGAATCTCTCCCGGAGTTTGAGAGATTTGGATGTGAAAGGGTACCAGTCTTGTCGGGGATTGGGAACCCTTCGCGAGAATGTCCAAAGTTTCAGCGGGATTTCCAAAATGTTGAAAGGAACTCGAAACATGTCAACCGTGGTTTTGAGAATCTCTCCTGGAGTTTGAAAGATGTGGACGTGAAAGGGTGCCAGTCTATTCGGGGATTGGGAGCCCTTCGCGAGAATGTCCAAAGTTTCAGCGGGATTTCCAAAATGTTGAAAGGAACTCGAAACATGTCAACCGTGGTTTTGAGAATCTCTCCTGGAGTTTGAGAGATTTGGACGTTAAAGGGTACCAGTCTTGTCGGGGATTGGGAACCCTTCGCGAGAATGTCCAAAGTTTCAGCGGGATTTCCAAAATGTTGAAAGGAACTCGAAACATGTCAACCTTGGTTTTGAGAATCTCTCCCGGAGTTTGAGAGATTTGGACGTGAAAGGGTACCAGTCTTGTCGGGGATTGGGAACCCTTCGCGAGAATGTCCAAGGTTTCAGCGGGATTTCCAAAATGTTGAAAGGATCTCGAAACATGTCAACCTTGGTTTTGAGAATCTCTCCCGGAGTTTGAGAGATTTGGACGTGAAAGGGTACCAGTCTTGTCGGGGATTGGGAACCCTTCGCGAGAATGTCCAAGGTTTCAGAGGGACTTCCAAAATGTTGAAAGGAACTCGAAACATGTCAACCTTGGTTTTGAGAATCTCTCCCGGAGTTTGAGAGATTTGGACGTGAAAGGGTACCAGTCTTGTCGGTGATTGGGAACCCTTCGCGAGAATGTCCAAAGTTTCAGCGGGATTTCCAAAATGTTGAAAGGAACTCGAAACATGTCAACCTTGGTTTTGAGAATCTCGCCCGGTGTTTGAGAGATTTGGACGTGAAAGGGTACCAGTCTTGTTGGGGATTGGGAACCCTTCGCGAGAATGTCCAAAGTTTCAGCGGGATTTCCAAAAGGTTGAAAGGAACTCGAAACATGTCAACCTTGGTTTTGAGAATCTCTCCCGGAGTTTGAGAGATTTGGACGTGAAAGGGTACCAGTCTTGTCGGGGATTGGGAACCCTTCGCGAGAATGTCCAAAGTTTCAGCGGGATTTCCAAAAGGTTGAAAGGAACTCGAAACATGTCAACCTTGGTTTTGAGAATCTCTCCCGGAGTTTGAGAGATTTGGACGTGAAAGGGTACCAGTCTTGTCGGGGATTGGGAACCCTTCGCGAGAATGTCCAAGGTTTCAGCGGGATTTCCAAAATGTTGAAAGGATCTCGAAACATGTCAACCTTGGTTTTGAGAATCTCTCCCGGAGTTTGAGAGATTTGGACGTGAAAGGGTACCAGTCTTGTCGGGGATTGGGAACCCTTCGCGAGAATGTCCAAGGTTTCAGAGGGACTTCCAAAATGTTGAAAGGAACTCGAAACATGTCAACCTTGGTTTTGAGAATCTCTCCCGGAGTTTGAGAGATTTGGACGTGAAAGGGTACCAGTCTTGTCGGGGATTGGGAACCCTTCGCGAGAATGTCCAAAGTTTCAGCGGGATTTCCAAAATGTTGAAAGGAACTTGAAACATGTCAACCTTGGTTTTGAGAATCTCGCCCGGTGTTTGAGAGATTTGGACGTGAAAGGGTACCAGTCTTGTCGGGGATGGGGAACCCTTCGCGAGAATGTCCAAAGTTTCAGCGGGATTTCCAAAAGGTTGAAAGGAACTCGAAACATGTCAACCTTGGTTTTGAGAATCTCTCCCGGAGTTTGAGAGATTTGGACGTGAAAGGGTACCAGTCTTGTCGGGGATTGGGAACCCTTCGCGAGAATGTCCAAAGTTTCAGCGGGATTTCCAAAAGGTTGAAAGGAACTCGAAACATGTCAAACTTGGTTTTGAGAATCTCTCCCGGAGTTTGAGAGATTTGGACGTGAAAGGGTACCAGTCTCGTCGGGGATTGGGAACCCTTCGCGAGAATGTCCAAAGTTTCAGCGGGATTTCCAAAATGTTGAAAGGAACTCGAAACATGTCAACCTTGGTTTTGAGAATCACTCCCGGAGTTTGAGAGATTTGGATGTGAAAGGGTACCAGTCTTGTCGGGGATTGGGAACCCTTCGCGAGAATGTCCAAAGTTTCAGCGGGATTTCCAAAATGTTGAAAGGAACTCGAAACATGTCAACCGTGGTTTTGAGAATCTCTCCTGGAGTTTGAAAGATGTGGACGTGAAAGGGTGCCAGTCTATTCGGGGATTGGGAGCCCTTCGCGAGAATGTCCAAAGTTTCAGCGGGATTTCCAAAATGTTGAAAGGAACTCGAAACATGTCAACCGTGGTTTTGAGAATCTCTCCTGGAGTTTGAGAGATTTGGACGTTAAAGGGTACCAGTCTTGTCGGGGATTGGGAACCCTTCGCGAGAATGTCCAAAGTTTCAGCGGGATTTCCAAAATGTTGAAAGGAACTCGAAACATGTCAACCTTGGTTTTGAGAATCTCTCCCGGAGTTTGAGAGATTTGGACGTGAAAGGGTACCAGTCTTGTCGGGGATTGGGAACCCTTCGCGAGAATGTCCAAGGTTTCAGCGGGATTTCCAAAATGTTGAAAGGATCTCGAAACATGTCAACCTTGGTTTTGAGAATCTCTCCCGGAGTTTGAGAGATTTGGACGTGAAAGGGTACCAGTCTTGTCGGGGATTGGGAACCCTTCGCGAGAATGTCCAAGGTTTCAGAGGGACTTCCAAAATGTTGAAAGGAACTCGAAACATGTCAACCTTGGTTTTGAGAATCTCTCCCGGAGTTTGAGAGATTTGGACGTGAAAGGGTACCAGTCTTGTCGGGGATTGGGAACCCTTCGCGAGAATGTCCAAAGTTTCAGCGGGATTTCCAAAATGTTGAAAGGAACTCGAAACATGTCAACCTTGGTTTTGAGAATCTCGCCCGGTGTTTGAGAGATTTGGACGTGAAAGGGTACCAGTCTTGTTGGGGATTGGGAACCCTTCGCGAGAATGTCCAAAGTTTCAGCGGGATTTCCAAAATGTTGAAAGGAACTCGAAACATGTCAACCTTGGTTTTGAGAATCTCTCCCGGAGTTTGAGAGATTTGGACGTGAAAGGGTACCAGTCTTGTCGGGGATTGGGAACCCTTCGCGAGAATGTCCAAAGTTTCAGCGGGATTTCCAAAAGGTTGAAAGGAACTCGAAACATGTCAACCTTGGTTTTAGAATCTCTCCCGGAGTTTGAGAGATTTGGACGTGAAAGGGTACCAGTCTTGTCGGGGATTGGGAACCCTTCGCGAGAATGTCCAAAGTTTCAGCGGGATTTCCAAAATGTTGAAAGGAACTCGAAACATGTCAACCTTGGTTTTGAGAATCTCTCCCGGAGTTTGAGAGATTTGGACGTGAAAGGGTACCAGTCTTGTCGGGGATTGGGAACCCTTCGCGAGAATGTCCAAAGTTTCAGCGGGATTTCCAAAATGCTGAAAGGAACTCGAAACATGTCAACCTTGGTTTTGAGAATCTCTCCCGGAGTTTGAGAGATTTGGACGTGAAAGGGTACCAGTCTTGTCGGGGATTGGGAACCCTTCGCGAGAATGTCCAAAGTTTCAGCGGGATTTCCAAAACGTTGAAAGGATCTCGAAACATGTCAACCTTGGTTTTGAGAATCTCTCCCGGAGTTTGAAAGATTTGGACGTGAAAGGGTACCAGTCTTGTCGGGGATTGGGAACCCTTCGCGAGAATGTCCAAAGTTTCAGTGGGATTTCCAAAATGTTGAAAGGAACTCGAAACATGTCAACCTTGGTTTTGAAAATCTCTCCCGGAGTTTGAGAGATTTGGACGTGAAAGGGTACCAGTCTTGTCGGGGATTGGGAACCCTTCGCGAGAATGTCCAAAGTTTCAGCGGGATTTCCAAAATGTTGAAAGGATCTCGAAACATGTCAACCTTGGTTTTGAGAATCTCTCCCGGAGTTTGAGAGATTTGGACGTGAAAGGGTACCAGTCTTGTCGGGGATTGGGAACCCTTCGCGAGAATGTCCAAAGTTTCAGTGGGATTTCCAAAATGTTGAAAGGAACTCGAAACATGTCAACCTTGGTTTTGAGAATCTCTCCCGGAGTTTGAGAGATTTGGACGTGAAAGGGTACCAGTCTTGTCGGGGATTGGGAACCCTTCGCGAGAATGTCCAAAGTTTCAGCGGGATTTCCAAAATGTTGAAAGGAACTCGAAACATGTCAACCTTGGTTTTGAGAATCTCTCCCGGAGTTTGAGAGATTTGGACGTGAAAGGGTACCAGTCTTGTCGGGGATTGGGAACCCTTCGCGAGAATGTCCAAAGTTTCAGCGGGATTTCCAAAAGGTTGAAAGGAACTCGAAACACGTCAACCTTGGTTTTGAGAATCTCTCCCGGAGTTTGAGAGATTTGGACGTGAAAGGGTACCAGTCTTGTCGGGGATTGGGAACCCTTCGCGAGAATGTCCAAAGTTTCAGCGGGATTTCCAAAATGTTGAAAGGAACTCGAAACATGTCAACCTTGGTTTTGAGAATCTCTCCCGGAGTTTGAGAGATTTGGACGTGAAAGGGTACCAGTCTTGTCGGGGATTGGGAACCCTTCGCGAGAATGTCCAAAGTTTCAGCGGGATTTCCAAAATGTTGAAAGGAACTCGAAACATGTCAACCTTGGTTTTGAGAATCTCTCCCGGAGTTTGAGAGATTTGGACGTGAAAGGGTACCAGTCTTGTCGGGGATTGGGAACCCTTCGCGAGAATGTCCAAAGTTTCAGCGGGATTTCCAAAATGTTGAAAGGATCTCGAAACATGTCAACCTTGGTTTTGAGAATCTCTCCCGGAGTTTGAGAGATTTGGACGTGAAAGGGTACCAGTCTTGTCGGGGATTGGGAACCCTTCGCGAGAATGTCCAAAGTTTCAGTGGGATTTCCAAAATGTTGAAAGGAACTCGAAACATGTCAACCGTGGTTTTGAGAATCTCTCCTGGAGTTTGAGAGATTTGGACGTGAAAGGGTACCAGTCTTGTCGGGGATTGGGAACCCTTCGCGAGAATGTCCAAAGTTTCAGCGGGATTTCCAAAATGTTGAAAGGAACTCGAAACATGTCAACCTTGGTTTTGAGAATCTCTCCCGGAGTTTGAGAGATTTGGACGTGAAAGAGTACCAATCTTGTCGGGGATTGGGAACCCTTCGCGAGAATGTCCAAGGTTTCAGCGGGATTTCCAAAATGTTGAAAGGATCTCGAAACAGGTCAACCTTGGTTTTGAGAATCTCTCCCGGAGTTTGAGAGATTTGGACGTGAAAGGGTACCAATCTTGTCGGGGATTGGGAACCCTTCGCGAGAATGTCCAAAGTTTCAGCGGGATTTCCAAAATGTTGAAAGGATCTCGAAACATGTCAACCTTGGTTTTGAGAATCTCTCCCGGAGTTTGAGAGATTTGGACGTGAAAGGGTACCAGTCTTGTCGGGGATTGGGAACCCTTCGCAAGAATGTCCAAGGTTTCAGCGGGATTTCCAAAATGTTGAAAGGATCTCGAAACATGTCAACCTTGGTTTTGAGAATCTCTCCCGGAGTTTGAGAGATTTGGACGTGAAAGGGTACCAGTCTTGTCGGGGATTGGGAACCCTTCGCGAGAATGTCCAAAGTTTCAGCGGGATTTCCAAAATGTTGAAAGGAACTCGAAACATGTCAACCTTGGTTTTGAGAATCTCGCCCAGTGTTTGAGAGATTTGGACGTGAAAGGGTACCAGTCTTGTTGGGGATTGGGAACCCTTCGCGAGAATGTCCAAAGTTTCAGCGGGATTTCCAAAATGTTGAAAGGAACTCGAAACATGTCAACCTTGGTTTTGAGAATCTCTCCCGGAGTTTGAGAGATTTGGACGTGAAAGGGTACCAGTCTTGTCGGGGATTGGGAACCCTTCGCGAGAATGTCCAAAGTTTCAGTGGGATTTCCAAAATGTTGAAAGGAACTCGAAACATGTCAACCGTGGTTTTGAGAATCTCTCCTGGAGTTTGAGAGATTTGGACGTGAAAGTGTACCAGTCTTGTCGGGGATTGGGAACCCTTCGCGAGAATGTCCAAAGTTTCAGCGGGATTTCCAAAATGTTGAAAGGAACTCGAAACATGTCAACCTTGGTTTTGAGAATCTCTCCCGGAGTTTGAGAGATTTGGACGTGAAAGAGTACCAATCTTGTCGGGGATTGGGAACCCTTCGCGAGAATGTCCAAAGTTTCAGCGGGATTTCCAAAATGTTGAAAGGATCTCGAAACATGTCAACCTTGGTTTTGAGAATCTCTCCCGGAGTCTGAGAGATTTGGACGTGAAAGGGTACCAGTCTTGTCGGGGATTGGGAACCCTTCGCGAGAATGTCCAAAGTTTCAGCGGGATTTCCAAAATGTTGAAAGGAACTGGAAACATGTCAACCTTGGTTTTGAGAATCTCTCCTGGAGTTTGAGAGATTTGGACGTGAAAGGGTACCAGTCTTGTCGGGGATTGGGAACCCTTCGCGAGAATGTCCAAAGTTTCAGCGGGATTTCCAAAATGTTGAAAGGATCTCGAAACATGTCAACCTTGGTTTTGAGAATCTCTCCCGGAGTTTGAGAGATTTGGACGTGAAAGGGTACCAGTCTTGTCGGGGATTGGGAACCCTTCGCGAGAATGTCCAAAGTTTCAGCGGGATTTCCAAAATGTTGAAAGGAACTCGAAACATGTCAACCGTGGTTTTGAGAATCTCTCCTGGAGTTTGAGAGATTTGGACGTGAAAGGGTACCAGTCTTGTCGGGGATTGGGAACCCTTCGCAAGAATGTCCAAAGTTTCAGCGGGATTTCCAAAATGTTGAAAGGAACTCGAAACATGTCAACCTTGGTTTTGAGAATCTCTCCCGGAGTTTGAGAGATTTGGACGTGAAAGAGTACCAATCTTGTCGGGGATTGGGAACCCTTCGCGAGAATGTCCAAAGTTTCAGCGGGATTTCCAAAATGTTGAAAGGAACTGGAAACATGTCAACCTTGGTTTTGAGAATCTCTCCCGGAGTTTGAGAGATTTGGACGTGAAAGGGTACCAGTCTTGTCGGGGATTGGGAACCCTTCGCGAGAATGTTCAAAGTTTCAGCAGGATTTCCAAAATGTTGAAAGGAACTCGAAACATGTCAACCTTGGTTTTGAGAATCTCTCCCGGAGTTTGAGAGATTTGGACGTGAAAGGGTACCAGTCTTGTCGGGGATTGGAAACCCTTCGCGAGAATGTCCAAAGTTTCAGCGGGATTTCCAAAATGTTGAAAGGAACTCGAAACATGTCAACCTTGGTTTTGAGAATCTCTCCCGGAGTTTGAGAGATTTGGACGTGAAAGGGTACCAGTCTTGTCGGGGATTGGGAACCCTTCGCGAGAATGTCCAAAGTTTCAGCGGGATTTCCAAAATGTTGAAAGGAACTCGAAACATGTCAACCTTGGTTTTGAGAATCTCTCCCGGAGTTTGAGAGATTTGGACGTGAAAGGGTACCAGTCTTGTCGGGGATTGGGAACCCTTCGCGAGAATGTCCAAAGTTTCAGCGGGATTTCCAAAAGGTTGAAAGGAACTCGAAACATGTCAACCTTGGTTTTGAGAATCTCTCCCGGAGTTTGAGAGATTTGGACGTGAAAGGGTACCAGTCTTGTCGGGGATTGGGAACCCTTCGCGAGAATGTCCAAAGTTTCAGCGGGATTTCCGAAATGTTGAAAGGAACTCGAAACATGTCAACCTTGGTTTTGAGATTCTCTCCCGAAGTTTGAGAGATTTGGACGTGAAAGGGTACCAGTCTTGTCGTGGATTGGGAACCCTTCGCGAGAATGTCCAAAGTTTCAGCGGGATTTCCAAAATGTTGAAAGGAACTCGAAACATGTCAACCTTGGTTTTGAGAATCTCTCCCGGAGTTTGAGAGATTTGGACGTGAAAGGGTACCAGTCTTGTCGGGGATTGGGAACCCTTCGCGAGAATGTCCAAAGTTTCAGCGGGATTTCCAAAAGGTTGAAAGGAACTCGAAACATGTCAACCTTGGTTTTGAGAATCTCTCCCGGAGTTTGAGAGATTTGGACGTGAAAGGGTACCAGTCTTGTCGGGGATTGGGAACCCTTCGCGAGAATGTCCAAAGTTTCAGCGGGATTTCCGAAATGTTGAAAGGAACTCGAAACATGTCAACCTTGGTTTTGAGAATCTCTCCCGGAGTTTGAGAGATTTGGACGTGAAAGGGTACCAGTCTTGTCGGGGATTGGGAACCCTTCGCAAGAATGTCCAAGGTTTCAGCGGGATTTCCAAAATGTTGAAAGGATCTCGAAACATGTCAACCTTGGTTTTGAGAATCTCTCCCGGAGTTTGAGAGATTTGGACGTGAAAGGGTACCAGTCTTGTCGGGGATTGGGAACCCTTCGCGAGAATGTCCAAAGTTTCAGCGGGATTTCCAAAATGTTGAAAGGAACTCGAAACATGTCAAACTTGGTTTTGAGAATCTCTCCCGGAGTTTGAGAGATTTGGACGTGAAAGGGTACCAGTCTTGTCGGGGATTGGGAACCCTTCGCGAGAATGTCCAAAGTTTCAGCGGGATTTCCAAAATGTTGAAAGGAACTCGAAACATGTCAACCTTGGTTTTGAGAATCTCGCCCAGTGTTTGAGAGATTTGGACGTGAAAGGGTACCAGTCTTGTTGGGGATTGGGAACCCTTCGCGAGAATGTCCAAAGTTTCAGCGGGATTTCCAAAATGTTGAAAGGAACTCGAAACATGTCAACCTTGGTTTTGAGAATCTCTCCCGGAGTTTGAGAGATTTGGACGTGAAAGGGTACCAGTCTTGTCGGGGATTGGGAACCCTTCGCGAGAATGTCCAAAGTTTCAGCGGGATTTCCAAAAGGTTGAAAGGAACTCGAAACATGTCAACCTTGGTTTTGAGAATCTCTCCCGGAGTTTGAGAGATTTGGACGTGAAAGGGTACCAGTCTTGTCGGGGATTGGGAACCCTTCGCGAGAATGTCCAAAGTTTCAGCGGGATTTCCAAAATGTTGAAAGGAACTCGAAACATGTCAACCTTGGTTTTGAGAATCTCTCCCGGAGTTTGAGAGATTTGGACGTGAAAGGGTACCAGTCTTGTCGGGGATTGGGAACCCTTCGCGAGAATGTCCAAAGTTTCAGCGGGATTTCCAAAATGCTGAAAGGAACTCGAAACATGTCAACCTTGGTTTTGAGAATCTCTCCCGGAGTTTGAGAGATTTGGACGTGAAAGGGTACCAGTCTTGTCGGGGATTGGGAACCCTTCGCGAGAATGTCCAAAGTTTCAGCGGGATTTCCAAAATGTTGAAAGGAACTCGAAACATGTCAACCTTGGTTTTGAGAATCTCTCCCTAAGTTTGAGAGATTTGGACGTGAAAGGGTACCAGTCTTGTCGGGGATTGGGAACCCTTCGCGAGAATGTCCAAAGTTTCAGTGGGATTTCCAAAATGTTGAAAGGAACTCGAAACATGTCAACCGTGGTTTTGAGAATCTCTCCTGGAGTTTGAGAGATTTGGACGTGAAAGGGTACCAGTCTTGTCGGGGATTGGGAACCCTTCGCGAGAATGTCCAAAGTTTCAGCGGGATTTCCAAAATGTTGAAAGGAACTCGAAACATGTCAACCTTGGTTTTGAGAATCTCTCCCGGAGTTTGAGAGATTTGGATGTGAAAGAGTACCAATCTTGTCGGGGATTGGGAACCCTTCGCGACAATGTCCAAAGTTTCAGCGGGATTTCCAAAATGTTGAAAGGATCTCGAAACATGTCAACCTTGGTTTTGAGAATCTCTCCCGGAGTTTGAGAGATTTGGACGTGAAAGGGTACCAGTCTTGTCGGGGATTGGGAACCCTTCGCGAGAATGTCCAAAGTTTCAGCGGGATTTCCAAAATGTTGAAAGGAACTCGAAACATGTCAACCTTGGTTTTGAGAATCTCTCCCGGAGTTTGAGAGATTTGGACGTGAAAGGGTACCAGTCTTGTCGGGGATTGGGAACCCTTCGCGAGAATGTCCAAAGTTTCAGCGGGATTTCCAAAATGTTGAAAGGAACTCGAAACATGTCAACCTTGGTTTTGAGAATCTCTCCCGGAGTTTGAGAGATTTGGACGTGAAAGGGTACCAGTCTTGTCGGGGATTGGGAACCCTTCGCGAGAATGTCCAAAGTTTCAGCGGGATTTCCAAAATGTTGAAAGGATCTCGAAACATGTCAACCTTGGTTTTGAGAATCTCTCCCGGAGTTTGAGAGATTTGGACGTGAAAGGGTACCAGTCTTGTCGGGGATTGGGAACCCTTCGCGAGAATGTCCAAAGTTTCAGCGGGATTTCCAAAATGTTGAAAGGAACTCGAAACATGTCAACCGTGGTTTTGAGAATCTCTCCTGGAGTTTGAGAGATTTGGACGTGAAAGGGTACCAGTCTTGTCGGGGATTGGGAACCCTTCGCGAGAATGTCCAAAGTTTCAGCGGGATTTCCAAAATGTTGAAAGGAACTCGAAACATGTCAACCTTGGTTTTGAGAATCTCTCCCGGAGTTTGAGAGATTTGGACGTGAAAGAGTACCAATCTTGTCGGGGATTGGGAACCCTTCGCGAGAATGTCCAAAGTTTCAGCGGGATTTCCAAAATGTTGAAAGGAACTGGAAACATGTCAACCTTGGTTTTGAGAATCTCTCCCGGAGTTTGAGAGATTTGGACGTGAAAGGGTACCAGTCTTGTCGGGGATTGGGAACCCTTCGCGAGAATGTTCAAAGTTTCAGCGGGATTTCCAAAATGTTGAAAGGAACTCGAAACATGTCAACCTTGGTTTTGAGAATCTCTCCCGGAGTTTGAGAGATTTGGACGTGAAAGGGTACCAGTCTTGTCGGGGATTGGGAACCCTTCGCGAGAATGTCCAAAGTTTCAGCGGGATTTCCAAAATATTGAAAGGAACTCGAAATATGTCAACCTTGGTTTTGAGAATCTCTCCCGGAGTTCGAAAGATTTGGACGTGAAAGGGTACCAGTCTTGTCAGGGATTGGGAACCCTTCGCGAGAATGTCCAAAGTTTCAGCGGGATTTCCAAAATGTTGAAAGGAACTCGAAACATGTCAACCTTGGTTTTGAGAATCTCTCCCGGAGTTTGAGAGATTTGGACGTGAAAGGGTACCAGTCTTGTCGGGGATTGGGAACCCTTTGCGAGAATGTCCAAAGTTTCAGCGGGATTTCCAAAATGTTGAAAGGAACTCGAAACATGTCAACCTTGGTTTTGAGATTCTCTCCCGAAGTTTGAGAGATTTGGACGTGAAAGGGTACCAGTCTTGTCGGGGATTGGGAACCCTTCGCGAGAATGTCCAAAGTTTCAGCGGGATTTCCAAAATGTTGAAAGGAACTCGAAACATGTCAACCTTGGTTTTGAGAATCTCTCCCGGAGTTTGAGAGATTTGGACGTGAAAGGGTACCAGTCTCGTCGGGGATTGGGAACCCTTCGCGAGAATGTCCAAAGTTTCAGCGGGATTTCCAAAAGGTTGAAAGGAACTGGAAACATGTCAACCTTGGTTTTGAGAATCTCTCCCGGAGTTTGAGAGATTTGGACGTGAAAGGGTACCAGTCTTGTCGGGGATTGGGAACCCTTCGCCAGAATGTCCAAAGTTTCAGCGGGATTTCCAAAAGGTTGAAAGGAACTCGAAACATGTCAACCTTGGTTTTGAGAATCTCTCCCGGAGTTTGAGAGATTTGGACGTGAAAGGGTACCAGTCTTGTCGGGGATTGGGAACCCTTCGCCAGAATGTCCAAAGTTTCAGCGGGATTTCCGAAATGTTGAAAGGAACTCGAAACATGTCAACCTTGGTTTTGAGAATCTCTCCCGGAGTTTGAGAGATTTGGACGTGAAAGGGTACCAGTCTTGTCGGGGATTGGGAACCCTTCGCGAGAATGTCCAAGGTTTCAGCGGGATTTCCAAAATGTTGAAAGGATCTCGAAACATGTCAACCTTGGTTTTGAGAATCTCTCCCGGAGTTTGAGAGATTTGGACGTGAAAGTGTACCAATCTTGTCGGGGATTGGGAACCCTTCGAGAGAATGTCCAAAGTTTCAGCGGGATTTCCAAAATTTTGAAAGGATCTCGAAACATGTCAACCTTGGTTTTGAGAATCTCTCCCGGAGTTTGAGAGATTTGGACGTGAAAGGGTACCAGTCTTGTCGGGGATTGGGAACCCTTCGCAAGAATGTCCAAGGTTTCAGTGGGATTTCCAAAATGTTGAAAGGATCTCGAAACATGTCAACCTTGGTTTTGAGAATCTCTCCCGGAGTTTGAGAGATTTGGACGTGAAAGGGTACCAGTCTTGTCGGGGATTGGGAACCCTTCGCGAGAATGTCCAAAGTTTCAGCGGGATTTCCAAAAGGTTGAAAGGAACTCGAAACATGTCAACCTTGGTTTTGAGAATCTCTCCCGCAGTTTGAGAGATTTGGACGTGAAAGGGTACCAGTCTTGTCGGGGATTGGGAACCCTTCGCGAGAATGTCCAAAGTTTCAGCGGGATTTCCAAAATGTTGAAAGGAACTCGAAACATGTCAACCTTGGTTTTGAGAATCTCTCCCGGGGTTTGAGAGATTTGGACGTGAAAGGGTACCAGTCTTGTCGGGGATTGGGAACCCTTCGCGAGAATGTCCAAAGTTTCAGCGGGATTCCCAAAATGTTGAAAGGAACTCGAAACATGTCAACCGTGGTTTTGAGAATCTCTCCTGGAGTTTGAAAGATGTGGACGTGAAAGGGTACCAGTCTTGTCGGGGATTGGGAACCCTTCGCGAGAATGTCCAAAGTTTCAGCGGGATTTCCAAAATGTTGAAAGGAACTCGAAACATGTCAACCTTGGTTTTGAGAATCTCTCCCAGAGTTTGAGAGATTTGGACGTGAAAGGGTACCAGTCTCGTCGGGGATTGGGAACCCTTCGCGAGAATGTCCAAAGTTTCAGCGGGATTTCCAAAATGTTGAAAGGAACTCGAAACATGTCAACCTTGGTTTTGAGAATCTCTCCCGGAGTTTGAGAGATTTGGACGTGAAAGGGTACCAGTCTTGTCGGGGATTGGGAACCCTTCGCGAGAATGTCCAAGGTTTCAGCGGGATTTCCAAAATGTTGAAAGGAACTCGAAAAATGTCAACCTTGGTTTTGAGAATCTCTCCCGGAGTTTGAGAGATTTGGACGTGAAAGGGTACCAGTCTTGTCAGGGATTGGGAACCCTTTGCGAGAATGTCCAAAGTTTCAGCGGGATTTCCAAAAGGTTGAAAGGAACTCGAAACATGTCAACCTTGGTTTTGAGAATCTCTCCCGGAGTTTGAGAGATTTGGACGTGAAAGGGTACCAGTCTTGTCGGGGATTGGGAACCCTTCGCGAGAATGTCCAAGGTTTCAGAGGGACTTCCAAAATGTTGAAAGGATCTCGAAACATGTCAACCTTGGTTTTGAGAATCTCTCCCGGAGTTTGAGAGATTTGGACGTGAAAGTGTACCAATCTTGTCGGGGATTGGGAACCCTTCGCAAGAATGTCCAAAGTTTCAGCGGGATTTCCAAAATGTTGAAAGGATCTCGAAACATGTCAACCTTGGTTTTGAGAATCTCTCCCGGAGTTTGAGAGATTTGGACGTGAAAGGGTACCAGTCTTGTCGGGGATTGGGAACCCTTCGCGAGAATGTCCAAGGTTTCAGCCAGATTCCCAAAATGTTGAAAGGAACTCGAAACATGTCAACCGTGGTTTTGAGAATCTCTCCTGGAGTTTGAAAGATGTGGACGTGAAAGGGTACCAGTCTTGTCGGGGATTGGGAACCCTTCGTGAGAATGTCCAAAGTTTCAGCGGGATTTCCAAAATGTTGAAAGGAACTCGAAACATGTCAACCTTGGTTTTGAGAATCTCTCCCAGAGTTTGAGAGATTTGGACGTGAAAGGGTACCAGTCTCGTCGGGGATTGGGAACCCTTCGCGAGAATGTCCAAAGTTTCAGCGGGATTTCCAAAAGGTTGAAAGGAACTCGAAACATGTCAACCTTGGTTTTGAGAATCTCTCCCGGAGTTTGAGAGATTTGGACGTGAAAGGGTACCAGTCTTGTCGGGGATTGGGAACCCTTCGCCAGAATGTCCAAAGTTTCAGCGGGATTTTTGAAATGTTGAAAGGAACTCGAAACATGTCAACCTTGGTTTTGAGAATCTCTCCCGGAGTTTGAGAGATTTGGACGTGAAAGGGTACCAGTCTTGTCGGGGATTGGGAACCCTTCGCGAGAATGTCCAAAGTTTCAGCGGGATTTCCAAAATGTTGAAAGGAACTCGAAACATGTCAACCTTGGTTTTGAGAATCTCTCCCGGAGTTTGAGAGATTTGGACGTGAAAGGGTACCAGTCTTGTCGGGGATTGGGAACCCTTCGCGAGAATGTCCAAGGTTTCAGCGGGATTTCCAAAATGTTGAAAGGATCTCGAAACATGTCAACCTTGGTTTTGAGAATCTCTCCCGGAGTTTGAGAGATTTGGACGTGAAAGTGTACCAATCTTGTCGGGGATTGGGAACCCTTCGAGAGAATGTCCAAAGTTTCAGCGGGATTTCCAAAATGTTGAAGGATCTCGAAACATGTCAACCGTGGTTTTGAGAATCTCTCCCGGAGTTTGAGAGATTTGGACGTGAAAGAGTACCAGTCTTGTCGGGGATTGGGAACCCTTCGCAAGAATGTCCAAGGTTTCAGTGGGATTTCCAAAATGTTGAAAGGATCTCGAAACATGTCAACCTTGGTTTTGAGAATCTCTCCCGGAGTTTGAGAGATTTGGACGTGAAAGGGTACCAGTCTTGTCGGGGATTGGGAACCCTTCGCGAGAATGTCCAAAGTTTCAGCGGGATTTCCAAAAGGTTGAAAGGAACTCGAAACATGTCAACCTTGGTTTTGAGAATCTCTCCCGAAGTTTGAGAGATTTGGACGTGAAAGGGTACCAGTCTTGTCGGGGATTGGGAACCCTTCGCGAGAATGTCCAAAGTTTCAGCGGGATTTCCAAAATGTTGAAAGGAACTCGAAACATGTCAACCTTGGTTTTGAGAATCTCTCCCGGAGTTTGACAGATTTGGACGTGAAAGGGTACCAGTCTTGTCGGGGATTGGGAACCCTTCGCGAGAATGTCCAAAGTTTCAGCGGGATTTCCAAAAGGTTGAAAGGAACTCGAAACATGTCAACCTTGGTTTTGAGAATCTCTCCCGGAGTTTGAGAGATTTGGACGTGAAAGGGTACCAGTCTTGTCGGGGATTGGAAACCCTTCGCGAGAATGTCCAAAGTTTCAGCGGGATTTCCAAAATGTTGAAAGGAACTCGAAACATGTCAACCTTGGTTTTGAGAATCTCTCCCGGAGTTTGAGAGATTTGGACGTGAAAGGGTACCAGTCTTGTCGGGGATTGGGAACCCTTCGCGAGAATGTCCAAAGTTTCAGTGGGATTTCCAAAATGTTGAAAGGAACTCGAAACATGTCAACCGTGGTTTTGAGAATCTCTCCTGGAGTTTGAAAGATGTGGACGTGAAAGGGTACCAGTCTTGTCGGGGATTGGGAACCCTTCGCGAGAATGTCCAAAGTTTCAGCGGGATTTCCAAAATGTTGAAAGGAACTCGAAACATGTCAACCGTGGTTTTGAGAATCTCTCCTGGAGTTTGAAAGATGTGGACGTGAAAGGGTACCAGTCTTGTCGGGGATTGGGAACCCTTCGCGAGAATGTCCAAAGTTTCAGCGGGATTTCCAAAATGTTGAAAGGAACTCGAAACATGTCAACCTTGGTTTTGAGAATCTCTCCCGGAGTTTGAGAGATTTGGACGTGAAAGGGTACCAGTCTCGTCGGGGATTGGGAACCCTTCGCGAGAATGTCCAAAGTTTCAGCGGGATTTCCAAAATGTTGAAAGGAACTCGAAACATGTCAACCTTGGTTTTGAGAATCTCTCCCGGAGTTTGAGAGATTTGGACGTGAAAGGGTACCAGTCTTGTCGGGGATTGGGAACCCTTCGCGAGAATGTCCAAGTTTTCAGCGGGATTTCCAAAATGTTGAAAGGAACTCGAAAAATGTCAACCTTGGTTTTGAGAATCTCTCCCGGAGTTTGAGAGATTTGGACGTGAAAGGGTACCAGTCTTGTCAGGGATTGGGAACCCTTTGCGAGAATGTCCAAAGTTTCAGCGGGATTTCCAAAATGTTGAAAGGAACTCGAAACATGTCAACCTTGGTTTTGAGAATCTCTCCCGGAGTTTGAGAGATTTGGACGTGAAAGGGTACCAGTCTTGTCGGGGATTGGGAACCCTTCGCGAGAATGTCCAAGGTTTCAGAGGGACTTCCAAAATGTTGAAAGGAACTCGAAACATGTCAACCTTGGTTTTGAGAATCTCTCCCGGAGTTTGAGAGATTTGGACGTGAAAGGGTACCAGTCTAGTCGGGGATTGGGAACCCTTTGCGAGAATGTCCAAAGTTTCAGCGGGATTTCCAAAATGTTGAAAGGAACTCAAAACATGTCAACCTTGGTTTTGAGAATCTCTCCCGGAGTTTGAGAGATTTGGACGTGAAAGGGTACCAGTCTTGTCGGGGATTGGGAACCCTTCGCGAGAATGTCCAAGGTTTCAGCGGGATTTCCAAAATGTTGAAAGGATCTCGAAACATGTCAACCTTGGTTTTGAGAATCTCTCCCGGAGTTTGAGAGATTTGGACGTGAAAGTGTACCAATCTTGTCGGGGATTGGGAACCCTTCGCAAGAATGTCCAAAGTTTCAGCGGGATTTCCAAAATGTTGAAAGGATCTCGAAACATGTCAACCTTGGTTTTGAGAATCTCTCCCGGAGTTTGAGAGATTTGGACGTGAAAGGGTACCAGTCTTGTCGGGGATTGGGAACCCTTCGCGAGAATGTCCAAGGTTTCAGCGGGATTTCCAAAATGTTGAAAGGAACTCGAAACATGTCAACCTTGGTTTTGAGAATCTCTCCCGGAGTTTGAGAGATTTGGACGTGAAAGGGTACCAGTCTTGTCGGGGATTGGGAACCCTTCGCGAGAATGTCCAAAGTTTCAGCGGGATTTCCAAAATGTTGAAAGGAACTCGAAACATGTCAACCTTGGTTTTGAGAATCTCTCCCGGAGTTTGAGAGATTTGGACGTGAAAGGGTACCAGTCTTGTCGGGGATTGGAAACCCTTCGCGAGAATGTCCAAAGTTTCAGCGGGATTTCCAAAATGTTGAAAGGAACTCGAAACATGTCAACCTTGGTTTTGAGAATCTCTCCCGGAGTTTGAGAGATTTGGACGTGAAAGGGTACCAGTCTCGTCGGGGATTGGGAACCCTTCGCGAGAATGTCCAAAGTTTCAGCGGGATTTCCAAAAGGTTGAAAGGAACTCGAAACATGTCAACCTTGGTTTTGAGAATCTCTCCCGGAGTTTGAGAGATTTGGACGTGAAAGGGTACCAGTCTCGTCGGGGATTGGGAACCCTTCGCGAGAATGTCCAAAGTTTCAGCGGGATTTCCAAAAGGTTGAAAGGAACTCGAAATATGTCAACCTTGGTTTTGAGAATCTCTCCCGGAGTTTGAAAGATTTGGACGTGAAAGGGTACCAGTCTTGTCAGGGATTGGGAACCCTTCGCGAGAATGTCCAAAGTTTCAGCGGGATTTCCAAAATGTTGAAAGGAACTCGAAACATGTCAACCTTGGTTTTGAGAATCTCTCCCGGAGTTTGAGAGATTTGGACGTGAAAGGGTACCAGTCTTGTCGGGGATTGGAAACCCTTCGCGAGAATGTCCAAAGTTTCAGCGGGATTTCCAAAATGTTGAAAGGAACTCGAAACATGTCAACCTTGGTTTTGAGATTCTCTCCCGAAGTTTGAGAGATTTGGACGTGAAAGGGTACCAGTCTTGTCGGGGATTGGGAACCCTTCGCGAGAATGTCCAAAGTTTCAGCGGGATTTCCAAAATGTTGAAAGGAACTCGAAACATGTCAACCTTGGTTTTGAGAATCTCTCCCGGAGTTTGAGAGATTTGGACGTGAAAGGGTACCAGTCTCGTCGGGGATTGGGAACCCTTCGCGAGAATGTCCAAAGTTTCAGCGGGATTTCCAAAAGGTTGAAAGGAACTCGAAACATGTCAACCTTGGTTTTGAGAATCTCTCCCGGAGTTTGAGAGATTTGGACGTGAAAGGGTACCAATCTTGTCGGGGATTGGGAACCCTTCGAGAGAATGTCCAAAGTTTCAGCGGGATTTCCAAAATGTTGAAAGGATCTCGAAACATGTCAACCGTGGTTTTGAGAATCTCTCCCGGAGTTTGAGAGATTTGGACGTGAAAGGGTACCAGTCTTGTCGGGGATTGGGAACCCTTCGCAAGAATGTCCAAGGTTTCAGTGGGATTTCCAAAATGTTGAAAGGATCTCGAAACATGTCAACCTTGGTTTTGAGAATCTCTCCCGGAGTTTGAGAGATTTGGACGTGAAAGGGTACCAGTCTTGTCGGGGATTGGGAACCCTTCGCGAGAATGTCCAAAGTTTCAGCGGGATTTCCAAAAGGTTGAAAGGAACTCGAAACATGTCAACCTTGGTTTTGAGAATCTCTCCCGAAGTTTGAGAGATTTGGACGTGAAAGGGTACCAGTCTTGTCGGGGATTGGGAACCCTTCGCGAGAATGTCCAAAGTTTCAGCGGGATTTCCAAAATGTTGAAAGGAACTCGAAACATGTCAACCTTGGTTTTGAGAATCTCTCCCGGAGTTTGAGAGATTTGGACGTGAAAGGGTACCAGTCTTGTCGGGGATTGGGAACCCTTCGCGAGAATGTCCAAAGTTTCAGCGGGATTTCCAAAAGGTTGAAAGGAACTCGAAACATGTCAACCTTGGTTTTGAGAATCTCTCCCGGAGTTTGAGAGATTTGGACGTGAAAGGGTACCAGTCTTGTCGGGGATTGGGAACCCTTCGCGAGAATGTCCAAAGTTTCAGCGGGATTTCCAAAATGTTGAAAGGAACTCGAAACATGTCAACCTTGGTTTTGAGAATCTCTCCCGGAGTTTGAGAGATTTGGACGTGAAAGGGTACCAGTCTTGTCGGGGATTGGGAACCCTTCGCGAGAATGTCCAAAGTTTCAGTGGGATTTCCAAAATGTTGAAAGGAACTCGAAACATGTCAACCGTGGTTTTGAGAATCTCTCCTGGAGTTTGAAAGATGTGGACGTGAAAGGGTACCAGTCTTGTCGGGGATTGGGAACCCTTCGCGAGAATGTCCAAAGTTTCAGCGGGATTTCCAAAATGTTGAAAGGAACTCGAAACATGTCAACCGTGGTTTTGAGAATCTCTCCTGGAGTTTGAAAGATGTGGACGTGAAAGGGTACCAGTCTTGTCGGGGATTGGGAACCCTTCGCGAGAATGTCCAAAGTTTCAGCGGGATTTCCAAAATGTTGAAAGGAACTCGAAACATGTCAACCTTGGTTTTGAGAATCTCTCCCGGAGTTTGAGAGATTTGGACGTGAAAGGGTACCAGTCTTGTCGGGGATTGGGAACCCTTCGCGAGAATGTCCAAAGTTTCAGCGGGATTTCCAAAATGTTGAAAGGAACTCGAAACATGTCAACCTTGGTTTTGAGAATCTCTCCCGGAGTTTGAGAGATTTGGACGTGAAAGGGTACCAGTCTTGTCGGGGATTGGGAACCCTTCGCGAGAATGTCCAAAGTTTCAGCGGGATTTCCAAAATGTTGAAAGGAACTCGAAAAATGTCAACCTTGGTTTTGAGAATCTCTCCCGGAGTTTGAGAGATTTGGACGTGAAAGGGTACCAGTCTTGTCAGGGATTGGGAACCCTTTGCGAGAATGTCCAAAGTTTCAGCGGGATTTCCAAAATGTTGAAAGGAACTCGAAACATGTCAACCTTGGTTTTGAGAATCTCTCCCGGAGTTTGAGAGATTTGGACGTGAAAGGGTACCAGTCTTGTCGGGGATTGGGAACCCTTCGCGAGAATGTCCAAGGTTTCAGAGGGACTTCCAAAATGTTGAAAGGAACTCGAAACATGTCAACCTTGGTTTTGAGAATCTCTCCCGGAGTTTGAGAGATTTGGACGTGAAAGGGTACCAGTCTAGTCGGGGATTGGGAACCCTTTGCGAGAATGTCCAAAGTTTCAGCGGGATTTCCAAAATGTTGAAAGGAACTCAAAACATGTCAACCTTGGTTTTGAGAATCTCTCCCGGAGTTTGAGAGATTTGGACGTGAAAGGGTACCAGTCTTGTCGGGGATTGGGAACCCTTCGCGAGAATGTCCAAGGTTTCAGCGGGATTTCCAAAATGTTGAAAGGATCTCGAAACATGTCAACCTTGGTTTTGAGAATCTCTCCCGGAGTTTGAGAGATTTGGACGTGAAAGTGTACCAATCTTGTCGGGGATTGGGAACCCTTCGCGAGAATGTCCAAGGTTTCAGCGGGATTTCCAAAATGTTGAAAGGAACTCGAAACATGTCAACCTTGGTTTTGAGAATCTCTCCCGGAGTTTGAGAGATTTGGACGTGAAAGGGTACCAGTCTTGTCGGGGATTGGGAACCCTTCGCGAGAATGTCCAAAGTTTCAGGGGGATTTCCAAAATGTTGAAAGGAACTCGAAACATGTCAACCTTGGTTTTGAGAATCTCTCCCGAAGTTTGAGAGATTTGGACGTGAAAGGGTACCAGTCCTGTCGGGGATTGGGAACCCTTCGCGAGAATGTCCAAAGTTTCAGCGGGATTTCCAAAATGTTGAAAGGAACTCGAAACATGTCAACCTTGGTTTTGAGAATCTCTCCCGGAGTTTGAGAGATTTGGACGTGAAAGGGTACCAGTCTCGTCGGGGATTGGGAACCCTTCGCGAGAATGTCCAAAGTTTCAGCGGGATTTCCAAAAGGTTGAAAGGAACTCGAAACATGTCAACCTTGGTTTTGAGAATCTCTCCCGGAGTTTGAGAGATTTGGACGTGAAAGGGTACCAGTCTCGTCGGGGATTGGGAACCCTTCGCGAGAATGTCCAAAGTTTCAGCGGGATTTCCAAAAGGTTGAAAGGAACTCGAAACATGTCAACCTTGGTTTTGAGAATCTCTCCCGGAGTTTGAGAGATTTGGACGTGAAAGGGTACCAGTCTTGTCGGGGATTGGGAACCCTTCGCGAGAATGTCCAAAGTTTCAGCGGGATTTCCAAAATGTTGAAAGGAACTCGAAACATGTCAACCTTGGTTTTGAGAATCTCTCCCGGAGTTTGAGAGATTTGGACGTGAAAGGGTACCAGTCTTGTCGGGGATTGGGAACCCTTCGCGAGAATGTCCAAAGTTTCAGCGGGATTTCCAAAAGGTTGAAAGGAACTCGAAACATGTCAACCTTGGTTTTGAGAATCTCTCCCGGAGTTTGAGAGATTTGGACGTGAAAGGGTACCAGTCTCGTCGGGGATTGGGAACCCTTCGCGAGAATGTCCAAAGTTTCAGCGGGATTTCCAAAATGTTGAAAGGAACTCAAAACATGTCAACCTTGGTTTTGAGAATCTCTCCCGGAGTTTGAGAGATTTGGACGTGAAAGGGTACCAGTCTTGTCGGGGATTGGGAACCCTTCGCGAAAATGTCCAAAGTTTCAGCGGGATTTCCAAAATGTTGAAAGGAACTCGAAACATGTCAACCTTGGTTTTGAGAATCTCTCCCGGAGTTTGACAGATTTGGACGTGAAAGGGTACCAGTCTTGTCGGGGATTGGGAACCCTTCGCGAGAATGTCCAAGGTTTCAGAGGGACTTCCAAAATGTTGAAAGGAACTCGAAACATGTCAACCTTGGTTTTGAGAATCTCTCCCGGAGTTTGAGAGATTTGGACGTGAAAGGGTACCAGTCTAGTCGGGGATTGGGAACCCTTTTGCGAGAATGTCCAAAGTTTCAGCGGGATTTCCAAAATGTTGAAAGGAACTCAAAACATGTCAACCTTGGTTTTGAGAATCTCTCCCGGAGTTTGAGAGATTTGGACGTGAAAGGGTACCAGTCTTGTCGGGGATTGGGAACCCTTCGCGAGAATGTCCAAAGTTTCAGCGGGATTTCCAAAATGTTGAAAGGAACTCGAAACATGTCAACCGTGGTTTTGAGAATCTCTCCCGGAGTTTGAGAGATTTGGACGTGAAAGGGTACCAGACTTGTCAGAGATTGGGAACCCTTCGCGAGTATGTCCAAAATTCAGCGGGATTTCCAAAATGTTGAAAGGAACTCGAAACATGTCAACCTTGGTTTTGAGAATCTCTCCCGGAGTTTGAGAGATTTGGACGTGAAAGGGTACCAGTCTTGTCGGGGATTGGGAACCCTTCGCGAGAATGTCCAAAGTTTCAGCGGGATTTCCAAAATATTGAAAGGAACTCGAAATATGTCAACCTTGGTTTTGAGAATCTCTCCCGGAGTTTGAAAGATTTGGACGTGAAAGGGTACCAGTCTTGTCAGGGATTGGGAACCCTTCGCGAGAATGTCCAAAGTTTCAGCGGGATTTCCAAAATGTTGAAAGGAACTCGAAACATGTCAACCTTGGTTTTGAGAATCTCTCCCGGAGTTTGAGAGATTTGGACGTGAAAGGGTACCAGTCTTGTCGGGGATTGGAAACCCTTCGCGAGAATGTCCAAAGTTTCAGCGGGATTTCCAAAATGTTGAAAGGAACTCGAAACATGTCAACCTTGGTTTTGAGATTCTCTCCCGAAGTTTGAGAGATTTGGACGTGAAAGGGTACCAGTCTTGTCGGGGATTGGGAACCCTTCGCGAGAATGTCCAAAGTTTCAGCGGGATTTCCAAAATGTTGAAAGGAACTCGAAACATGTCAACCTTGGTTTTGAGAATCTCTCCCGGAGTTTGAGAGATTTGGACGTGAAAGGGTACCAGTCTCGTCGGGGATTGGGAACCCTTCGCGAGAATGTCCAAAGTTTCAGCGGGATTTCCAAAAGGTTGAAAGGAACTCGAAACATGTCAACCTTGGTTTTGAGAATCTCTCCCGGAGTTTGAGAGATTTGGACGTGAAAGGGTACCAGTCTTGTCGGGGATTGGGAACCCTTCGCCAGAATGTCCAAAGTTTCAGCGGGATTTCCAAAAGGTTGAAAGGAACTCGAAACATGTCAACCTTGGTTTTGAGAATCTCTCCCGGAGTTTGAGAGATTTGGACGTGAAAGGGTACCAGTCTTGTCGGGGATTGGGAACCCTTCGCCAGAATGTCCAAAGTTTCAGCGGGATTTTTGAAATGTTGAAAGGAACTCGAAACATGTCAACCTTGGTTTTGAGAATCTCTCCCGGAGTTTGAGAGATTTGGACGTGAAAGGGTACCAGTCTTGTCGGGGATTGGGAACCCTTCGCCAGAATGTCCAAAGTTTCAGCGGGATTTCCAAAATGTTGAAAGGAACTCGAAACATGTCAACCTTGGTTTTGAGAATCTCTCCCGGAGTTTGAGAGATTTGGACGTGAAAGGGTACCAGTCTTGTCGGGGATTGGGAACCCTTCGCGAGAATGTCCAAGGTTTCAGCGGGATTTCCAAAATGTTGAAAGGATCTCGAAACATGTCAACCTTGGTTTTGAGAATCTCTCCCGGAGTTTGAGAGATTTGGACGTGAAAGTGTACCAATCTTGTCGGGGATTGGGAACCCTTCGAGAGAATGTCCAAAGTTTCAGCGGGATTTCCAAAATGTTGAAAGGATCTCGAAACATGTCAACCGTGGTTTTGAGAATCTCTCCCGGAGTTTGAGAGATTTGGACGTGAAAGGGTACCAGTCTTGTCGGGGATTGGGAACCCTTCGCAAGAATGTCCAAGGTTTCAGTGGGATTTCCAAAATGTTGAAAGGATCTCGAAACATGTCAACCTTGGTTTTGAGAATCTCTCCCGGAGTTTGAGAGATTTGGACGTGAAAGGGTACCAGTCTTGTCGGGGATTGGGAACCCTTCGCGAGAATGTCCAAAGTTTCAGCGGGATTTCCAAAAGGTTGAAAGGAACTCGAAACATGTCAACCTTGGTTTTGAGAATCTCTCCCGAAGTTTGAGAGATTTGGACGTGAAAGGGTACCAGTCTTGTCGGGGATTGGGAACCCTTCGCGAGAATGTCCAAAGTTTCAGCGGGATTTCCAAAATGTTGAAAGGAACTCGAAACATGTCAACCTTGGTTTTGAGAATCTCTCCCGGAGTTTGAGAGATTTGGACGTGAAAGGGTACCAGTCTTGTCGGGGATTGGGAACCCTTCGCGAGAATGTCCAAAGTTTCAGCGGGATTTCCAAAAGGTTGAAAGGAACTCGAAACATGTCAACCTTGGTTTTGAGAATCTCTCCCGGAGTTTGAGAGATTTGGACGTGAAAGGGTACCAGTCTTGTCGGGGATTGGAAACCCTTCGCGAGAATGTCCAAAGTTTCAGCGGGATTTCCAAAATGTTGAAAGGAACTCGAAACATGTCAACCTTGGTTTTGAGAATCTCTCCCGGAGTTTGAGAGATTTGGACGTGAAAGGGTACCAGTCTTGTCGGGGATTGGGAACCCTTCGCGAGAATGTCCAAAGTTTCAGTGGGATTTCCAAAATGTTGAAAGGAACTCGAAACATGTCAACCGTGGTTTTGAGAATCTCTCCTGGAGTTTGAAAGATGTGGACGTGAAAGGGTACCAGTCTTGTCGGGGATTGGGAACCCTTCGCGAGAATGTCCAAAGTTTCAGCGGGATTTCCAAAATGTTGAAAGGAACTCGAAACATGTCAACCGTGGTTTTGAGAATCTCTCCTGGAGTTTGAAAGATGTGGACGTGAAAGGGTACCAGTCTTGTCGGGGATTGGGAACCCTTCGCGAGAATGTCCAAAGTTTCAGCGGGATTTCCAAAATGTTGAAAGGAACTCGAAACATGTCAACCTTGGTTTTGAGAATCTCTCCCGGAGTTTGAGAGATTTGGACGTGAAAGGGTACCAGACTTGTCAGAGATTGGGAACCCTTCGCGAGTATGTCCAAAATTCAGCGGGATTTCCAAAAGGTTGAAAGGAACTCGAAACATGTCAACCTTGGTTTTGAGAATCTCTCCCGGAGTTTGAGAGATTTGGACGTGAAAGGGTACCAGTCTTGTCGGGGATTGGGAACCCTTCGCGAGAATGTCCAAAGTTTCAGCGGGATTTCCAAAATGTTGAAAGGAACTCGAAACATGTCAACCTTGGTTTTGAGAATCTCTCCCGGAGTTTGAGAGATTTGGACGTGAAAGGGTACCAGTCTTGTCGGGGATTGGAAACCCTTCGCGAGAATGTCCAAAGTTTCAGCAGGATTTCCAAAATGTTGAAAGGAACTCGAAACATGTCAACCTTGGTTTTGAGAATCTCTCCCGGAGTTTGAGAGATTTGGACGTGAAAGGGTACCAGTCTTGTCGGGGATTGGAAACCCTTCGCGAGAATGTCCAAAGTTTCAGCGGGATTTCCAAAATGTTGAAAGGAACTCGAAACATGTCAACCTTGGTTTTGAGAATCTCTCCCGGAGTTTGAGAGATTTGGACGTGAAAGTGTACCAGTCTTGTCGGGGATTGGAAACCCTTCGCGAGAATGTCCAAAGTTTCAGCGGGATTTCCAAAATGTTGAAAGGAACTCGAAACATGTCAACCTTGGTTTTGAGAATCTCTCCCGGAGTTTGAGAGATCTGGACGTGAAAGGGTACCAGTCTTGTCGGGGATTGGGAACCCTTCGCGAGAATGTCCAAAGTTTCAGCGGGATTTCCAAAAGGTTGAAAGGAACTCGAAACATGTCAACCTCTGTTTTGAGAATCTCTCCCGGAGTTTGAGAGATTTGGACGTGAAAGGGTACCAATCTTGTCGGGGATTGGGAACCCTTTGCGAGAATGTCCAAAGTTTCAGTGGGATTTCCAAAATGTTGAAAGGAACTCGAAACATGTCAACCTTGGTTTTGAGAATCTCTCCCGGAGTTTGAGAGATTTGGACGTGAAAGGGTACCAGTCTTGTCGGGGATTGGGAACCCTTCGCGAGAATGTCCAAAGTTTCAGCGGGATTTCCAAAATGTTGAAAGGAACTCGAAACATGTCAACCTTGGTTTTGAGAATCTCTCCTGGAGTTTGATAGATTTGGACGTGAAAGGGAACCAATCTTGTCGGGGATTGTGAACCCTTCGCGAGAATGTCCAAGGTTTCAGCGGGATTTCCAAAATGTTGAAAGGAACTCGAAACATGTCAACCTTGGTTTTGAGAATCTCTCCCGGAGTTTGAGAGATTTGGACGTGAAAGGGTACCAGTCTTGTCGGGGATTGGGAACCCTTCGCGAGAATGTCCAAAGTTTCAGCGGGATTTCCAAAATGTTGAAAGGAACTCGAAACATGTCAACCTTGGTTTTGAGAATCTCTCCCGGAGTTTGAGAGATTTGGACGTGAAAGGGTACCAGTCCTGTCGGGGATTGGGAACCCTTCGCGAGAATGTCCAAAGTTTCAGCGGGATTTCCAAAATGTTGAAAGGAACTCGAAACATGTCAACCTTGGTTTTGAGAATCTCTCCCGGAGTTTGAGAGATTTGGACGTGAAAGGGTACCAGTCTTGTCGGGGATTGGGAACCCTTCGCGAGAATGTCCAAAGTTTCAGCGGGATTTCCAAAAGGTTGAAAGGAACTCGAAACATGTCAAACTTGGTTTTGAGAATCTCTCCCGGAGTTTGAGAGATTTGGACGTGAAAGGGTACCAGTCTTGTCGGGGATTGGGAACCCTTCGCGAGAATGTCCAAGGTTTCAGAGGGACTTCCAAAATGTTGAAAGGAACTCGAAACATGTCAACCTTGGTTTTGAGAATCTCTCCCGGAGTTTGAGAGATTTGGACGTGAAAGGGTACCAGTCTAGTCGGGGATTGGGAACCCTTTGCGAGAATGTCCAAAGTTTCAGCGGGATTTCCAAAATGTTGAAAGGAACTCGAAACATGTCAACCTTGGTTTTGAGAATCTCTCCCGGAGTTTGAGAGATTTGGACGTGAAAGGGTACCAGTCTTGTCGGGGATTGGGAACCCTTCGCGAGAATGTCCAAGGTTTCAGCGGGATTTCCAAAATGTTGAAAGGAACTCGAAACATGTCAACCTTGGTTTTGAGAATCTCTCCCGGAGTTTGAGAGATTTGGACGTGAAAGGGTACCAGTCTTGTCGGGGATTGGAAAGCCTTCGCGAGAATGTCCAAAGTTTCAGCAGGATTTCCAAAATGTTGAAAGGAACTCGAAACATGTCAACCTTGGTTTTGAGAATCTCTCCCGGAGTTTGAGAGATTTGGACGTGAAAGGGTACCAGACTTGTCAGAGATTGGGAACCCTTCGCGAGTATGTCCAAAATTCAGCGGGATTTCCAAAATGTTGAAAGGAACTCGAAACATGTCAACCTTGGTTTTGAGAATCTCTCCTGGAGTTTGAGAGATTTGGACGTGAAAGGGTACCAGTCTTGTCGGGGATTGGGAACCCTTCGCGAGAATGTCCAAAGTTTCAGCGGGATTTCCAAAATGTTGAAAGGAACTCGAAACATGTCAACCTTGGTTTTGAGAATCTCTCCCGGAGTTTGAGAGATTTGGACGTGAAAGTGTACCAGTCTTGTCGGGGATTGGAAACCCTTCGCGAGAATGTCCAAAGTTTCAGCGGGATTTCCAAAATGTTGAAAGGAACTCGAAACATGTCAACCTTGGTTTTGAGAATCTCTCCCGGAGTTTAAGAGATTTGGACGTGAAAGGGTACCAGTCTTGTCGGGGATTGGAAACCCTTCGCGAGAATGTCCAAAGTTTCAGCGGGATTTCCAAAATGTTGAAAGGAACTCGAAACATGTCAACCTTGGTTTTGAGAATCTCTCCCGGAGTTTGAGAGATTTGGACGTGAAAGGGTACCAGTCTTGTCGGGGATTGGGAACCCTTCGCGAGAATGTCCAAAGTTTCAGCAGGATTTCCAAAATGTTGAAAGGAACTCGAAACATGTCAACCTTGGTTTTGAGAATCTCTCCCGGAGTTTGAGAGATCTGGACGTGAAAGGGTACCAGTCTTGTCGGGGATTGGGAACCCTTCGCGAGAATGTCCAAAGTTTCAGCGGGATTTCCAAAAGGTTGAAAGGAACTCGAAACATGTCAACCTTGGTTTTGAGAATCTCTCCCGGAGTTTGAGAGATTTGGACGTGAAAGGGTACCAATCTTGTCGGGGATTGGGAACCCTTTGCGAGAATGTCCAAAGTTTCAGTGGGATTTCCAAAATGTTGAAAGGAACTCGAAACATGTCAACCTTGGTTTTGAGAATCTCTCCCGGAGTTTGAGAGATTTGGACGTGAAAGTGTACCAGTCTTGTCGGGGATTGGGAACCCTTCGCGAGAATGTCCAAAGTTTCAGCGGGATTTCCAAAATGTTGAAAGGAACTCGAAACATGTCAACCGTGGTTTTGAGAATCTCTCCCGGAGTTTGATAGATTTGGACGTGAAAGGGAACCAATCTTGTCGGGGATTGGGAACCCTTCGCGAGAATGTCCAAAGTTTCAGCGGGATTTCCAAAATGTTGAAAGGAACTCGAAACATGTCAACCTTGGTTTTGAGAATCTCTCCCGGAGTTTGAGAGATTTGGACGTGAAAGGGTACCAGTCTTGTCGGGGATTGGGAACCCTTCGCGAGAATGTCCAAAGTTTCAGCGGGATTTCCAAAATGTTGAAAGGAACTCGAAACATGTCAAACTTCGTTTTGAGAATCTCTCCCGGAGTTTGAGAGATTTGGACGTGAAAGTGTACCAATCTTGTCCCACCCATCCCCTCTTCTGGCCCCGCCCCCTTTTCCCCTCTTTGGTTCCACCCCCTTTTGACCCCTCCCCTCTCCTGGCCACGCCCCCTGAAATGACCCAACCCCCTCACTTGACCCCACCCCTCCATGACCCTGCCCACTTTTCTGGCCCCGCCTCCTTTTCTGGTCCCACCCCTCCCTGCCCCCTCCCCCTTTTGGCCCTTCCCCCTCACTTGTCCCCATCCCCCCACTTGACCCCTCCCCTTTTCTGGCCCCGCCCCCTGCCACAATTGGTTGTGGGTGTCACACCCCCCAATGGTGTCACAACCCCCACACATGGGTGGACATTATTGCCCCCCCCCCCCCCCCCCCAAAACTTATGGGGCACTTATGGGGCTCTATGGGGCACCTAAGGGGATCTATGGGGCACTTATGGGGCACTTATGGGGAACTTGTGTGTCGCTATGGCGCACTTGGAGTCACAAGCAGGCAGTTACGGGGCACTTATGGGGCTCTATGGTTCACTTATAGGGCTCTATGGGGCACTTATGGGGCTCTATGGGGGACTCTAGGGGATCTATGGGGCATTTATGCAGCATCTATGTGGAACTTGTGGGTTGCTATGGGGCGCTTGGGGGTCACATGCAGGCAGTTATGGGTCACTTATGGGGCTCTATGGGTCACTTATGGGTCTCTATTGGGCACCTATGGGGAAATTGTGGGTTGTCATTGGGCACTTGGGGGTCACTAACAGGCACTTATGGTGCTCCATGAGTCACTTATGGATCTCTATGGATCACTTGTGGACCACTATCGGGCACTGGGGAGATGCTGTGGGTCACTTATGGGGCTCCATGAGTCACATATGGGGCACTATGGGTCACTTACGGGGCTCTATGGGTCACTTATGGGGCACTAATGGGGAACTATACGGCACTTCTGGGGCTCCGTGACTCACTTGTGGGGCTCTATGGGGCACCAGGGAGATGCTACAGCGCACTTGTGGGTCTCTATGGGTCACTTATGAGGCTCTATGAGTCACTTATGGGGCTCTATGGGTCACTTATGGGGCACTAATGGGGAACTATAGGTCACTTATGGGGCTCCGTGAGTCACTTGTGGGGCTCTATGGGGCACTTATGGGGCACTATCAGCGAACTTGTGGGTAAAGCAACCCACAAGTTCCCCATTAGTTCCCCATAAATGCCACAACAGTGACCCATAGATCCCCTTAAGTGCCCCATAGAGCCCCATAAGTGCTTCATAGATCCCCTTAAGTGCCCCATAGAGCCCCATAAGTGCCCCATAAGTGCCTGTTAGTGATCCCCAAGTGCCCCATAGTGACACACAAGTTCCCCATAAGTGCCCCATAACTGCCTGTTAGTGACCCCCAAGTGCTCCATAGTGACCCACAAGTTCCCCATAAGTGCCCCATATGTTCCCCATGAATGCCCCATAAGTGCCCCATAACTGCCTGTTAGTGACCCCCAAGTGCCCCATAGTGACCTACAAGTTCCCCATAAGTGCCTGTTAGTGACCCACAAGTGCCGCATAGTGACCCACAAGTTCCCCATAGTGACCCACAAGTTCCCAATAAGTGCCCCATAACTGCCTGTTAGTGACCCCCAAGTGCTCCATAGTGACCCACAAGTTCCCCATAAGTGCCCCATATGTTCCCCATAAATGCCCCATAAGTTCCCCATAACTGCCTGTTAGTGACCCCCAAGTGCCCCATAGTGACCCATAGGTTCCCCATAAGTGCCCCATAACTGCCTGTTAGTGACCCCCAAGTGCCGCATAGTGACCCACAAGTTCCCCATAAGTGTCCCATATGTTCCCCATAAGTGCCCCATAAGTGCCCAATAACTGCCTGTTAGTGACCTCCAGTGCCCCATAGTGACCCACAGGTTCCCCATAAGTGCCCCATAACTGCCTGTTAGTGACCCCCAAGAACCCTACAGTGACCCACAAGTTCCCCATAAGTTCCCCATAAGTGCCTGTTAGTGACCCCACAACTGCCTTATAATGACCCACAAGTGCCCTATAGTGACCCACAAGTTCCCCATAAGTGCCCCATAAGTGCCCCATAACTGCCTGTTAGTGACCCCCAAGTGCCCCATAGTGACACACAAGTTCCCCATAAGTGCCCCATGAGTGCCTGTTAGTGATGCCCAAGTGCCCCATAGCGACCCACAAGTTCCCCATAAGTGCCCCATAAGTGCCCCATAACTGCCTGTTAGTGACCCCCAAGTGATCCATAGTGACCCACATGTTCTCCATAAGTACCCCATATATTCCCAATAAGCGACCCATAACTGGCCCAAAAGTACCTGTTAGTGACCCTCGAGTGCCCCATAGTGACCCAAAAGTTACCATAAGCGCCCCAGAAGTGCCCCATAACTGCCTGTTAGTGACCCCCAAGTGCCCCATAGCGACCCAGAAGTTCCCCATAAGTGCCCCATAACTGCCTGTTAGTGACCCCCAAGTGCCACATACTGACCCCAAAGTGCCCCAGAGTGACCCACAAGTTCTCCATAAGTGCACCATAACTTCATGTTAGTGACCCCTAAGTGCCCCATAGTGACCCAGAAATTCCCCATAAGTGCCCCATAAGTGCCCCAAACTGCCCCTTAAAAATTTTCCAATTTTCGTCCCAATTCTTCCCATTCCCATTGAAACTTTTCAAATCCCTCTCAAAACTGTTGAAATTCTGTTGAAGCTTTTAAAATTCTCTCTAGAATTTTCAAAATCCATGTCCACATGTTTACAATTTCACGTCAAAAAATGCTAAAATTCCAGTTGAAATTTTTTCAAAGTCCCTTAAAAATTTTCCAATTTTTGTCCCAATTCTTCCCATTCCCCTTGAAACTTTTCAAATCCCTCTCAAAAGTGTTGAAATTCTGTTGAAGCTTTTAAAATTCTCTCTAGAATTTTCAAAATCCATGTCCACATGTTTACAATTTCACATAAAAAAATGGCTAAAATTCCAGTTGAAATTTTTTCAAAGTCCCTTCAAAATTTTCCAATTTTTGTCCCAATTCTTCCCATTCCCCTTGAAACTTTTCAAATCCCTCTCAAAATTGTTGAAATTCTGTTGAAGCTTTTAAAATTCTCTCTAGAATTTTCAAAATCCATGTCCACATGTTTACAATTTCACGTCAAAAAATGGCTAAAATTCCAGTTGAAATTTTTTCAAAGTCCCTTCAAAATTTTCCAATTTTTGTCCCAATTCTTCCCATTCCCATTGAAACTTTTCAAATCCCTCTCAAAATTATAGAAATTCTGTTGAAGCTTTTAACATTCTCTCTAGAATTTTCAAAATCCATGTCCACATGTTTACAATTTCACGTCAAAAAATTGCTAAAATTCCAGTTGAAATTTTTTCAAAGTCCCTTAAAAATTTTCCAATTTTTGTCCCAGTTCTTCCCATTCCCATTGAAACTTTTCAAATCCCTCTCAAAATTATAGAAATTCTGTTGAAGCTTTTAAAATTCTCTCTAGAATTTTCAAAATCCATGTCCACATGTTTACAATTTCACGTCAAAAAATGGCTAAAATTCCAGTTGCAATTTTTTCAAAGTCCCTTAAAAATTTTCCAGTTTTTGTCCCAATTCTTCCGATTCCCATTGAAACTTTTCAAATCCCTCTCAAAATTGTTGAAATTCTGTTGAAGCTTTTAAAATTCTCTCTAGAATTTTCAAAATCCATGTCCACATGTTTACAATTTCACGTCAAAAAAATGCTAAAATTCCAGTTGAAAATTTTCAAAGTCCCTTAAAAATTTTCCAATTTTTGTCCCAATTCTTCCCATTCCCATTGAAACTTTTCAAATCCCTCTCAAAATTGTTGAAATTCTGTTGAAGCTTTTAAAATTCTCTCTAGAATTTTCAAAATCCATGGCCACATGTTTACAAGTTCACGTCAAAAAATGGCTAAAATTCCAGTTGAAATTTTTTCAAAGTCCCTTCAAAATTTTCCAATTTTTGTCCCAATTCTTCCCATTCCCATGGAAACTTTTCAAATCCCTCTCAAAATTGTTGAAATTCTGTTGAAGCTTTTAAAATTCTCTCTAGAATTTTCAAAATCCATGTCCACATGTTTACAATTTCACGTCAAAAAATTGCTAAAATTCCAGTTGAAATTTTTTCAAAGTCCCTTAAAAATTTTCCAATTTTTGTCCCAATTCTTCCCATTCCCATTGAAACTTTTCAAATCCCTCTCAAAATTGTTGAAATTCTCTTGAAGCTTTTAAAATTCTCTCTAGAATTTTCAAAATCCATGGCCACATGTTTACAATTTCACATAAAAAAATTGCTAAAATTCCAGTTGACATTTTTTCAAAGTCCCTTAAAAATTTTCCAATGTTTGTCCCAATTCTTCCCATTCCCCTTGAAACTTTTCAAATCCCTCTCATAATTGTTGAAATTCTGTTGAAGCTTTTAAAATTCTCTCTAGAATTTTCAAAATCCTTGTCCACATGTTTACAATTTCACGTCAAAAAAATGCTAAAATTCCAGTTGAAATTTTTTCAAAGTCCCTTAAAAATTTTCCAATTTTTGTCCCAATTCTTCCCATTCCCATTGAAACTTTTCAAATCCCTCTCAAAATTGTTGAAATTCTGTTGAAGCTTTTAAAATTCTCTCTAGAATTTTCAAAATCCATGTCCACATGTTTACAATTTCACGTCAAAAAATGCTAAAATTCCAGTTGAAATTTTTTCAAAGTCCCTTAAAAATTTTCCAATTTTTGTCCCAATTCTTCCCATTCCCATTGAAACTTTTCAAATCCCTCTCAAAATTATAGAAATTCTGTTGAAGCTTTTAAAATTCTCTCTAGAATTTTCAAAATCCATGTCCACATGTTTACAATTTCACGTCAAAAAATGCTAAAATTCCAGTTGAAATTTTTTCAAAGTCCCTTAAAAATTTTCCAATTTTTCTCCCAATTCTTCCCATTCCCATTGAAACTTTTCAAATCCCTCTCAAAATTGTTGAAATTCTGTTGAAGCTTTTAAAATTCTCTCTAGAATTTTCAAAATCCATGGCCACATGTTTACAAGTTCACGTCAAAAAATTGCTGAAATTCCAGTTGAAATTTTTTCAAAGTCCCTTCAAAATTTTCCAATTTTTGTCCCAATTCTTCCCATTCCCATTGAAACTTTTCAAATCCCTCTCAAAATTATAGAAATTCTGTTGAAGCTTTTAACATTCTCTCTAGAATTTTCAAAATCCATGTCCACATGTTTACAATTTCACGTCAAAAAATTGCTAAAATTCCAGTTGAAATTTTTTCAAAGTCCCTTAAAAATTTTCCAATTTTTGTCCCAATTCTTCCCATTCCCCTTGAAACTTTTCAAATCCCTCTCAAAATTGTTGAAATTCTGTTGAAGCTTTTAAAATTCTCTCTAGAATTTTCAAAATCCATGGCCACATGTTTACAATTTCACATAAAAAAATGGCTAAAATTCCAGTTGACATTTTTTCAAAGTCCCTTAAAAATTTTCCAATTTTTGTCCCAATTCTTCCCATTCCCATTGAAACTTTTCAAATCCCTCTCATAATTGTTGAAATTCTGTTGAAGCTTTTAAAATTCTCTCTAGAATTTTCAAAATCCATGTCCACATGTTTACAATTTCACGTCAAAAAAATGCTAAAATTCCAGTTGAAATTTTTTCAAAGTCCCTTCAAAATTTTCCAATTTTTGTCCCAGTTCTTCCCATTCCCATTGAAACTTTTCAAATCCCTCTCAAAATTGTTGAAATTCTGTTGAAGCTTTTAAAATTCTCTCTAGAATTTTCAAAATCCATGTCCACATGTTTACAAGTTCACATAAAAAAATGGCTAAAATTCCAGTTGAAATTTTTTCAAAGTCCCTTAAAAATTTTCCAATTTTTGTCCCAATTCTTCCCATTCCCCTTGAAACTTTTCAAATCCCTCTCAAAATTGTTGAAATTCTGTTGAAGCTTTTAAAATTCTCTCTAGAATTTTCAAAATCCATGTCCACATGTTTACAATTTCACGTCAAAAAAATGCTAAAATTCCAGTTGAAATTTTTTCAAAGTCCCTTAAAAATTTTCCAATTTTTCTCCCAATTCTTCCCATTCCCATTGAAACTTTTCAAATCCCTCTCAAAATTGTTGAAATTCTGTTGAAGCTTTTAAAATTCTCTCTAGAATTTTCAAAATCCATGGCCACATGTTTACAAGTTCACGTCAAAAAATTACTGAAATTCCAGTTGAAATTTTTTCAAAGTCCCTTCAAAATTTTCCAATTTTTGTCCCAATTCTTCCCATTCCCATTGAAACTTTTCAAATCCCTCTCAAAATTATAGAAATTCTGTTGAGGCTTTTAACATTCTCTCTAGAATTTTCAAAATCCATGTCCACATGTTTACAATTTCACGTCAAAAAATTGCTAAAATTCCAGTTGAAATTTTTTCAAAGTCCCTTAAAAATTTTCCAATTTTTGTCCCAATTCTTCCCATTCCCCTTGAAACTTTTCAAATCCCTCTCAAAATTGTTGAAATTCTGTTGAAGCTTTTAAAATTCTCTCTAGAATTTTCAAAATCCATGGCCACATGTTTACAATTTCACGTCAAAAAATTGCTAAAATTCCAGTTGAAATTTTTTCAAAGTCCCTTAAAAATTTTCCAATTTTTGTCCCAATTCTTCCCATTCCCATTGAAACTTTTCAAATCCCTCTCAAAATTGTTGAAATTCTGTTGAAGCTTTTAAAATTCTCTCTAGAATTTTCAAAATCCATGTCCACATGTTTACAATTTCACATAAAAAAATGGCTAAAATTCCAGTTGAAATTTTTTCAAAGTCCCTTAAAAATTTTCCAATTTTTGTCCCAATTCTTCCCATTCCCCTTGAAACTTTTCAAATCCCTCTCAAAATTGTTGAAATTCTGTTGAAGCTTTTAAAATTCTCTCTAGAATTTTCAAAATCCATGTCCACATGTTTACAATTTCACGTCAAAAAATTGCTAAAATTCCAGTTGAAATTTTTTCAAAGTCCCTTCAAAATTTTCCAATTTTTGTCCCAATTCTTCCCATTCCCCTTGAAACTTTTCAAATCCCTCTCAAAATTGTTGAAATTCTGTTGAAGCTTTTAAAATTCTCTCTAGAATTTTCAAAATCCATGTCCACATGTTTACAATTTCACATAAAAAAATGGCTAAAATTCCAGTTGAAATTTTTTCAAAGTCCCTTAAAAATTTTCCAATTTTTGTCCCAATTCTTCCCATTCCCCTTGAAACTTTTCAAATCCCTCTCAAAATTGTTGAAATTCTGTTGAAGCTTTTAAAATTCTCTCTAGAATTTTCAAAATCCATGTCCACATGTTTACAATTTCACGTCAAAAAATGGCTAAAATTCCAGTTGAAATTTTTTCAAAGTCCCTTAAAAATTTTCCAATTTTTGTCCCAATTCTTCCCATTCCCATTGAAACTTTTCAAATCCCTCTCAAAATTGTTGAAATTCTGTTGAAGCTTTTAAAATTCTCTCTAGAATTTTCAAAATCCATGTCCACATGTTTACAATTTCACATAAAAAAATGGCTAAAATTCCAGTTGACATTTTTTCAAAGTCCCTTAAAAATTTTCCAATTTTTGTCCCAATTCTTCCCATTCCCATTGAAACTTTTCAAATCCCTCTCAAAATTGTTGAAATTCTGTTGAAGCTTTTAAAATTCTCTCTAGAATTTTCAAAATCCATGTCCACATGTTTACAATTTCACGTCAAAAAATTGCTAAAATTCCAGTTGAAATTTTTTCAAAGTCCCTTAAAAATTTTCCAATTTTTGTCCCAATTCTTCCCATTCCCCTTGAAACTTTTCAAATCCCTCTCAAAATTGTTGAAATTCTGTTGAAGCTTTTAAAATTCTCTCTAGAATTTTCAAAATCCATGGCCACATGTTTACAATTTCACATAAAAAAATTGCTAAAATTCCAGTTGACATTTTTTCAAAGTCCCTTAAAAATTTTCCAATTTTTGTCCCAATTCTTCCCATTCCCCTTGAAACTTTTCAAATCCCTCTCAAAATTGTTGAAATTCTCTTGAAGCTTTTAAAATTCTCTCTAGAATTTTCAAAATCCATGTCCACATGTTTACAATTTCACGTCAAAAAAATGCTAAAATTCCAGTTGAAATTTTTTCAAAGTCCCTTAAAAATTTTCCAATTTTTGTCCTAATTCTTCCCATTCCCATTGAAACTTTTCAAATCCCTCTCAAAATTGTTGAAATTCTGTTGAAGCTTTTAAAATTCTCTCTAGAATTTTCAAAATCCATGTCCACATGTTTACAATTTCACGTCAAAAAATTGCTAAAATTCCAGTTGACATTTTTTCAAAGTCCCTTCAAAATTTTCCAATTTTTGTCCCAATTCTTCCCATTCCCATTGAAACTTTTCAAATCCCTCTCAAAATTGTTGAAATTCTGTTGAAGCTTTTAAAATTCTCTCTAGAATTTTCAAAATCCATGTCCACATGTTTACAATTTCACATAAAAAAATGGCTAAAATTCCAGTTGAAATTTTTTCAAAGTCCCTTCAAAATTTTCCAATTTTTGTCCCAATTCTTCCCATTCCCATTGAAACTTTTCAAATCCCTCTCAAAATTGTTGAAATTCTGTTGAAGCTTTTAAAATTCTCTCTAGAATTTTCAAAATCCATGTCCACATGTTTACAATTTCACGTCAAAAAATGGCTAAAATTCCAGTTGAAATTTTTTCAAAGTCCCTTAAAAATTTTCCAATTTTTGTCCCAATTCTTCCCATTCCCATTGAAACTTTTCAAATCCCTCTCAAAATTGTTGAAATTCTGTTGAAGCTTTTAAAATTCTCTCTAGAATTTTCAAAATCCATGTCCACATGTTTACAATTTCACATAAAAAAATGGCTAAAATTCCAGTTGAAATTTTTTCAAAGTCCCTTAAAAATTTTCCAATTTTTGTCGCAGTTCTTCCCATTCCCATTGAAACTTTTCAAATCCCTCTCAAAATTGTTGAAATTCTGTTGAAGCTTTTAAAATTCTCTCTAGAATTTTCAAAATCCATGTCCACATGTTTACAATTTCACGTCAAAAAAATGCTAAAATTCCAGTTGAAATTTTTTCAAAGTCCCTTAAAAATTTTCCAATTTTTGTCCCAATTCTTCCCATTCCCCTTGAAACTTTTCAAATCCCTCTCAAAATTGTTGAAATTCTGTTGAAGCTTTTAAAATTCTCTCTAGAATTTTCAAAATCCATGTCCACATGTTTACAATTTCACATAAAAAAATGGCTAAAATTCCAGTTGAAATTTTTTCAAAGTCCCTTAAAAATTTTCCAATTTTTGTCCCAATTCTTCCCATTCCCCTTGAAACTTTTCAAATCCCTCTCAAAATTGTTGAAATTCTGTTGAAGCTTTTAAAATTCTCTCTAGAATTTTCAAAATCCATGTCCACATGTTTACAATTTCACGTCAAAAAATGGCTAAAATTCCAGTTGAAATTTTTTCAAAGTCCCTTAAAAATTTTCCAATTTTTGTCCCAATTCTTCCCATTCCCATTGAAACTTTTCAATTCCCTCTCAAAATTGTTGAAATTCTGTTGAAGCTTTTAAAATTCTCTCTAGAATTTTCAAAATCCATGTCCACATGTTTACAATTTCACGTCAAAAAATGGCTAAAATTCCAGTTGAAATTTTTTCAAAGTCCCTTAAAAATTTTCCAATTTTTGTCCCAATTCTTCCCATTCCCCTTGAAACTTTTCAAATCCCTCTCAAAATTGTTGAAATTCTGTTGAAGCTTTTAAAATTCTCTCTAGAATTTTCAAAATCCACGTCCACATGTTTACAATTTCACGTAAAAAAATGGCTAAAATTCCAGTTGAAATTTTTTCAAAGTCCCTTAAAAATTTTCCAATTTTTTTCCCAGTTCTTCCCATTCCCATTGAAACTTTTCCAATCCCTCTCAAAATTATAGAAATTCTGTTGAAGCTTTTAAAATTCTCTCTAGAATTTTCAAAATCCATGTCCACATGTTTACAATTTCACGTCAAAAAATTGCTAAAATTCCAGTTGACATTTTTTCAAAGTCCCTTAAAAATTTTCCAATTTTTGTCCCAATTCTTCCCATTCCCATTGAAACTTTTCAAATCCCTCTCAAAATTGTTGAAATTCTGTTGAAGCTTTTAAAATTCTCTCTAGAATTTTCAAAATCCATGTCCACATGTTTACAATTTCACGTCAAAAAATTGCTAAAATTCCAGTTGAAATTTTTTCAAAGTCCCTTAAAAATTTTCCAATTTTTGTCCCAATTCTTCCCGTTCCCATTGAAACTTTTCAAATCCCTCTCAAAATTGTTGAAATTCTGTTGAAGCTTTTAAAATTCTCTCTAGAATTTTCAAAATCCATGTCCACATGTTTACAATTTCACATAAAAAAATGGCTAAAATTCCAGTTGACATTTTTTCAAAGTCCCTTAAAAATTTTCCAATTTTTGTCCCAGTTCTTCCCATTCCCATTGAAAATTTTCAAATCCCTCTCAAAATTGTTGAAATTCTGTTGAAGCTTTTAAAATTCTCTCTAGAATTTTCAAAATCCATGTCCACATGTTTACAATTTCACGTCAAAAAAATGCTAAAATTCCAGTTGAAATTTTTTCAAAGTCCCTTAAAAATTTTCCAATTTTTGTCCCAATTCTTCCCATTCCCCTTGAAACTTTTCAAATCCCTCTCAAAATTGTTGAAATTCTCTTGAAGCTTTTAAAATTCTCTCTAGAATTTTCAAAATCCATGTCCACATGTTTACAATTTCACATAAAAAAATGGCTAATATTCCAGTTGAAATTTTTTCAAAGTCCCTTAAAAATTTTCCAATTTTTGTCCCAATTCTTCCCATTCCCCTTGAAACTTTTCAAATCCCTCTCAAAATTGTTGAAATTCTGTTGAAGCTTTTAAAATTCTCTCTAGAATTTTCAAAATCCACGTCCACATGTTTACAATTTCACGTAAAAAAATGGCTAAAATTCCAGTTGAAATTTTTTCAAAGTCCCTTAAAAATTTTCCAATTTTTGTCCCAGTTCTTCCCATTCCCATTGAAACTTTTCAAATCCCTCTCAAAATTATAGAAATTCTGTTGAAGCTTTTAAAATTCTCTCTAGAATTTTCAAAATCCATGTCCACATGTTTACAATTTCACGTCAAAAAATTGCTAAAATTCCAGTTGACATTTTTTCAAAGTCCCTTAAAAATTTTCCAATTTTTGTCCCAATTCTTCCCATTCCCATTGAAACTTTTCAAATCCCTCTCAAAATTGTTGAAATTCTGTTGAAGCTTTTAAAATTCTCTCTAGAATTTTAAAAATCCATGTCCACATGTTTACAATTTCACATCAAAAAATTGCTAAAATTCCAGTTGAAATTTTTTCAAAGTCCCTTAAAAATTTTCCAATTTTTGTCCCAATTCTTCCGATTCCCCTTGAAACTTTTCAAATCCCTCTCAAAATTGTTGAAATTCTGTTGAAGCTTTTAAAATTCTCTCTAGAATTTTCAAAATCCATGTCCACATGTTTACAATTTCACGTCAAAAAATGGCTAAAATTCCAGTTGAAATTTTTTCAAAGTCCCTTCAAAATTTTCCAATTTTTGTCCCAATTCTTCCCATTCCCATTGAAACTTTTCAAATCCCTCTCAAAATTGTTGAAATTCTGTTGAAGCTTTTAAAATTCTCTCTAGAATTTTCAAAATCCATGTCCACATGTTTACAATTTCACGTCAAAAAATGGCTAAAATTCCAGTTGAAATTTTTTCAAAGTCCCTTAAAAATTTTCCAATTTTTGTCCCAATTCTTCCCATTCCCATTGAAACTTTTCAAATCCCTCTCAAAATTATAGAAATTCTGTTGAAGCTTTTAAAATTCTCTCTAGAATTTTCAAAATCCATGTCCACATGTTTACAATTTCACATAAAAAAATTGCTAAAATTCCAGTTGAAATTTTTTCAAAGTCCCTTAAAAATTTTCCAATTTTTGTCCCAATTCTTCCCATTCCCCTTGAAACTTTTCAAATCCCTCTCAAAAGTGTTGAAATTCTGTTGAAGCTTTTAAAATTCTCTCTAGAATTTTCAAAATCCATGTCCACATGTTTACAATTTCACATAAAAAAATGGCTAAAATTCCAGTTGACATTTTTTCAAAGTCCCTTAAAAATTTTCCAATTTTTGTCCCAGTTCTTCCCATTCCCATTGAAACTTTTCAAATCCCTCTCATAATTGTTGAAATTCTGTTGAAGCTTTTAAAATTCTCTCTAGAATTTTCAAAATCCATGTCCACATGTTTACAATTTCACGTCAAAAAAATGGCTAAAATTCCAGTTGAAATTTTTTCAAAGTCCCTTAAAAATTTTCCAATTTTTGTCCTAATTCTTCCCATTCCCATTGAAACTTTTCAAATCCCTCTCAAAATTGTTGAAATTCTGTTGAAGCTTTTAAAATTCTCTCTAGAATTTTCAAAATCCATGTCCACATGTTTACAATTTCACATAAAAAAATGGCTAAAATTCCAGTTGAAATTTTTTCAAAGTCCCTTAAAAATTTTCCAATTTTTGTCCCAATTCTTCCCATTCCCATTGAAACTTTTCAAATCCCTCTCAAAAGTGTTGAAATTCTGTTGAAGCTTTTAAAATTCTCTCTAGAATTTTCAAAATCCATGTCCACATGTTTACAATTTCACGTCAAAAAATGGCTAAAATTCCAGTTGAAATTTTTTCAAAGTCCCTTAAAAATTTTCCAATTTTTGTCCCAATTCTTCCCATTCCCATTGAAACTTTTCAAATCCCTCTCAAAATTGTTAAAATTCTGTTGAAGCTTTTAAAATTCTCTCTAGAATTTTCAAAATCCATGTCCACATGTTTACAATTTCACGTCAAAAAAATGGCTAAAATTCCAGTTGAAATTTTTTCAAAGTCCCTTAAAAATTTTCCAATTTTTGTCCCAATTCTTCCCATTCCCATTGAAACTTTTCAAATCCCTCTCAAAATTGTTGAAATTCTGTTGAAGCTTTTAAAATTCTCTCTAGAATTTTAAAAATCCATGTCCACATGTTTACAATTTCACGTCAAAAAATTGCTAAAATTCCAGTTGACATTTTTTCAAAGTCCCTTAAAAATTTTCCAATTTTTGTCCCAATTCTTCCCATTCCCATTGAAACTTTTCAAATCCCTCTCAAAATTGTTGAAATTCTCTTGAAGCTTTTAAAATTCTCTCTAGAATTTTCAAAATCCATGTCCACATGTTTACAATTTCACGTCAAAAAAATGGCTAGAATTCCAGTTGAAATTTTTTCAAAGTCCCTTAAAAATGTTCCAATTTTTGTCCCAATTCTTCCCATTCCCATTGAAACTTTTCAAATCCCTCTCAAAATTGTTGAAATTCTGTTAAAGCTTTTAAAATTCTCTCTAGAATTTTCAAAATCCACGTCCACATGTTTACAATTTCACATCAAAAAATTGCTAAAATTCCAGTTGAAATTTTTTCAAAGTCCCTTAAAAATTTTCCAATTTTTGTCCTAGTTCTTCCCATTCCCATTGAAACTTTTCAAATCCCTCTCAAAATTGTTGAAATTCTGTTGAAGCTTTTAAAATTCTCTCTAGAATTTTCAAAATCCATGTCCACATGTTTACAATTTCACGTCAAAAAATTGCTAAAATTCCAGTTGAAATTTTTTCAAAGTCCCTTAAAAATTTTCCAATTTTTGTCCCAATTCTTCCCATTCCCATTGAAACTTTTCAAATCCCTCTCAAAATTGTTGAAATTCTGTTGAAGCTTTTAAAATTCTCTCTAGAATTTTCAAAATCCATGTCCACATGTTTACAATTTCACGTCAAAAAATGGCTAAAATTCCAGTTGAAATTTTTTCAAAGTCCCTTAAAAATTTTCCAATTTTTGTCCCAATTCTTCCCATTCCCATTGAAACTTTTCAAATCCCTCTCAAAATTGTTGAAATTCTGTTGAAGCTTTTAAAATTCTCTCTAGAATTTTCAAAATCCATGTCCACATGTTTACAATTTCACGTCAAAAAATTGCTAAAATTCCAGTTGAAATTTTTTCAAAGTCCCTTAAAAATTTTCCAATTTTTGTCCCAGTTCTTCCCATTCCCACTGAAACTTTTCAAATCCCTCTCATAATTGTAGAAATTCTGTTGAAGCTTTTAAAATTCTCTCTAGAATTTTCAAAATCCATGTCCACGTGTTTACAATTTCACGTCAAAAAAATGCTAAAATTCCAGTTGAAATTTTTTCAAAGTCCCTTAAAAATTTTCCAATTTTTGTCCTAATACTTCCCATTCCCATTGAAACTTTTCAAATCCCTCTCAAAATTGTTGAAATTCTGTTGAAGCTTTTAAAATTCTCTCTAGAATTTTCAAAATCCATGTCCACATGTTTACAATTTCACATTAAAAAATGGCTAAAATTCCAGTTGAAATTTTTTCAAAGTCCCTTAAAAATTTTCCAATTTTTGTCCCAATTCTTCCCATTCCCATTGAAACTTTTCCAATCCCTCTCAAAATTGTAGAAATTCTGTTGAAGCTTTTAAAATTATCTCTAGAATTTTCAAAATCCATGTCCACATGTTTACAATTTCACGTCAAAAAATTGCTAAAATTCCAGTTGAAATTTTTTCAAAGTCCCTTCAAAATTTTCCAATTTTTGTCCCAATTCTTCCCATTCCCCTTGAAACTTTTCAAATCCCTCTCAAAATTGTTGAAATTCTCTTGAAGCTTTTAAAATTCTCTCTAGAATTTTCAAAATCCATGGCCACATGTTTACAAGTTCACGTCAAAAAATGGCTAAAATTCCAGTTGAAATTTTTTCAAAGTCCCTTAAAAATTTTCCAATTTTTGTCCCAATTCTTCCCATTCCCATTGAAACTTTTCAAATCCCTCTCAAAATTATAGAAATTCTGTTGAAGCTTTTAAAATTCTCTCTAGAATTTTCAAAATCCATGTCCACATGTTTACAATTTCACATAAAAAAATTGCTAAAATTCCAGTTGAAATTTTTTCAAAGTCCCTTAAAAATTTTCCAATTTTTGTCCCAATTCTTCCCATTCTCATGGAAACTTTTCAAATCCCTCTCAAAATTGTTGATATTCTGTTGAAGCTTTTAAAATTCTCTCTAGAATTTTAAAAATCCATGTCCACATGTTTACAATTTCACGTCAAAAAATTGCTAAAATTCCAGTTGACATTTTTTCAAAGTCCCTTAAAAATTTTCCAATTTTTGTTCCAATTCTTCCCATTCCCATTGAAACTTTTCAAATCCCTCTCAAAATTGTTGAAATTCTCTTGAAGCTTTTAAAATTCTCTCTAGAATTTTCAAAATCCATGTCCACATGTTTACAATTTCACGTCAAAAAAATGGCTAGAATTCCAGTTGAAATTTTTTCAAAGTCCCTTAAAAATGTTCCAATTTTTGTCCCAATTCTTCCCATTCCCATTGAAACTTTTCAAATCCCTCTCAAAATTGTTGAAATTCTGTTAAAGCTTTTAAAATTCTCTCTAGAATTTTCAAAATCCATGTCCACATGTTTACAATTTCACGTCAAAAAATGGCTAAAATTCCAGTTGAAATTTTTTCAAAGTCCCTTCAAAATTTTCCAATTTTTGTCCTAGTTCTTCCCATTCCCATTGAAACTTTTCAAATCCCTCTCAAAATTGTTGAAATTCTGTTGAAGCTTTTAAAATTCTCTCTAGAATTTTCAAAATCCATGTCCACATGTTTACAATTTCACGTCAAAAAATTGCTAAAATACCAGTTGAAATTTTTTCAAAGTCCCTTAAAAATTTTCCAATTTTTGTCCCAATTCTTCCCATTCCCATTGAAACTTTTCAAATCCCTCTCAAAATTGTTGAAATTCTGTTGAAGCTTTTAAAATTCTCTCTAGAATTTTCAAAATCCATGTCCACATGTTTACAATTTCACGTCAAAAAATGGCTAAAATTCCAGTTGAAATTTTTTCAAAGTCCCTTAAAAATTTTCCCATTTTTGTCCCAATTCTTCCCATTCCCATTGAAACTTTTCAAATCCCTCTCAAAATTGTTGAAATTCTGTTGAAGCTTTTAAAATTCTCTCTAGAATTTTCAAAATCCATGTCCACATGTTTACAATTTCACGTCAAAAAATGGCTAAAATTCCAGTTGAAATTTTTTCAAAGTCCCTTAAAAATTTTCCAATTTTTGTCCCAGTTCTTCCCATTCCCATTGAAACTTTTCAAATCCCTCTCATAATTGTAGAAATTCTGTTGAAGCTTTTAAAATTCTCTCTAGAATTTTCAAAATCCATGTCCACATGTTTACAATTTCACGTCAAAAAAATGCTAAAATTCCAGTTGAAATTTTTTCAAAGTCCCTTAAAAATTTTCCAATTTTTGTCCTAATTCTTCCCATTCCCATTGAAACTTTTCAAATCCCTCTCAAAATTGTTGAAATTCTGTTGAAGCTTTTAAAATTCTCTCTAGAATTTTCAAAATCCATGTCCACATGTTTACAATTTCACATTAAAAAATGGCTAAAATTCCAGTTGAAATTTTTTCAAAGTCCCTTAAAAATTTTCCAATTTTTGTCCCAATTCTTCCCATTCCCATTGAAACTTTTCCAATCCCTCTCAAAATTGTAGAAATTCTGTTGAAGCTTTTAAAATTATCTCTAGAATTTTCAAAATCCATGTCCACATGTTTACAATTTCACGTCAAAAAATGGCTAAAATTCCAGTTGAAATTTTTTCAAAGTCCCTTAAAAATTTTCCAATTTTTGTCCCAATTCTTCCCATTCCCCTTGAAACTTTTCAAATCCCTCTGAAAATTGTTGAAATTCTGTTGAAGCTTTTAAAATTCTCTCTAGAATTTTCAAAATCCATGTCCACATGTTTACAATTTCACGTCAAAAAATGGCTAAAATTCCAGTTGACATTTTTTCAAAGTCCCTTAAAAATTTTCCAATTTTTGTCCCAGTTCTTCCCATTCCCATTGAAACTTTTCAAATCCCTCACGTAATTGTTGAAATTCTGTTGAAGCTTTTAAAATTCTCTCTAGAATTTTCAAAATCCATGTCCACATGTTTACAATTTCACGTCAAAAAAATGGCTAAAATTCCAGTTGAAATTTTTTCAAAGTCCCTTAAAAATTTTCCAATTTTTGTCCTAATTCTTCCCATTCCCATTGAAACTTTTCAAATCCCTCTCAAAATTGTTGAAATTCTGTTGAAGCTTTTAAAATTCTCTCTAGAATTTTCAAAATCCATGTCCACATGTTTACAATTTCACATAAAAAAATGGCTAAAATTCCAGTTGAAATTTTTTCAAAGTCCCTTAAAAATTTTCCAATTTTTGTCCCAATTCTTCCCATTCCCCTTGAAACTTTTCAAATCCCTCTCAAAATTGTTGAAATTCTGTTGAAGCTTTTAAAATTCTCTCTAGAATTTTCAAAATCCATGTCCACATGTTTACAATTTCACGTCAAAAAATTGCTAAAATTCCAGTTGAAATTTTTTCAAAGTCCCTTCAAAATTTTCCAATTTTTGTCCCAATTCTTCCCATTCCCCTTGAAACTTTTCAAATCCCTCTCAAAATTGTTGAAATTCTCTTGAAGCTTTTAAAATTCTCTCTAGAATTTTCAAAATCCATGTCCACATGTTTACAATTTCACGTCAAAAAATGGCTAAAATTCCAGTTGAAATTTTTTCAAAGTCCCTTAAAAATTTTCCAATTTTTGTCCCAATTCTTCCCATTCCCATTGAAACTTTTCCAATCCCTCTCAAAATTGTAGAAATTCTGTTGAAGCTTTTAAAATTATCTCTAGAATTTTCAAAATCCATGTCCACATGTTTACAATTTCACATAAAAAAATTGCTAAAATTCCAGTTGAAATTTTTTCAAAGTCCCTTAAAAATTTTCCAATTTTTGTCCCAATTCTTCCCATTCTCCTTGAAACTTTTCAAATCCCTCTGAAAATTGTTGAAATTCTGTTGAAGCTTTTAAAATTCTCTCTAGAATTTTCAAAATCCATGTCCACATGTTTACAATTTCACGTCAAAAAATGGCTAAAATTCCAGTTGACATTTTTTCAAAGTCCCTTAAAAATTTTCCAATTTTTGTCCCAGTTCTTCCCATTCCCATTGAAACTTTTCAAATCCCTCTCGTAATTGTTGAAATTCTGTTGAAGCTTTTAAAATTCTCTCTAGAATTTTCAAAATCCATGTCCACATGTTTACAATTTCACGTCAAAAAAATGGCTAAAATTCCAGTTGAAATTTTTTCAAAGTCCCTTAAAAATTTTCCAATTTTTGTCCTAATTCTTCCCATTCCCATTGAAACTTTTCAAATCCCTCTCAAAATTGTTGAAATTCTGTTGAAGCTTTTAAAATTCTCTCTAGAATTTTCAAAATCCATGTCCACATGTTTACAATTTCACATAAAAAAATGGCTAAAATTCCAGTTGAAATTTTTTCAAAGTCCCTTAAAAATTTTCCAATTTTTTCCCAATTCTTCCCATTCCCCTTGAAACTTTTCAAATCCCTCTCAAAATTGTTGAAATTCTGTTGAAGCTTTTAAAATTCTCTCTAGAATTTTCAAAATCCATGTCCACATGTTTACAATTTCACGTCAAAAAATGGCTAAAATTCCAGTTGAAATTTTTTCAAAGTCCCTTAAAAATTTTCCAATTTTTGTCCCAATTCTTCCCATTCCCATTGAAACTTTTCAAATCCCTCTCAAAATTATAGAAATTCTGTTGAAGCTTTTAAAATTCTCTCTAGAATTTTCAAAATCCATGTCCACATGTTTACAATTTCACATAAAAAAATTGCTAAAATTCCAGTTGAAATTTTTTCAAAGTCCCTTAAAAATTTTCCAATTTTTGTCCCAATTCTTCCCATTCTCATGGAAACTTTTCAAATCCCTCTCAAAATTGTTGAAATTCTGTTGAAGCTTTTAAAATTCTCTCTAGAATTTTAAAAATCCATGTCCACATGTTTACAATTTCACGTCAAAAAATTGCTAAAATTCCAGTTGACATTTTTTCAAAGTCCCTTAAAAATTTTCCAATTTTTGTCCCAATTCTTCCCATTCCCATTGAAACTTTTCAAATCCCTCTCAAAATTGTTGAAATTCTCTTGAAGCTTTTAAAATTCTCTCTAGAATTTTCAAAATCCATGTCCACATGTTTACAATTTCACGTCAAAAAAATGGCTAGAATTCCAGTTGAAATTTTTTCAAAGTCCCTTAAAAATGTTCCAATTTTTGTCCCAATTCTTCCCATTCCCATTGAAACTTTTCAAATCCCTCTCAAAATTGTTGAAATTCTGTTAAAGCTTTTAAAATTCTCTCTAGAATTTTCAAAATCCATGTCCACATGTTTACAATTTCACGTCAAAAAATGGCTAAAATTCCAGTTGAAATTTTTTCAAAGTCCCTTCAAAATTTTCCAATTTTTGTCCTAGTTCTTCCCATTCCCATTGAAACTTTTCAAATCCCTCTCAAAATTGTTGAAATTCTGTTGAAGCTTTTAAAATTCTCTCTAGAATTTTCAAAATCCATGTCCACATGTTTACAATTTCACGTCAAAAAATTGCTAAAATTCCAGTTGAAATTTTTTCAAAGTCCCTTAAAAATTTTCCAATTTTTGTCCCAATTCTTCCCATTCCCATTGAAACTTTTCAAATCCCTCTCAAAATTGTTGAAATTCTGTTGAAGCTTTTAAAATTCTCTCTAGAATTTTCAAAATCCATGTCCACATGTTTACAATTTCACGTCAAAAAATGGCTAAAATTCCAGTTGAAATTTTTTCAAAGTCCCTTAAAAATTTTCCCATTTTTGTCCCAATTCTTCCCATTCCCATTGAAACTTTTCAAATCCCTCTCAAAATTGTTGAAATTCTGTTGAAGCTTTTAAAATTCTCTCTAGAATTTTCAAAATCCATGTCCACATGTTTACAATTTCACGTCAAAAAATGGCTAAAATTCCAGTTGAAATTTTTTCAAAGTCCCTTAAAAATTTTCCAATTTTTGTCCCAGTTCTTCCCATTCCCATTGAAACTTTTCAAATCCCTCTCATAATTGTAGAAATTCTGTTGAAGCTTTTAAAATTCTCTCTAGAATTTTCAAAATCCATGTCCACATGTTTACAATTTCACGTCAAAAAAATGCTAAAATTCCAGTTGAAATTTTTTCAAAGTCCCTTAAAAATTTTCCAATTTTTGTCCTAATTCTTCCCATTCCCATTGAAACTTTTCAAATCCCTCTCAAAATTGTTGAAATTCTGTTGAAGCTTTTAAAATTCTCTCTAGAATTTTCAAAATCCATGTCCACATGTTTACAATTTCACATTAAAAAATGGCTAAAATTCCAGTTGAAATTTTTTCAAAGTCCCTTAAAAATTTTCCAATTTTTGTCCCAATTCTTCCCATTCCCATTGAAACTTTTCCAATCCCTCTCAAAATTGTAGAAATTCTGTTGAAGCTTTTAAAATTATCTCTAGAATTTTCAAAATCCATGTCCACATGTTTACAATTTCACGTCAAAAAATGGCTAAAATTCCAGTTGAAATTTTTTCAAAGTCCCTTAAAAATTTTCCAATTTTTGTCCCAATTCTTCCCATTCCCCTTGAAACTTTTCAAATCCCTCTGAAAATTGTTGAAATTCTGTTGAAGCTTTTAAAATTCTCTCTAGAATTTTCAAAATCCATGTCCACATGTTTACAATTTCACGTCAAAAAATGGCTAAAATTCCAGTTGACATTTTTTCAAAGTCCCTTAAAAATTTTCCAATTTTTGTCCCAGTTCTTCCCATTCCCATTGAAACTTTTCAAATCCCTCTCGTAATTGTTGAAATTCTGTTGAAGCTTTTAAAATTCTCTCTAGAATTTTCAAAATCCATGTCCACATGTTTACAATTTCACGTCAAAAAAATGGCTAAAATTCCAGTTGAAATTTTTTCAAAGTCCCTTAAAAATTTTCCAATTTTTGTCCTAATTCTTCCCATTCCCATTGAAACTTTTCAAATCCCTCTCAAAATTGTTGAAATTCTGTTGAAGCTTTTAAAATTCTCTCTAGAATTTTCAAAATCCATGTCCACATGTTTACAATTTCACATAAAAAAATGGCTAAAATTCCAGTTGAAATTTTTTCAAAGTCCCTTAAAAATTTTCCAATTTTTGTCCCAATTCTTCCCATTCCCCTTGAAACTTTTCCAATCCCTCTCAAAATTGTTGAAATTCTGTTGAAGCTTTTAAAATTCTCTCTAGAATTTTCAAAATCCATGTCCACATGTTTACAATTTCACGTCAAAAAATTGCTAAAATTCCAGTTGAAATTTTTTCAAAGTCCCTTCAAAATTTTCCAATTTTTGTCCCAATTCTTCCCATTCCCCTTGAAACTTTTCAAATCCCTCTCAAAATTGTTGAAATTCTCTTGAAGCTTTTAAAATTCTCTCTAGAATTTTCAAAATCCATGTCCACATGTTTACAATTTCACGTCAAAAAATGGCTAAAATTCCAGTTGAAATTTTTTCAAAGTCCCTTAAAAATTTTCCAATTTTTGTCCCAATTCTTCCCATTCCCATTGAAACTTTTCAAATCCCTCTCAAAATTATAGAAATTCTGTTGAAGCTTTTAAAATTCTCTCTAGAATTTTCAAAATCCATGTCCACATGTTTACAATTTCACATAAAAAAATTGCTAAAATTCCAGTTGAAATTTTTTCAAAGTCCCTTAAAAATTTTCCAATTTTTGTCCCAATTCTTCCCATTCTCCTTGAAACTTTCAAATCCCTCTGAAAATTGTTGAAATTCTGTTGAAGCTTTTAAAATTCTCTCTAGAATTTTCAAAATCCATGTCCACATGTTTACAATTTCACGTCAAAAAATGGCTAAAATTCCAGTTGACATTTTTTCAAAGTCCCTTAAAAATTTTCCAATTTTTGTCCCAATTCTTCCCATTCCCATTGAAACTTTTCAAATCCCTCTCGTAATTGTTGAAATTCTGTTGAAGCTTTTAAAATTCTCTCTAGAATTTTCAAAATCCATGTCCACATGTTTACAATTTCACGTCAAAAAAATGGCTAAAATTCCAGTTGAAATTTTTTCAAAGTCCCTTAAAAATTTTCCAATTTTTGTCCTAATTCTTCCCATTCCCATTGAAACTTTTCAAATCCCTCTCAAAATTGTTGAAATTCTGTTGAAGCTTTTAAAATTCTCTCTAGAATTTTCAAAATCCATGTCCACATGTTTACAATTTCACATAAAAAAATGGCTAAAATTCCAGTTGAAATTTTTTCAAAGTCCCTTAAAAATTTTCCAATTTTTGTCCCAATTCTTCCCATTCCCCTTGAAACTTTTCAAATCCCTCTCAAAATTGTTGAAATTCTGTTGAAGCTTTTAAAATTCTCTCTAGAATTTTCAAAATCCATGTCCACATGTTTACAATTTCACGTCAAAAAATGGCTAAAATTCCAGTTGAAATTTTTTCAAAGTCCCTTAAAAATTTTCCAATTTTTGTCCCAATTCTTCCCATTCCCATTGAAACTTTTCAAATCCCTCTCAAAAGTGTTGAAATTCTGTTGAAGCTTTTAAAATTCTCTCTAGAATTTTCAAAATCCATGTCCACATGTTTACAATTTCACGTCAAAAAAATGCTAAAATTCCAGTTGAAATTTTTTCAAAGTCCCTTAAAAATTTTCCAATTTTTGTCCCAATTCTTCCCATTCCCATTGAAACTTTTCAAATCCCTCTCAAAATTGTTGAAATTCTGTTGAAGCTTTTAAAATTCTCTCTAGAATTTTCAAAATCCATGTCCACATGTTTACAATTTCACATAAAAAAATGGCTAAAATTCCAGTTGAAATTTTTTCAAAGTCCCTTAAAAATTTTCCAATTTTTGTCCCAATTCTTCCCATTCCCATTGAAACTTTTCCAATCCCTCTCAAAATTGTAGAAATTCTGTTGAAGCTTTTAAAATTATCTCTAGAATTTTCAAAATCCATGTCCACATGTTTACAATTTCACGTCAAAAAATTGCTAAAATTCCAGTTGAAATTTTTTCAAAGTCCCTTCAAAATTTTCCAATTTTTGTCCCAATTCTTCCCATTCCCATTGAAACTTTTCAAATCCCTCTCAAAATTGTTGAAATTCTGTTGAAGCTTTTAAAATTCTCTCTAGAATTTTCAAAATCCATGTCCACATGTTTACAATTTCACGTCAAAAAATGGCTAAAATTCCAGTTGAAATTTTTTCAAAGTCCCTTAAAAATTTTCCAATTTTTGTCCCAATTCTTCCCATTCCCCTTGAAACTTTTCAAATCCCTCTCAAAATTATAGAAATTCTGTTGAAGCTTTTAAAATTCTCTCTAGAATTTTCAAAATCCATGTCCACATGTTTACAATTTCACATAAAAAAATGGCTAAAATTCCAGTTGAAATTTTTTCAAAGTCCCTTAAAAATTTTCCAATTTTTGTCCCAATTCTTCCCATTCCCCTTGAAACTTTTCAAATCCCTCTGAAAATTGTTGAAATTCTGTTGAAGCTTTTAAAATTCTCTCTAGAATTTTCAAAATCCATGTCCACATGTTTACAATTTCACGTCAAAAAATGGCTAAAATTCCAGTTGACATTTTTTCAAAGTCCCTTAAAAATTTTCCAATTTTTGTCCCAGTTCTTCCCATTCCCATTGAAACTTTTCAAATCCCTCTCGTAATTGTTGAAATTCTGTTGAAGCTTTTAAAATTCTCTCTAGAATTTTCAAAATCCATGTCCACATGTTTACAATTTCACGTCAAAAAAATGGCTAAAATTCCAGTTGAAATTTTTTCAAAGTCCCTTAAAAATTTTCCAATTTTTGTCCTAATTCTTCCCATTCCCATTGAAACTTTTCAAATCCCTCTCAAAATTGTTGAAATTCTGTTGAAGCTTTTAAAATTCTCTCTAGAATTTTCAAAATCCATGTCCACATGTTTACAATTTCACATAAAAAAATGGCTAAAATTCCAGTTGACATTTTTTCAAAGTCCCTTAAAAATTTTCCAATTTTTGTCCCAGTTCTTCCCATTCCCATTGAAACTTTTCAAATCCCTCTCGTAATTGTTGAAATTCTGTTGAAGCTTTTAAAATTCTCTCTAGAATTTTCAAAATCCATGTCCACATGTTTACAATTTCACGTCAAAAAAATGGCTAAAATTCCAGTTGAAATTTTTTCAAAGTCCCTTAAAAATTTTCCAATTTTTGTCCTAATTCTTCCCATTCCCATTGAAACTTTTCAAATCCCTCTCAAAATTGTTGAAATTCTGTTGAAGCTTTTAAAATTCTCTCTAGAATTTTCAAAATCCATGTCCACATGTTTACAATTTCACATAAAAAAATGGCTAAAATTCCAGTTGAAATTTTTTCAAAGTCCCTTAAAAATTTTCCAATTTTTGTCCCAATTCTTCCCATTCCCCTTGAAACTTTTCAAATCCCTCTCAAAATTGTTGAAATTCTGTTGAAGCTTTTAAAATTCTCTCTAGAATTTTCAAAATCCATGTCCACATGTTTACAATTTCACGTAAAAAAATTGCTAAAATTCCAGTTGAAATTTTTTCAAAGTCCCTTAAAAATTTTCCAATTTTTGTCCCAATTCTTCCCATTCCCATTGAAACTTTTCAAATCCCTCTCAAAAGTGTTGAAATTCTGTTGAAGCTTTTAAAATTCTCTCTAGAATTTTCAAAATCCATGTCCACATGTTTACAATTTCACGTCAAAAAAATGCTAAAATTCCAGTTGAAATTTTTTCAAAGTCCCTTAAAAATTTTCCAATTTTTGTCCCAATTCTTCCCATTCCCATTGAAACTTTTCAAATCCCTCTCAAAATTGTTGAAATTCTGTTGAAGCTTTTAAAATTCTCTCTAGAATTTTCAAAATCCATGTCCACATGTTTACAATTTCACATAAAAAAATGGCTAAAATTCCAGTTGAAATTTTTTCAAAGTCCCTTAAAAATTTTCCAATTTTTGTCCCAATTCTTCCCATTCCCATTGAAACTTTTCAAATCCCTCTCAAAAGTGTTGAAATTCTGTTGAAGCTTTTAAAATTCTCTCTAGAATTTTCAAAATCCATGTCCACATGTTTACAATTTCACGTCAAAAAAATGCTAAAATTCCAGTTGAAATTTTTTCAAAGTCCCTTAAAAATTTTCCAATTTTTGTCCCAATTCTTCCCATTCCCATTGAAACTTTTCAAATCCCTCTCAAAAGTGTTGAAATTCTGTTGAAGCTTTTAAAATTCTCTCTAGAATTTTCAAAATCCATGTCCACATGTTTACAATTTCACATAAAAAAATGGCTAAAATTCCAGTTGAAATTTTTTCAAAGTCCCTTAAAAATTTTCCAATTTTTGTCCCAATTCTTCCCATTCCCATTGAAACTTTTCCAATCCCTCTCAAAATTGTAGAAATTCTGTTGAAGCTTTTAAAATTATCTCTAGAATTTTCAAAATCCATGTCCACATGTTTACAATTTCACGTCAAAAAATTGCTAAAATTCCAGTTGAAATTTTTTCAAAGTCCCTTCAAAATTTTCCAATTTTTGTCCCAATTCTTCCCATTCCCCTTGAAACTTTTCAAATCCCTCTCAAAATTGTTGAAATTCTGTTGAAGCTTTTAAAATTCTCTCTAGAATTTTCAAAATCCATGTCCACATGTTTACAATTTCACGTCAAAAAATGGCTAAAATTCCAGTTGAAATTTTTTCAAAGTCCCTTAAAAATTTTCCAATTTTTGTCCCAATTCTTCCCATTCCCCTTGAAACTTTTCAAATCCCTCTCAAAATTATAGAAATTCTGTTGAAGCTTTTAAAATTCTCTCTAGAATTTTCAAAATCCATGTCCACATGTTTACAATTTCACATAAAAAAATGGCTAAAATTCCAGTTGAAATTTTTTCAAAGTCCCTTAAAAATTTTCCAATTTTTGTCCCAATTCTTCCCATTCCCCTTGAAACTTTTCAAATCCCTCTGAAAATTGTTGAAATTCTGTTGAAGCTTTTAAAATTCTCTCTAGAATTTTCAAAATCCATGTCCACATGTTTACAATTTCACGTCAAAAAATGGCTAAAATTCCAGTTGACATTTTTTCAAAGTCCCTTAAAAATTTTCCAATTTTTGTCCCAGTTCTTCCCATTCCCATTGAAACTTTTCAAATCCCTCTCGTAATTGTTGAAATTCTGTTGAAGCTTTTAAAATTCTCTCTAGAATTTTCAAAATCCATGTCCACATGTTTACAATTTCACGTCAAAAAAATGGCTAAAATTCCAGTTGAAATTTTTTCAAAGTCCCTTAAAAATTTTCCAATTTTTGTCCTAATTCTTCCCATTCCCATTGAAACTTTTCAAATCCCTCTCAAAATTGTTGAAATTCTGTTGAAGCTTTTAAAATTCTCTCTAGAATTTTCAAAATCCATGTCCACATGTTTACAATTTCACATAAAAAAATGGCTAAAATTCCAGTTGACATTTTTTCAAAGTCCCTTAAAAATTTTCCAATTTTTGTCCCAGTTCTTCCCATTCCCATTGAAACTTTTCAAATCCCTCTCGTAATTGTTGAAATTCTGTTGAAGCTTTTAAAATTCTCTCTAGAATTTTCAAAATCCATGTCCACATGTTTACAATTTCACGTCAAAAAAATGGCTAAAATTCCAGTTGAAATTTTTTCAAAGTCCCTTAAAAATTTTTCAATTTTTGTCCTAATTCTTCCCATTCCCATTGAAACTTTTCAAATCCCTCTCAAAATTGTTGAAATTCTGTTGAAGCTTTTAAAATTCTCTCTAGAATTTTCAAAATCCATGTCCACATGTTTACAATTTCACATAAAAAAATGGCTAAAATTCCAGTTGAAATTTTTTCAAAGTCCCTTAAAAATTTTCCAATTTTTGTCCCAATTCTTCCCATTCCCCTTGAAACTTTTCAAATCCCTCTCAAAATTGTTGAAATTCTGTTGAAGCTTTTAAAATTCTCTCTAGAATTTTCAAAATCCATGTCCACATGTTTACAATTTCACGTAAAAAAATTGCTAAAATTCCAGTTGAAATTTTTTCAAAGTCCCTTAAAAATTTTCCAATTTTTGTCCCAATTCTTCCCATTCCCATTGAAACTTTTCAAATCCCTCTCAAAAGTGTTGAAATTCTGTTGAAGCTTTTAAAATTCTCTCTAGAATTTTCAAAATCCATGTCCACATGTTTACAATTTCACGTCAAAAAAATGCTAAAATTCCAGTTGAAATTTTTTCAAAGTCCCTTAAAAATTTTCCAATTTTTGTCCCAATTCTTCCCATTCCCATTGAAACTTTTCAAATCCCTCTCAAAATTGTTGAAATTCTGTTGAAGCTTTTAAAATTCTCTCTAGAATTTTCAAAATCCATGTCCACATGTTTACAATTTCACATAAAAAAATGGCTAAAATTCCAGTTGAAATTTTTTCAAAGTCCCTTAAAAATGTTCCAATTTTTGTCCCAATTCTTCCCATTCCCATTGAAACTTTTCCAATCCCTCTCAAAATTGTAGAAATTCTGTTGAAGCTTTTAAAATTATCTCTAGAATTTTCAAAATCCATGTCCACATGTTTACAATTTCACGTCAAAAAATGGCTAAAATTCCAGTTGAAATTTTTTCAAAGTCCCTTAAAAATTTTCCAATTTTTGTCCCAATTCTTCCCATTCCCCTTGAAACTTTTCAAATCCCTCTCAAAATTATAGAAATTCTGTTGAAGCTTTTAAAATTCTCTCTAGAATTTTCAAAATCCATGTCCACATGTTTACAATTTCACTTAAAAAAATGGCTAAAATTCCAGTTGAAATTTTTTCAAAGTCCCTTAAAAATTTTCCAATTTTTGTCCCAATTCTTCCCATTCCCATTGAAACTTTTCAAATCCCTCTCAAAATTGTTGAAATTCTGTTGAAGCTTTTAAAATTCTCTCTAGAATTTTCAAAATCCATGTCCACATGTTTACAATTTCACATAAAAAAATGGCTAAAATTCCAGTTGAAATTTTTTCAAAGTCCCTTAAAAATTTTCCAATTTTTGTCCCAATTCTTCCCATTCCCATTGAAACTTTTCCAATCCCTCTCAAAATTGTAGAAATTCTGTTGAAGCTTTTAAAATTATCTCTAGAATTTTCAAAATCCATGTCCACATGTTTACAATTTCACGTCAAAAAATTGCTAAAATTCCAGTTGAAATTTTTTCAAAGTCCCTTCAAAATTTTCCAATTTTTGTCCCAATTCTTCCCATTCCCCTTGAAACTTTTCAAATCCCTCTCAAAATTGTTGAAATTCTGTTGAAGCTTTTAAAATTCTCTCTAGAATTTTCAAAATCCATGTCCACATGTTTACAATTTCACGTCAAAAAATGGCTAAAATTCCAGTTGAAATTTTTTCAAAGTCCCTTAAAAATTTTCCAATTTTTGTCCCAATTCTTCCCATTCCCATTGAAACTTTTCAAATCCCTCTCAAAATTGTTGAAATTCTGTTGAAGCTTTTAAAATTCTCTCTAGAATTTTCAAAATCCATGTCCACATGTTTACAATTTCACATAAAAAAATGGCTAAAATTCCAGTTGAAATTTTTTCAAAGTCCCTTAAAAATTTTCCAATTTTTGTCCCAATTCTTCCCATTCCCCTTGAAACTTTTCAAATCCCTCTGAAAATTGTTGAAATTCTGTTGAAGCTTTTAAAATTCTCTCTAGAATTTTCAAAATCCATGTCCACATGTTTACAATTTCACGTCAAAAAATGGCTAAAATTCCAGTTGACATTTTTTCAAAGTCCCTTAAAAATTTTCCAATTTTTGTCCCAGTTCTTCCCATTCCCATTGAAACTTTTCAAATCCCTCTCGTAATTGTTGAAATTCTGTTGAAGCTTTTAAAATTCTCTCTAGAATTTTCAAAATCCATGTCCACATGTTTACAATTTCACGTCAAAAAAATGGCTAAAATTCCAGTTGAAATTTTTTCAAAGTCCCTTAAAAATTTTCCAATTTTTGTCCCAATTCTTCCCATTCCCCTTGAAACTTTTCAAATCCCTCTCAAAATTATAGAAATTCTGTTGAAGCTTTTAAAATTCTCTCTAGAATTTTCAAAATCCATGTCCACATGTTTACAATTTCACTTAAAAAAATGGCTAAAATTCCAGTTGAAATTTTTTCAAAGTCCCTTAAAAATTTTCCAATTTTTGTCCCAATTCTTCCCATTCCCATTGAAACTTTTCAAATCCCTCTCAAAATTGTTGAAATTCTGTTGAAGCTTTTAAAATTCTCTCTAGAATTTTCAAAATCCATGTCCACATGTTTACAATTTCACATAAAAAAATGGCTAAAATTCCAGTTGAAATTTTTTCAAAGTCCCTTAAAAATTTTCCAATTTTTGTCCCAATTCTTCCCATTCCCATTGAAACTTTTCCAATCCCTCTCAAAATTGTAGAAATTCTGTTGAAGCTTTTAAAATTATCTCTAGAATTTTCAAAATCCATGTCCACATGTTTACAATTTCACGTCAAAAAATTGCTAAAATTCCAGTTGAAATTTTTTCAAAGTCCCTTCAAAATTTTCCAATTTTTGTCCCAATTCTTCCCATTCCCCTTGAAACTTTTCAAATCCCTCTCAAAATTGTTGAAATTCTGTTGAAGCTTTTAAAATTCTCTCTAGAATTTTCAAAATCCATGTCCACATGTTTACAATTTCACGTCAAAAAATGGCTAAAATTCCAGTTGAAATTTTTTCAAAGTCCCTTAAAAATTTTCCAATTTTTGTCCCAATTCTTCCCATTCCCATTGAAACTTTTCAAATCCCTCTCAAAATTGTTGAAATTCTGTTGAAGCTTTTAAAATTCTCTCTAGAATTTTCAAAATCCATGTCCACATGTTTACAATTTCACATAAAAAAATGGCTAAAATTCCAGTTGAAATTTTTTCAAAGTCCCTTAAAAATTTTCCAATTTTTGTCCCAATTCTTCCCATTCCCCTTGAAACTTTTCAAATCCCTCTGAAAATTGTTGAAATTCTGTTGAAGCTTTTAAAATTCTCTCTAGAATTTTCAAAATCCATGTCCACATGTTTACAATTTCACGTCAAAAAATGGCTAAAATTCCAGTTGACATTTTTTCAAAGTCCCTTAAAAATTTTCCAATTTTTGTCCCAGTTCTTCCCATTCCCATTGAAACTTTTCAAATCCCTCTCGTAATTGTTGAAATTCTGTTGAAGCTTTTAAAATTCTCTCTAGAATTTTCAAAATCCATGTCCACATGTTTACAATTTCACGTCAAAAAAATGGCTAAAATTCCAGTTGAAATTTTTTCAAAGTCCCTTAAAAATTTTCCAATTTTTGTCCTAATTCTTCCCATTCCCATTGAAACTTTTCAAATCCCTCTCAAAATTGTTGAAATTCTGTTGAAGCTTTTAAAATTCTCTCTAGAATTTTCAAAATCCATGTCCACATGTTTACAATTTCACATAAAAAAATGGCTAAAATTCCAGTTGACATTTTTTCAAAGTCCCTTAAAAATTTTCCAATTTTTGTCCCAGTTCTTCCCATTCCCATTGAAACTTTTCAAATCCCTCTCGTAATTGTTGAAATTCTGTTGAAGCTTTTAAAATTCTCTCTAGAATTTTCAAAATCCATGTCCACATGTTTACAATTTCACGTCAAAAAAATGGCTAAAATTCCAGTTGAAATTTTTTCAAAGTCCCTTAAAAATTTTCCAATTTTTGTCCTAATTCTTCCCATTCCCATTGAAACTTTTCAAATCCCTCTCAAAATTGTTGAAATTCTGTTGAAGCTTTTAAAATTCTCTCTAGAATTTTCAAAATCCATGTCCACATGTTTACAATTTCACATAAAAAAATGGCTAAAATTCCAGTTGAAATTTTTTCAAAGTCCCTTAAAAATTTTCCAATTTTTGTCCCAATTCTTCCCATTCCCCTTGAAACTTTTCAAATCCCTCTCAAAATTGTTGAAATTCTGTTGAAGCTTTTAAAATTCTCTCTAGAATTTTCAAAATCCATGTCCACATGTTTACAATTTCACGTAAAAAAATTGCTAAAATTCCAGTTGAAATTTTTTCAAAGTCCCTTCAAAATTTTCCAATTTTTGTCCCAATTCTTCCCATTCCCATTGAAACTTTTCAAATCCCTCTCAAAAGTGTTGAAATTCTGTTGAAGCTTTTAAAATTCTCTCTAGAATTTTCAAAATCCATGTCCACATGTTTACAATTTCACGTCAAAAAAATGCTAAAATTCCAGTTGAAATTTTTTCAAAGTCCCTTAAAAATTTTCCAATTTTTGTCCCAATTCTTCCCATTCCCATTGAAACTTTTCAAATCCCTCTCAAAATTGTTGAAATTCTGTTGAAGCTTTTAAAATTCTCTCTAGAATTTTCAAAATCCATGTCCACATGTTTACAATTTCACATAAAAAAATGGCTAAAATTCCAGTTGAAATTTTTTCAAAGTCCCTTAAAAATTTTCCAATTTTTGTCCCAATTCTTCCCATTCCCATTGAAACTTTTCCAATCCCTCTCAAAATTGTAGAAATTCTGTTGAAGCTTTTAAAATTATCTCTAGAATTTTCAAAATCCATGTCCACATGTTTACAATTTCACGTCAAAAAATTGCTAAAATTCCAGTTGAAATTTTTTCAAAGTCCCTTCAAAATTTTCCAATTTTTGTCCCAATTCTTCCCATTCCCCTTGAAACTTTTCAAATCCCTCTCAAAATTGTTGAAATTCTGTTGAAGCTTTTAAAATTCTCTCTAGAATTTTCAAAATCCATGTCCACATGTTTACAATTTCACGTCAAAAAATGGCTAAAATTCCAGTTGAAATTTTTTCAAAGTCCCTTAAAAATTTTCCAATTTTTGTCCCAATTCTTCCCATTCCCCTTGAAACTTTTCAAATCCCTCTCAAAATTATAGAAATTCTGTTGAAGCTTTTAAAATTCTCTCTAGAATTTTCAAAATCCATGTCCACATGTTTACAATTTCACTTAAAAAAATGGCTAAAATTCCAGTTGAAATTTTTTCAAAGTCCCTTAAAAATTTTCCAATTTTTGTCCCAATTCTTCCCATTCCCATTGAAACTTTTCAAATCCCTCTCAAAATTGTTGAAATTCTGTTGAAGCTTTTAAAATTCTCTCTAGAATTTTCAAAATCCATGTCCACATGTTTACAATTTCACATAAAAAAATGGCTAAAATTCCAGTTGAAATTTTTTCAAAGTCCCTTAAAAATTTTCCAATTTTTGTCCCAATTCTTCCCATTCCCATTGAAACTTTTCAAATCCCTCTCAAAAGTGTTGAAATTCTGTTGAAGCTTTTAAAATTATCTCTAGAATTTTCAAAATCCATGTCCACATGTTTACAATTTCACGTCAAAAAATTGCTAAAATTCCAGTTGAAATTTTTTCAAAGTCCCTTCAAAATTTTCCAATTTTTGTCCCAATTCTTCCCATTCCCCTTGAAACTTTTCAAATCCCTCTCAAAATTGTTGAAATTCTGTTGAAGCTTTTAAAATTCTCTCTAGAATTTTCAAAATCCATGTCCACATGTTTACAATTTCACGTCAAAAAATGGCTAAAATTCCAGTTGAAATTTTTTCAAAGTCCCTTAAAAATTTTCCAATTTTTGTCCCAATTCTTCCCATTCCCCTTGAAACTTTTCAAATCCCTCTCAAAATTATAGAAATTCTGTTGAAGCTTTTAAAATTCTCTCTAGAATTTTCAAAATCCATGTCCACATGTTTACAATTTCACATAAAAAAATGGCTAAAATTCCAGTTGAAATTTTTTCAAAGTCCCTTAAAAATTTTCCAATTTTTGTCCCAATTCTTCCCATTCCCCTTGAAACTTTTCAAATCCCTCTGAAAATTGTTGAAATTCTGTTGAAGCTTTTAAAATTCTCTCTAGAATTTTCAAAATCCATGTCCACATGTTTACAATTTCACGTCAAAAAATGGCTAAAATTCCAGTTGACATTTTTTCAAAGTCCCTTAAAAATTTTCCAATTTTTGTCCCAGTTCTTCCCATTCCCATTGAAACTTTTCAAATCCCTCTCGTAATTGTTGAAATTCTGTTGAAGCTTTTAAAATTCTCTCTAGAATTTTCAAAATCCATGTCCACATGTTTACAATTTCACGTCAAAAAAATGGCTAAAATTCCAGTTGAAATTTTTTCAAAGTCCCTTAAAAATTTTCCAATTTTTGTCCTAATTCTTCCCATTCCCATTGAAACTTTTCAAATCCCTCTCAAAATTGTTGAAATTCTGTTGAAGCTTTTAAAATTCTCTCTAGAATTTTCAAAATCCATGTCCACATGTTTACAATTTCACATAAAAAAATGGCTAAAATTCCAGTTGACATTTTTTCAAAGTCCCTTAAAAATTTTCCAATTTTTGTCCCAGTTCTTCCCATTCCCATTGAAACTTTTCAAATCCCTCTCGTAATTGTTGAAATTCTGTTGAAGCTTTTAAAATTCTCTCTAGAATTTTCAAAATCCATGTCCACATGTTTACAATTTCACGTCAAAAAAATGGCTAAAATTCCAGTTGAAATTTTTTCAAAGTCCCTTAAAAATTTTCCAATTTTTGTCCTAATTCTTCCCATTCCCATTGAAACTTTTCAAATCCCTCTCAAAATTGTTGAAATTCTGTTGAAGCTTTTAAAATTCTCTCTAGAATTTTCAAAATCCATGTCCACATGTTTACAATTTCACATAAAAAAATGGCTAAAATTCCAGTTGAAATTTTTTCAAAGTCCCTTAAAAATTTTCCAATTTTTGTCCCAATTCTTCCCATTCCCCTTGAAACTTTTCAAATCCCTCTCAAAATTGTTGAAATTCTGTTGAAGCTTTTAAAATTCTCTCTAGAATTTTCAAAATCCATGTCCACATGTTTACAATTTCACGTAAAAAAATTGCTAAAATTCCAGTTGAAATTTTTTCAAAGTCCCTTAAAAATTTTCCAATTTTTGTCCCAATTCTTCCCATTCCCATGGAAACTTTTCAAATCCCTCTCAAAATTGTTGAAATTCTGTTGAAGCTTTTAAAATTCTCTCTAGAATTTTCAAAATCCATGTCCACATGTTTACAATTTCACGTCAAAAAAATGCTAAAATTCCAGTTGAAATTTTTTCAAAGTCCCTTAAAAATTTTCCAATTTTTGTCCCAATTCTTCCCATTCCCATTGAAACTTTTCAAATCCCTCTCAAAATTGTTGAAATTCTGTTGAAGCTTTTAAAATTCTCTCTAGAATTTTCAAAATCCATGTCCACATGTTTACAATTTCACATAAAAAAATGGCTAAAATTCCAGTTGAAATTTTTTCAAAGTCCCTTAAAAATTTTCCAATTTTTGTCCCAATTCTTCCCATTCCCATTGAAACTTTTCCAATCCCTCTCAAAATTGTAGAAATTCTGTTGAAGCTTTTAAAATTATCTCTAGAATTTTCAAAATCCATGTCCACATGTTTACAATTTCACGTCAAAAAATTGCTAAAATTCCAGTTGAAATTTTTTCAAAGTCCCTTCAAAATTTTCCAATTTTTGTCCCAATTCTTCCCATTCCCCTTGAAACTTTTCAAATCCCTCTCAAAATTGTTGAAATTCTGTTGAAGCTTTTAAAATTCTCTCTAGAATTTCAAAATCCATGTCCACATGTTTACAATTTCACGTCAAAAAATGGCTAAAATTCCAGTTGAAATTTTTTCAAAGTCCCTTAAAAATTTCCAATTTTTGTCCTAATCTTCCCATTCCCCTTGAAACTTTTCAAATCCCCTCTCAAAATTATAGAAATTCTGTTTGAAGCTTTTAAAATTCTCTCTAGAATTTTCAAAATCCATGTCCACATGTTTACAATTTC